>NC_090270.1:289433907-290034740 GCF_040414725.1 Anabrus simplex | reverse complement strand
CACCTCGGCGTCTCCGAAGACCTTAAAAATGTAGTTAGTGGGACGTAAAGCAAATAACATTATTATTATTAATAATAATATAGCATAACCTTAAAAACCAAACCAAACCCCGTGGTAATACAGCCCATGTAGGGCCTTGGCCTACCAAGTGGCCGCTCCTCAGCCCGAAGGCCTGCAGATTACAAGGTGTTGTGCGGTCAGCACGACGAATCCTCTGGGCCGTTTTTCTTGACTTTCTAGACCGGGGCCACCGTCAGATAGCTGCATAATTTTAACCACGTAGGCTGAGTGTACCTCGAATCAGCCCTCAGGTCCAGGTAAAAATCCCTGACCTGGCCGGGAATCGAACCCAGGGCCTCCGGGTAAGAGGCAGACATGCTACCCCTACACAATGGGACCGGCATAACATAACCTTGGCAGAGGTAAATAGTTCAATGGTGGAACCTTAATTGACTAGCTACTAGTCGTTCAAACATTTATCCATTTCACGTGTTTGTTGGGTTATTTGTGTCCATTGTGATTAGTGTTGATTTTCCTTCCTAGTGTGTCCACATTCAGGTTCATTTGTGCTGATGGTTTACAACCAGAATTGAAGTGCCATTCATGTTTTGATGATAAACCCGCATGATGATTTAGTAAATTGCTAATTCCTATTTACAAATTTTAGAATGACAGCTAATCCAGTTTACAATCATAATGAACGGACAACATAATAATTAATATCTAATTTTTAAATTTTTTATTAGCCTTCAATACCATTTTCTAAATGATTTTTTCTAAGCATTTTCTGTTAACATTTCCCTGCTTGGAAAATTATTTTGATTTTAATCACAGGAAAAATTCTTATCTTTCTTCATGGATATCTTTATATTCAGAGCACTGGAAGATCCAAGTTTTAACTACTAGGTCGAAATTCGGCATTTTTTCCTGGTAACATTGCACAAATTAAACATTAACATTCAATATTTGTTATTAATGTTAAAGAATTTATAATTTTTCATGTCTCAAATCAGTTAGAAGTATACGTCAGGTTTTAATGCATAAATCTTTCAGGATATTATTACCCTCTCATACTCAGTCAAGACCGCTCCCTGAAGTAAGTTTTAATCTTCGAGGTAACCCAGTGGACTACAAGGGAATAACACAGTCGTTGAATAATAATACTGTTATTGCTTTTATGACACAATAACTACTTTTGTGACGGTTTTTGGAGACGCCGAGGTGTCATAATATTGTCCTTTTACGTGCCAGTAAATATACCAATACGAAGCTGACGTGTTTGAGCACCTTCTAATAACAACGGACTGAGCCAGGATCGAACCTACCAAGTTGGGGTCAGAAAGCCAGCGCCTCAACCTTCTGAGCCACTCAGCCCAACACAGACGTTAAAGGAACAGATAATTTTGCTTCCCGCTACCGACTATTATTTAGATTTCCGATATTAAAGAGTGACGGACGAGTGAATCCTGCTTCCCGAAGTTCCATCTCACGAAGATCAAGAAACACTTGAGGTCCGTCAGCAAGTAAATGTGCGTGGCTACGAGAAATTATTTAAGTAATATTATTTTTGCATTTACGTATATTGCAGAATAAAGGTATGGTATTCGTAGAGGTAAAGGGACAAGAGATGCAACAGGAGTGCTGAGAACCATCGGTGGAAGATACATGGGGAATGGAAGGGAAGCATATGCTGTTTTCATTGATGTAGAATAAAAGCCTTTGACAGAGGGCAATGGAAGATCCTGATGTACATTCTAATGAGGAAACGAATGGACTGGAAGGACAGAAGACTAATCGAAGGCTTTTACTTACAACGGAAGGTCTGACTAAAGGTGGGGAATGAGATGACAGAGGAACAAGGACAAGGACAGGGATGCTGCCTATCTTCCTTGCTATTCAATGTTTACCTGGAAGACATTATTGTTAAATGCCTGGATGAAAGAAGAGGAGTACGTATCGGTGGCAGGGGACTAGAGCGTATTCGATTTGCGGATGACATGGTGTTGTTGGAAGAGAATTAAATGGTTGTAAATAGAATTCTAGAGGACCTATATGCAACCTGTGAGTTATATGGAATGAAAATTAATAAGGACAGGACAGTGAAACAAAGAGTATGGTAATAAGCGCACAAGGAAGCAAGGCAAACGTCAAGTTAAACCAGAAGGATATTGAGCAAGTGTCAGCTTTCAAATGTCTAGCATAATAATGGAGTATATAAGAAGCAGTATGGAAGTCTTCAACAGAAAGAAGAGACTCCTGTGTGGACGCTTGGACTTGAGGTTAAGGAAGAGGCTGGAAAAATGCTCCGTTTGGAGTGTTTGTGAAGGTCTGGGTGCCTCGTAAGTTCTGGAAGGGAACTAGGTAAACCATATCATAAATTTCCAGGCTATGTGAATAATATTTTTGAAATAAGTAAAAAATAAATATTGAAAACTATTACATGAATCATTACAGTAGTAATTCTCAGATTCCATTAATCAAGTTCCAGAAAATTAATTATACCGTGAAAGTTGCATTATTTGTGTAAGAGCATGAATAAGTTAATTAATAAAACATTTTTAAAATCATCATTCCATTATGCTTACAAATTTGTTGTTATTTTGGAAAAAATGGTATAGAAAAGTCCTTGAGCCTTCTATCGTCGCATACTATGGGCATTTATGTAATACCAGAATATTCTACCACCGTGTGTGTACACTGGGGACAAAATTGCCGCACTTCTCAGTTAAAACTGGACCAGTCCTAGAGTTGAACATTTATACAAAAGTGCAAAATTTTCTGTAACATAATTTCTTAAAATGCAGCCATAACACTAATTTTCTCACAGTTTCATTGATTTAAACATATATTCAGATACTCTTCTAGTTGAGAACACCCTTAACAAACCACTATAAGACCACGTACATCTTTTCTAAATATGAAATTTACTGAATACTTGCCTTACGGCCTAATTAAAGAAAAGATTCTTTCCTCAATATAAACTTCGACAATTACTATTGCATATGCTTTTAACACGTCACATTCATGTAGTACGATCCAAACGTACATTGGCATGCTGCGAATTCTATTATTCTTTTCATTTTTTTACTTCTGACCATTCTAGAAATCAGATTGTTGAAGAATAGAAGAGTACCATCTCCACTGTAATAAAACTTTCTCAAAGGGATCAAATAATATTATTTAGAAAATGTGAACGTTTCCCTGTCTGAAAAGTATTTTAGGACATGGAGACAAGCCTTGAAATACTGTAACTGTGCCGGTAAATTCGGGACATCCGATCACCTTGGAATCACGTTATTGTTATTATTATTATTATTATTATTATTATTATTATTATTATTATTATTATTATTATTATTATTATTATTATTATTATTAAAACTGCACATGTACATTCTAGGGGTGGTAGAGGGAGAAATAGCACGTATGTTTACATAAACTCTACTGAATTCTTACATATGTACAGACGAATTTAAACTTACATATTTACACTCCAAAGACTGTACTCTTATAATCATTATTATCTTTATTTATGCCATACATATTAAGAGACTCAGCCATTCATACCCTCACTCACACCCCTGTATGCACACCTTTCTGAGCTCATACTCGTTCAAAACTATTCTCACACCTGCACGCAAACACATTCGCCCACATTCAACTGTATTTGCAAAAATCTTTCTTGAAATTCTAATTTATACATTTTATTTACTGCATGGAGGAAATGAGGGAGAGGAAGCGATTTTGCTTCTGATGGTAGAAGGTTCCATAGATGAGCATACAGTGCATAAAATCCGTTTAATATGAGGTTCTTCTGGCGAGAGGTGGAACAAGAATAACTCCTTGGCCTCTCTTAACAGAGTGGTAATTAAGTTGCAGGCGGTGAGGTATATGCTGTCTGTTAGGAATTTGTTTTAGGAACATTTATCACAGCTTATCACATGGTTCAAAAAATACAACAGAAAGCCTATAGCCTAACCGAAATTAACTTTCAACGTATTAAGTTGTATTCCGTACATATAGTACAGAACCACGAGATGTTAAGTACAGAACGAAAAATAGCCAACCGACACCTGTGGAATCCGAAACCAGGACCTTCCAGTTTGGACTTCTGATTTCTGCAAAGCTGGGTTTCTTATAGCTGCTGTAATACAACGTGCTAGGAAAGTCATAATGTACTAATGAGCCATTGTCATCTAATGTTCAATTTTGTTCAGCCCTCAACACATAGTGAATAATCCTCACGACATCTCTCATTTCTATGCTAATCACACATTGTCCGCCACATTCAAAATGGACATCGACTACCCTTACGGTAACAAAGCTTAATCGTTTGTCAGGAAAATCAAATGCATGTCATCCTTTGCTGCCCACGATCAGCGACTGTACAGAATTCCCTCGAGGGACACGATGATGCATCCTCAATCAGAGATCTCTGTTACCAATGAGCGGTTGTCCCTTGCAGCTCGCCTAGAGTGACATGTTGTCAAATCAAAGTACAGTCTTGTTGCAATACTTTAAGTGCCAGAAGTGATAATGTTGGTGATCACTATTTTAAGAGAAAGTGCAACTAGGAAACCATCCTTTATTAACAATAATCAGAGGGAAAATAGAAAGGAATCCGATTTTCGTAGAATATTCGCCACTCTCCGTCGGAAAGAAATATTTCCCAACCACAAATTTTCATTCGAAACGTTGAACGGTTAGGTTTTCGACATATCGATGGCTTTCTTTAAAAACCTCGTAAGTCCGAATACTCTTCCTATCCATTATATTCCTTAAGACTAGGCACGCCTCCCAGTCTCATATTTATATGCAGTCCAGAAGAATAATTTTCGTTATGGTCATTATCCTCTGCCAATTTGTAAAGGAAAATGAACCTTAAATACATTATATTGTAGGAGTGTGTAAATTTGCCATGCAATCAACATCCCTACAATACGGTACGGTAAGGTCCATTTTCCTTTAGACATTAGCAAAGGAAAATGAACACAGCGAAAATTATTCTGATGGACTGCATACAAATATATGACCGGGAGGCGTGACCAGTCTTAAGGAATATAATTGGTAGGAAGAACATTTGGACATACGAGGTTTTAATAGAAAGCTATCGATATACATTTTCCACTTGATATTCCCTACCTTATTTTCGCTTAAAGCTTTATATTAATTAAATTTAAAGGTATAAATATCTGCAGCAGTGTAATTCAATATACAACCTGGTACGCAGCATGAACGATCCATTTTGTGAAGTGTTACAGCCGTTGCAGAAAAATAATATACACGATTATTCACATTATTATATACACTACATATTTTAATGTATGCACTTCTAACACAACACCACACTAATAACCCTTGAAAGAGTGCAAATTTACCCAGAACCTACTTAAATTTACGTTCGAAATAAAATTTGTTATCCTTCATTATCAACGCAAACATTACCCTTTGCAAACCACACATACTCTATGAATCGCTGCATTTTCCTCTCAATGGAATGTAGCTATGCCATCAAATCTACCACCATAGTCTACCTTAATAAAATAGCTACAGCTAAAATTGTTCGGTTTGTTCAAATACAAACATGAGTTTAGTTATTTCTTGTGTTTTGATTTCATTAAGGAGAGTTAGTATGGTGATGTTTGTATTGAAATTTGGTTTCCAAACTAGTGTTATATATTAGGACGTGTCGTCAGTATTGTGCACCTTGATTTAAATCATATTATTGCTATTGCATTCACATTCAGTTCATGTGAATTCAGCATGTTGATTTCGTAGTTACGAATAATACTCATTTGGGTGCACTAAATCACTCTAGGATATTTTTTCATTTTGTAAGATATTTACAGTGCTTTTAATGAGCTATTTTCTCAGGTTAAGCCCCAAACTTTGAGTTGATACCCTAGTATATTTATCAAACTACTACCACTACTTTTGAGGATTTTAAAGTGGCTTTCTAAGAAGTGATAAAGCTACTTACTTTATTACACAGTGAATTTTATGTTATGTTTGTTAAAGTAGAGAACAAGATATTACCTGATAAAGACAGTAAGAATGTGAACAACGTTATGCCTATTAATGAGTTCTATAATATGTGATTCCTTTTTTTGCTTCCAGAGATCTTCGAATCTATTCTACTACCGGGAGAAAGAGATGATCTGAACTGTAACAGTTGGAGTTAACTACACAATTACTGACAGCTTAGCAATTCGATAAGACATTACGTTACCCTACCCACAACCCAATTGAACGAAATATGGGATAAGAAGTGCCACATATAGTATGTTCAAAAACTTTAATAATATACCAGAATATATCATACTAACTAACAAACTAGTTGCCTTTCAGTCAAAATCAAAATAAATTTACTGGGTTCCTATTTTACTGATAAATTATGAACTGGTGTTGAAATGGAATTATTACTAGCAATTTTTAAATTAATGTTATTACGTAATTGTGAATTTAATAGACCTATGTATTGCCCCTAAATGTGAGCTTCGCCAGTAGCTCGTTTTGGTCCTGATTTAAATAAAATTATCAAAAACAATCAAAAAGGTTATGTCTATGTATCACATACTTATTTAAATTTGATCAATGCGTTGATTTTTTTATTAAGTCCTGATAACACTAAAGATGGTCTTTGATGCTATGGTCGGTCTTGACTATTTCCATGGTGGGCCCTGAACTGAGAAAAATAATTTTGAATTATATCGATCTATTATTTAATTAGTGGTGGCCGTGAACTTGTCATAATAACATTTTAATGGTGAGTTCTATGTTCATCTTATTACTTTTTGAATAAAATAATCACAGATAAAATAAAATATCGTACGTCACGATGAAAACGTTTTCAATGTTTTGAGACGTTTCAAGCTGTATGTAAAAACTTACTTTCTGCCCAAAAAGACGGTTTGATTCCTCTTTCTAGCTTTTATCACATAAGTATGAAAGACAGTGTAAACATTCATCCGAACTACGGGAACAAAAAGGATATCTTTGTTAGTAAGTCGGATATTGAAAAAGTTTAAGAGTCAATATGTACATTGGATTATAAACCTCTAAACTGGCGCATACTCATCCCTTCATTTTTCAATAGTATTAAAAAAGTAATTAATTCATTATTATCCGTGGTGGACAAAGCTATTCTCAGAATTATGAATTATGAATTATGAAAGAAAAACACTATACATTCTAGTTTTGTCTGTACACTTCTAATTTTGACCTCCTGCGTCGATCCTTTGTTCGTTGGATTGACCATACAGAAGAACATAATGTAGTTTCAGCTCAAATTTTTGTGTCAGTTTACCTTTCTGCTTATTACAATATCACGGAAAACCGGCGGAACAGTATTTATGTTGAGGCATGACGAATATGAGGATTGTAAATGCTGTACAGCCCAACTAAAGTGAACGGCTTCTAAAGCTTATTAATTCTATTGTGGAGTTTTATCTCCCGTATGCAGTTACCAGACTGTGCCTCTTAAATAGGCTTCTGATAAGTTCACCTGCATACACACAGCGTCATAGGGTAGGGTCTGACACATCCCACTCTGAAGAGTCTAGTGTTAGTCCTAAGACAAAACGCTGGTTAATAGAGCAAACGCCTGAAAAGCCATACATCTAATTTTTGATCTGACCTCCGTATGATACAAAAATGAGGTATTCACTACGTTTCTCTGCTGTGTATTAATGTGTTAAAACTCAGGAAAAAGACGCGGTTCACTGCCTGGATCCACGTTAAAATATGGCAGTGCTGAAAGTGCTAAGAAACAAATAGGTCATTCTACTTTAATTAAGTTGTTCCTTTTTCAGTTATAACACTGTTTCCATATGTTTTTTGCAGGTAGTTTACACATTTATTACTCAAAATTAGTTTCGGCAGTATAAAGAACCTAAAAGTTATAAAATTATAGAGTTCTGTTCAGGAAAAAATATAATACTATGTTTAATAGAGGATAGGATTTAAATACAATACATTCGTGTGATACTTCTGTCACCTCGTCATGTAAACAGTAATATGCAGAAGATTCTGGTAGAGGAAATCAATTCGATGTGTGAAACAGATACAGCATAAGGTAGGGATGTGCAGTACTTTCACGCAAATGGCTGTAGATGACCAAACTAGAAGTGTCAGTGAGACGCCATCGTGCCCTGTGAAGGGTTCTAGATTGAAGAAGAGGATATGTAAAACATTTTAATACTTTTCAATCAGGTTTTAATTACTATCCGAGATGGGATATTCAATTACTTCTCCCGAAACATCCATCAACAGTCTCAGCGTAAACAAGCTCACGTCAAAATTCACCACAGCTTAATGTAGGAGGAAAACAAAGCATTATTCATGAAGACTCCCACTCTCTGCGAGAGTATGCGCAAAGTTTTAAGCTTGTGTATCGTAGGTGTACAAATCAGAAGATTAAAGCAAACGCAAACCTGCAAAGCACTCTCTGTCTGTTAACATTAGACACTTTACTAGAAATGCTCGTTGCACTGTAAAACACTCTTCTTTAAAACATTACCTTCATAGTAATTCCAAGTAAACATATTGCTTCGTAGCGTATTGTAATACAAATATAACTCATTTTAAGTATGCATAATGTAGTGAATACTACCATATACCGTGTAAAATATATACGCCGTAAGATGAGAGATCCCAGTAATGTTATGATTAATTACTTCATGGCAATCGCTTGTCAAATGTAAGAGAGAATCTGTTACTTCGATAGGTCTCTGGCTTGCTTAAAACATTCTTAGCGTGCTCATAAAACGAAATATGTGCAGCAGGATACTATCCTACTTACATTCAGTCCCAGTGAGAATCTAGCCTCTAAAGGACTGGAGATGGCCAGTAGACTGCAAAGATCTAGCACACGGAGGACCACGACTTAGAATATATCCCACATGCCCACACCTACTCCATAGCAACTGGTATCCGGACTCCCAGTATCACTTCCTAGATCACTTTGCCGTTGCCTATGGTTCACGAACTAGGACGTGACTACACTAACCCACACCACGAACAATATCTGAGGACGAGTGAAGAACATTTCTTTAAATTTCATTTCCATCACGTAAGGAAAATTTCCCCTCAAGCGTTAACTTTATGTGTAGATGAGTGAATATCATTATTTGGGGATCAACAAGGAATTCATTCTAAACTTAGTTTTACTCACAGGAGTGAGCGAAACATGGGAATGCTAGTTATATTCTATTTAATGGTTTTACTTCACTGTACCATCCCATTAGCATGAGAAATAAAAGGAATTTTTGTAAGATATTTATGCAAATAATAATAATAATAATAATAATAATAATAATAATAATAATAATAATAATAATAATAATAATAATAAATAGTATATTATAGAGAAAGGAAAAGCTAAGAAAAATTCTGGGCCCAAACAAAGAATTATATCAAATAACAGAAGGGGTGGTTGAACTGATAAGGCAGAGAAGGTTACTCTTCTATGGACAGTTGTTAAGGATGAACGATAGCAGAATAATGAAGAGAATTCTTTTAATTCTTCGGGAAGTGCAAGACAGAATAGATGTTGTTTCGAGAAGTGAGGTTGGACTTGTCTAAGTCAGGGACTACGGAAGATTATATCATGGACAGAAGTCAATTTAAACAACTCATCAAAAAGTGCCGTGGTTTCAAGGAAACTGGGGAAAGGCTAATGAGAAAAGGGAGATCATTATCAGAAGAACAGAAGAAGGAAATAGGAGAACGGATGAAAATGTACTGCAGATACTGAAGGGAGAGAAGGGTAAAAATATTACAAAGATTGTCAAATAGGGTCCATAGACGGCCAAAACGGAAGAAAAATAGCATATTATACCGCTTTTCCCCATCTTCATTGACCATGTGTTCGAAATTTGGTTAATTTATTATTAATGGCCTTTTTTCCTTTCTTGCGAACCGGCCAAACTTAGGACCACGCCAATACCACTTCTCTTACTTCTTATTATCCCTTCATCCTTCCTCTTTCTCCATAGCGCCTTCATTCTTACAAAACGTTGCACTCTCCTCTCTTCAGTCCATCTTCCCCCTCTGCGCTCTCTCTTTTCTTCCACAAGAACTTTTATGTTGCAAAGTCCTTTCCTGAATTGGTCTCTATCACGACATTCTTCATCTTCAGTTCCTAACCTCTTGAGTTCTTCCTTAATCTGCTTAACATATCCCCCCCGGCTCTTCAAGTAGTATATTTTATTGAAAATTTGTTTATTCAACCTTGCTGAATCCATTCTGACCATGTGTCCATAGAATCGCAGTCGTCTTTTCCTTTTTGTTGTTTTCAGGCCTTCTATTCTTTTGTATATCTCCTTATTTGATCGTAATCTGTAGTTTCCCTCTACCACCCTTGGACAGTAAATCCTCCTTAATATTCTCCTTTCAATCTTAAGTAGTTTTTCAGGTTCGTATTGGTCTTTTATTATTATTATTATTATTATTATTATTATTATTATTATTATTATTATTATTATTATTATTATTAAGGTCAGTGCCTGACGTGGTAAAGAAGTTGCGACTATTTTTGGTACATGATTGGTATAGCTAATGAAGCCTCTCTCTTACATCTAGGGCGATGCCGAACTGTATACTTTTTGGTTGATACTGAAAATAATTTTCACATGGGAAACCAGAGATTCCTTCACCTCTCCAGCAAACATTTCTCATGGAGTCATCAAGATTTCAACCTAAGGCGCAGTGACGGAAGGACAAAATCTAATTCTCTGAGCTTTAATGACTTTGATACTTTACTTTTATTGCATCGATTATATTAATTACTTTGGAAGATGTAATCACAGTAGTTCAGGAGATTAATTCAATTACGTTCCAATGAGTTTTGCTACAGGCAGGTTAAATGACGTCCCCATCAGCCGACAATTTGCCTGAAGTTGTCCCGAGTGCCTGCATTTACTTGAAACTAGTTTTCTAACGGAAGTTACTAGAAAGAAGCTACTTTGTATGTTGTAATCGAATTGCCCAATCTCTAAACGTTCCGGATATTAACTTCCTCTTGTATCGACACAATGGTGCGCAGCTGGAGCCTCGCCTAGGTGGTAAGTGAGACACTTGTTCCTCGGCAAGCAGTCAATGTAATATGGCTCGTAAATGTGTTATAGACTGGTTATACAGTTTCAACATACTTGCAGATATCATGGGAAATATATACAGGATTCAGATACGTTAATCTCGCCATCTATAGTCATGTTTATATATCCAGGAAAGAAAACAGCTAAGTTTTAACAAATTTACACTATACGATACCCATACGTTTATGAATCACTATCTATATATTCAAAGAGTTTACTAAAAACTGCTTTAGCAATTCCGTCCGTCCGTCTGTCCGTCCGTTCTAGTGGACCGATTTATTTCATTTATCTTTTTTTATCTCCGAAATTACGTGCCGGTGAATTATGACACATTGATAGGTCTGATTAATAATAAAAGCAAATCAATAAATTATCACTCCAATAATTGCAGGGGAAGGCTCACCCTAACCCGCAATACATTCTGTACTTAGCAGGTTGCTAAGCGACTAATAGTTTTATTATTATTCCGATGATATGAGTGATTTTGATCCTTAG
Organism: Anabrus simplex; assembly: GCF_040414725.1. Classification (NCBI taxonomy): domain Eukaryota; kingdom Metazoa; phylum Arthropoda; class Insecta; order Orthoptera; family Tettigoniidae; genus Anabrus; species Anabrus simplex. The sequence continues at coordinate 290,023,149 of NC_090270.1, read as the reverse complement.
TGACACCATTACATGCCGCCATGTTTGATTCCTACTTGTCAATCCAGAGAGTATATACTTCCTCTGATCACGAAAGACTAGTATTCCCAGTTAGATACTCTTTGATTCTCCAACCTTCCCCAGCTTCCAAATATACTCAACAGATAGCAGAGCGTTCTTAATTACTTACACGTTGCTAAGAGAAACATGTCTACGTACAAACCGAGCCCATCATGACATACGCCTTAGACATTATCCGGGAACACCTACCGAAGGATAAACTAGCTGCATTCGAAAGAATGAAGGCCATGTATATTAAGAAAGTTCTCTGCCTGCCAATGAACGCTCCTTAAAAGCTAAGCTATGAGCTCACAAGACAATCGTTCTATAGAGAAGATCTGCGATTAAAAACACCATTGACTTCAACGACGCAATACCAAGCTTTACATCAAGAACTGTAGGATTAAAAGAGAATATATTGATAGATTTCTACCAAACAGACGGCATGATGGCGTCTGAAAGGGGGAATTCTGACTACGAACTGCGCCATATCACAACGCTCTTCTTATTAAATGTTCATTAAACTATTGAAAAGGACAGACAAACTAATATGACTACAATAGTCATATCAAGTCAATTTATTACAAATGTTGCGGTGCAGTACGGGTCCTCTGGTTGAATTATTATAAATCTTTTAAGGGCAGGGAAGTTCACATTTGTTAGCGTTCATTTAGAAAAACATCATATTTTTAACTCAGCAACAAGAAGTGCTACTGGCAATAATACTGAAAAAAATTGAAGGGATCCGACACTTCGAAAAATGAAGGTATCGGCCAAAGAAAGACAAGGGCCAAAAAGGCGTGAAAAATGAAAGACTCCCTAGGCCTTGATTGCTCTAGTACTGTCGGGGTCTGAAAGAAAAATTTGACCGAGGGAGGCCGGATAGGATAGATGAAAGTGAGGAACCTGAAACAAGTAATTGGAAGCAATGCCAAGGCTCAGCTAAGGGCCCCGTGGTCGCCAAACCACTCTCCCAATTTAAGAGCCTCTGGGGCCCCATTTAGTCGCCTCTTACGACAAGCAATGTACACCATGGTAATTATCCTACCTCCCCCACCCACAGGAAGACACGCATTAATAATAATATTTTCGTGTGGCTATTTCCAGCCGAGTGCAGCCCTTGTAAGGCAGACCCTCCAATGAGGGTGGGCGACATCTGCCATTTGTAGGTAACTGCGTGTTATTGTGGTGGACGATAGTGTTATGTGTGGTGTGTGAGTTTCAGGGATGTTGGGGACAGCACAAACACCCCCCCCCCGGGCCATTGGAATTAACCAATTAAGGTTAAAATCCCCGACCCGGCCGGGAATCGAACCCGGAACCCTCTAAACCGAAGGCCAGTACGCTGACCATTCAGCTAACGAGTCGGACAAGACACGCATTAAAAGCCATTTAGGGGAAAACGTTCTGATTATTACAAAAACTAGTAATTACCTACTTTTAATCAAATTTGAAAATTATTGTTTTATAATTAAATGACTTAATTATTTTGCTAAAAGGATTTGTAGACTTGTATATTAATATACAGTACTCTAGAATTTCCAAGATATTTCTTCAGAATTATTTATTAATCGACACATCATATTTGCCGATTTTGGGTCTACTATTTTTTCCTTAAAATGTAAACTACCTGTATTAAACAAAATAGTCTAGAGAATGACTTTAAAATAAATATGTCTTATGGCTGGTGGTCATCCGAACATTTGTGCAACGTAACGCAACAAAATGTGTGACGGACGTGTGCTTTTTTTATGTTTTACAATTTGCTATACGTCGCATGGCGACGATGGGATAGGTAAGGCCTAGGAGTGAGAAGGAAGCGGACGAGGCCTAAGTTAACGTACAGCCCCAGTAAAAATGAATTGGCGTATGGCTTTTAGTGCCGGGAGTGTCCGAGGGCATGTTCGGCTCACCAGGTACAGGTCTTTCGATTTGACTCCCGTAGGCGACCTGCGCGTCTTGATGAGGATGAAATGATGATGAGGACGACACATACACCCAGCCCCCGTAAATTAACCAGCGATGGTAAAAATTCCCGACCCTGCCGAGAATCGAACCCGGGAACCCTGTGACCAAAGGCCAGCACGATAACCACTTAGCCGTGCAGCCGGTCACAGCCCCAGTATTTACTTGGTATGAGAATGGGAAGCCATGGAAAACCACCATCAGGGCTGCCGACAGTTGGGTCCGAACCCACCATTTCCCGAACGCTAGCTCACAGCTGCGCGTTCTAACCGCACGGCCAGTTCGCCGTGGGGCTATGCCCTTTCTCCATTCACCATCCTTAAATTGTAACTATAATTAGTGGAAAATAATAATAATAATAATAATAATAATAATAATAATAATAATAATAATAATAATAATAATAATAATAATAATAATAATAATAATAATAATAATAGATTAAGATGTTAACAATATTAAGAGATGAAAGTAATGGAAAATTACCAACTAACATGATGGAGTTCGACCTAGCAAGTGACAATGCATACATGTGCATATGCGTATATATATTTTTTTCAAAAAGATGAGGTGAATTGTCTTCATGATATTCAAGCCGAAAGTGTGTTAATTTACGAAATTAATAAATTGAAAATGCCAATTTTGTCCCATAGTAGTATACATTTTCCTTAATAGTTTAGGACCAGTCGGGGCGTCGGTAAATTACAGTTACATATTTTTGTAATTCTTCAGTACAGCTCAAAATCACTACAACATATTCTGGTAACCTGATTCCTCTCCATCGTCCATTTTCATTTCTGTTTTTGTTCTTCGTGGAATTTACTGGCGAAGTTCATTTGTAATCGGCATTTTATCTTCAAGAGCGCCTATGTTTAAATACCCATAGAACAGTAATATACATACTCCTTCTACGCAACAGATACTCAAATTACAAACAAGAGGTTTGATTCAGAAGTCAAATATTACAGTTCTGCAGTACAAATAAATATCAGGGAAAAATCCTGGCCAGAACATTGATTTTCAAACAACGCCTCTCAAATATAGATGCTATATCCTTTATACTATTTATGGTTCCTCTTGGGGAGCTAATGACAATATTCTATGATCCACAGCTTCGTCTTCGTCATACTCTGTTGCTGAAAATTGCTCCCCGACTTGGCTGAACAACGATTATACGTGCAACTCCATCAATTCATGTGGATAATTACAGGCTGTATACTTAGCACAGACTCCCTGTTAATCCCTTGCCTTAGTAACATTCCTCCAGTTCTATGAAGATCGTAATATCTGATGAAGGTGTGGAGAAACATTGAGAATAATCGGCAGGTATCCATACTGGAGAACTGTCAAGAATTCGAAACCAGTGCTTGAAATCAAGAAAACCAACGTGGTGTACAGAAATTGAACTCGACGAGTTTTCTTTCAGTGTCACTAAAGAACGTAAAACCCAGTGGGAACAGTCGCTAATATTCAATAAATATCTATCTGAAAACCTTTCAAAGTGTGTACGTGGCTTCGACCTGCCCAGACCGGAGATCATTTAAGTTGGCCGCAGACTCGTGTACTTTGGGGACACTAATAAAAACTTCGACACATATTGCATACTATCTAGTTCCTTAACATGATATAAATCTGTTGGTATTGATGTTATTCTTGCTTTCTCCTCTTGTTGTGGTTAACAGTCCATACACTGGTTTAGCATCCTATCCCGTGCTAGCTACTTCATACATCTAATTTGCTCTGATAGTCGTATTCATCACTGGGTCAGCCCCGACCATTCTTAAAAACTACATTTCCCTCGAAAGCTAACAGCACAATTTAGTAGTGTTTAATATACCGGGTGGTACAGCTGCCGCTATTCACGCAGTTTTATGCAACCCGCAGATTATAGTCGAACCTAAAAATATTGACCTTGAATACTCTCTACAATGTCTGCTCTTACAACGCTTTTCATAATTCGTTTATTCGTGTCAAGCAAATCAGCATTAATGATAAAATACCGATTGATGGTAAAGAATCGTGAAAATTATGTGTCGCAGAAACGTCCTGTACAGAGAATATTATTGGTGAATGACTAGAAGTAGCAGCAACACAACAGCGCTAAACAGCAACCCATGATAGCCAAGCTTGCTAAAAGTTAGAGGAGAGTACCGGTGTTCGTTAGTAGGCGGTTCGAGTCCTGTGTACGACGAATATTTTTATTGCGTTGTTGATGTTCGTGAGAGTCGTGTTGTTGACGACAAATCTAAATCATGATCAGTTCTCATATTGCAGGTACTCAGCTGTGTTTGTTTTTTAAGGAGCTCTTAAAAGAGCTATTTGCAATAAAGTGAGATTGTACCGACAGCGGTGCGATGGGCTTATGCATGGCCGTTCGATTAATGAAGCAAATGTTCAAAATGACCACCTGCTTCGTTAATGCACATCTGAGCACGGTGGAGGAGAGACATACTTGCTTGCTGCAACATATGTGGTGGAATCTGCCTGCAGGCTTCCGTGATGAGCCGCCGTAAATGATTCGGGCTCTCAGGCTCCTGCTCATAGACTCTTTCCTTTAAATAACCCCCGAGGAAAAAGTCGAGTGGAGTAAGGTCAGGTGATCTAGCCGGCCATGTGACCGGACCCCCTCGTCCAATCCATCGTCTAGGATATGTCCTATGCAAGTGGTTCCGTACTGCCAACGACCAGTGTGGGGGAGCTCCATCCTGCTGGAACCACATCCGTAACCGTGTCATAAGGGGCACATCCTCCAATAAGAGTGGGAGGTACTCACGAAGAAACTCTAGATAGCGTCGTCCCGTGAGGTTTCCTTCGAAGAAATATGGTCCAATTATCTTGTCACCTAGTATCCCGCACCACACGTTGACGCCCCATTGTACCTGAAATCGAGCTCCCCTGATCCAGTGAGGATTTTCAACGCTCCAGTAATGGAAGTTGTGACGATTAACAGTTCCGTTGTTGTGAAATCTGGATTCATCACTAAAGAGAATGTCCATTAAGAAATTCGCATCAGCTTCAACTCTTTGTAATATCCATTGCGAAAATTCTATCCGTTTTGGAAAGTCATCTCTGTGAAGTTCCTGGTGCAGCTGTTGATGGAAAGGGTGGAATTTATGGCGGTGCAATATTCGCAGTACAGATACATGACTGATGTTCAGTTCATTTCCTATGGCCCGTGAGCTTGTGTGCGGGTTGTATGCAATTGCATTTTGAACAGCTTCGTCGTTATTTCCAGACGTCACTGGAGCATCCCGAACGGGGGGTAAAGTATGAAATGACCCCGTTGCACGCAACCGCCTTTCAACACGTCGAAATGTATCTGCAGTTGGCAGCCTTCGTCCAGGAAATCGTTCCTGATACAAGCGTCTGGCTTCCCGTGCATTTTGCCTTGCTTCTCCATAAAGTAGTACCATATTCACATAATCATCCCGTGAATACATAATGTTTGCTTTCGTGCTAACCGTACAGTACGTGCTCACACGTTGCTGCTAGGATTACGATATGCTGTTTCATGTGCCCTACGTATGAAGTGTAGACCGCTGTTAGTTGGTTTTCGAGTCGAACGTGCGCAGTTGCTTGGTTGAATGGGTGGGTCAGAACGTTGACAACACGTGCACTGCGCTTCATTCCCTGTAGTCGTTTGCTATATGGAAGTCGCATGTTATTATTCCTTTCGTATATATGCTTTCTTTGTAAAGGTGGCAAATTACTTTTGAGACTTAAGAACGTTAAATATTTATGACGAATGGCCTTACAAGTATAATATAAAAATAAAATTGAAAAGCTCGTAACTAGATTCGAACTCTAAATGCCTGCTAACATATCGTATGCTCGCTGCGATTGGTACCATGTAGCCACTGCAGGCGACAAAGAATTGGTCTCGTAGCTCTGTACTAATGGAATTACCTAGGCTATCGCTTCGATACTGATCGTTGATGTTAAAAGTTCTGAACTCGAATGTGCAAACACCACAGTGAACTAAAGAATCGCGTCTCTCTTACGCCCAGATAGTTGCAACCATTTTCTACGCGTTACTTGGTTGAATGAGTCCAGCGTTATGTTTCAGGTGGTATTCACAATCGGTGCGTATGTGGCGATATTTATGATACCTGTTTATTATAATTTCCGTAGAAGAATATCGGTGACTTCAGAAAGGTCTTCGTAAACGATGCCTAGGCGAATACGAAATGACATTAAAAATGCATGACTCAAGAATGGTTGGAACCCTTCCTGCTTCAAGTAACCTATCGAGGTACGTCTTCCATACGTAATTCCGCGCAGCTATTTGCAACGTACAAGCGCCATCCTTGTAACTCTGTATTCACAAGGAGAGTGGAAGTTCCCGCTTCGACAAGTTACTGATGAGTTACAGCCTTATGGTTCCGTTTTATGCCTTTTTTGATTGCTCTAACGGTAGTAATTACATGGCGTAAGCTATCACATCTGCTGTACAGCATTTGCGTGCCACAGATTATAAACTACAGTGCAAAACACGTTTCTATCAATGTCGATGTGATGAGACTGTACAAAATGGTGGTGCATTGACATGTCTGTAATTGGTCTTACCCTATCACGTTTTCTATGATACGACGACCGCCCTTTCTATCAAAAGAAAATGGCCTCTTGGACCAATCAGGTGCGCAATTCTCCACCGACAGCTATAGGCGTGTTTATGGTTTGTACAGTATAGTAACATTTCGAAAAAATTAGTAGAGTATTGGACACCGCTCTACATACAATGGTACAGTGTTTTTGAGATGGACCTCACTTACTGCCTCTTGTACCATTTTTCCATTGTGCGGAGAAGTCTACATCGGGTTAACTGCACATAACATTGCTGTAAGGTGTTGCGCAAGATGGGACGAAGAGGCATTTACGTCCTAGCTGGTTGCATATATTCGGGAAAAAATAGGGGCAGCTGTACCACCCGGTATATCCTAACAATTCACTTCTTCTTGTGGTCAAATGTAGCCAAATCGTTCTACCTGTACTCTTACCAACTCAGTAATTCTTTCTTTATCACCGCCAGCATTCTTTTTAACGCCTAATTTCAAGAACATCTATGATATTTTTCTCTGAGACACTTACTGTACATATTTAACTTCCACACAATACCATAATAATATGAATAACAACGTTTGAAGTGAACAAGTTTTATTTTCATAGAAAAGTCTGTCCTATCATGCGCTAGTATGAATTTTATTTTCTCCTTACTTCTGTCTTAATTGGTTATTCCACTGTCCTAGTATTAATATAAATGTAATATTCTTTCTAAACTTAATTTCCTAATATAATAATATATCCTGCATCAACATTATTCTGTGGACCGCATTCCATTACACTTGTCATAGATTCATGTATTCTTTCTCATCTTGAACGTTTTCTCCAAGGCTGTGTCAATATCATTCAGTACTTTCTCCCGATCTTCTAGAGATTCTGATAAATTAACAATATGTTCTACAAACCTCAGAGTATGGACTTAATATCCTTAAACATACATTCCTTCTTCAAATTCCTGTTTGAATTCCTTTACCTTCTGTTCTACACAAATCATGAAAAGGAGAGAGCTATCGAGGCAAACTCTTCCATACATTCTGGCAACTTCCGCTGTTCACTTTACTTTCCTTCCAGCCAGTCTGCTTGCAAGATAGAAGTTCATCAAGATCTTAAGCGATTCTACTTACGACAGGCATGTCGGATTGGTTTGAAAGCTGTAATCCTAGATATTTATTCGCATTTTCCTTCAAAAATAACTTATGGATTTATATGTTGCGATATGTACCACGACTTGAAGATAAAAGCATCTTGGGAGACGTTGACTTAATGTTCCGAGTTACGATTGAGATTACTGCATTTGGAGTGACTCCTAGATATTTTTGGTATGAGAACTGTTGCACTATACAGTACATGTGACCATATTCATCAGAATATTAAACTAGTCCAAAGGAAGAAAATCGGATTATAGTTTTAGTAGCTTTTGACGCAAAGCGTTCGTATAATTTATTCTGCATCTACTCTACTAACACCAACTATTCTATATCTGTCCTTAACATCATAAGTGAATATAAAATAATCCATAGGTTTGTATTATTTCAGAACATTCATTAATTGCATAATTTATTTTATGGGGTTTTTGTTTCCAAAACGTGACTCGTGGACTCGTTCATCAAGCACAATTTTTGGCCAATCATGAAAAACATTTTGGGTGTTATTTCCTTATTTTCTCTATGGTTACTCTCTTAGTGACCGAAGGATAAGAGACAGTTTGAAAATAAATTCCGTAATACTTCGAGAGAGTTTATAGAAAATCCCCGTATGGGTGGTGGCGATATAATGAATCCACAGTGTCCTCAATTGTCATAAGAGACGACTAAAAGTAGGATACCCAGGCGTTCATAACATGTAATATCAAGTGATATTCAGTAACCTCGCGTTCAGCAAAGAAAATTCGCAGGAAGTGTTGAGTAAAAGTAATATTTTTTGTTAACAGCTTGTTAGTATAGAAAAAACGTCCAAGAAATAGTTAAAATGTGCAAAATATTGTGTCTTCTGAAATGATGACTACACCAGGATGTAACTGTACAATACATTTATTTAGAAAAAGTGTGGCGTCTCCTCAAGAATAGATTAATTTTGAGAGATTTATTTGAGAATATAATGATTAATTTGGGGATTTAATTGACACGGTGCGTTATGTATATCCAGCCGTACAAATGTTCACTTCCAAACATATCCTCATTGTGCTCATGTGACGGCAATATCAAGAACTTCGCGTAGTTACTTGACCGAAGTACCTTCTAGTTAACTTTGAATGCACATCTGGGAGAGTAGTATAATAGGCGGGTTCTGCGGCCACCTCCACCTCAGGCTCCCAGAGGCCACCTCCACCTCCACCTCAGCCAGAGGCCTCCCAGATGCCTCCTCCACCTCCACCTCAGCCAGAGGCCTCCCAGAGGTCTCCTCCACCTCCCGCGGGAAATTTGAATTTGTAAACAAAGCCACGTGCTTTTTGACAGCTGTCATCGACAACAACGCATCGCTAACCTCAGTACTGCCATCTTGACGGGCCTAAACCTCAGTAGTGCCAACTTAACCTAACTAGCGCGAGGTAAACAAAGCCACGTGCTTTTTGACAGCCACGTGCTTTTTGACAGATTTGTAAACAAAGCCACGTGCTTTTTGACAGCTCTCATCAACAACAACGCATCGCAAACCTCAGTACTACCATCTTGACGGGCCTAAACCTTAGTGGTACCAACTTAACCTAACTTGCATGAGGTAAACAAAGCCACGTGTTTTTTTGACAGCCACGTGCTTTTTGACAGATTTGTAAACAAAGCCACGTGCTTTTTGACAGCTCTCATCAACAACAACGCATCGCAAACCTCAGTACTACCATCTTGACGGGCCTAAACCTTAGTGGTACCAACTTAACCTAACTAGCATGAGGTAAACAAAGCCACGTGTTTTTTTTGACAGCCACGTGCTTTTCGACAGATTTGTAAACAAAGCCACGTGCTTTTTGACAGCTGTCATCGACAACAACGCATCGCTAACCCCAGTACTGCCATCTTGACGGGCCTAAACCTCAGTAGTACCAACTTAACCTAACTAGCGCGAGATAAACAAAGCCACGTGCTTTTTGACAGCCACGTGCTTTTTTGACAGCTGTCATCCGCCATCTTTAAACTACAGAGCACCGTGCTGCCCTCTTTCGTCACCTGTCATCGGCAGTGCTGCCATCTTGACGGGCCTAAATCTTAGTGCTACCAACTTAACCTCACTAGCTCGAGATAAACAAATCCACGTGCTTTTTGACAGCTACGTGCTTTTTTGATAGCTGTCATCCGCCATCTTTAATCTATAGAGCACAGTGCTGCCCTCTTTAGCTACTTACCTTTGAAATGTGGTGGCGGATAATTTGAAAAATGCTTTTCGACAAGCAGCCATCTTTAATCCAGAGAGAACAGTGCTGCCCTCTATGTGGTGGCGGCAAATTGAAAAATTCCACGTGCTCTTGTTTGAAAACAAACTCACGTGCTTTTTTGACAGCTGTCATCTGCCATCTTTAATCTATAGAGCACAGTGCTACCCTCTTTAGTTTGAAATGTGGTGGTGGTAAATTCCACGTGCTCTTGTTTGGAAACAAAGCCACGTGCAGCTGTCATCCGCCATCTTTAATCAACAGAGCACTGTGCTACTATCATGCGGGCAATTTCATCACCTGTCATCCGCCATCTTTAATCCACAGAACACCGTGCTGCCCTCTTTATGGCTACTACCTTAAGCACGTAGTAGCGGACAATTTGAAAAGTTCTGTTAGCTATCATCCGCCATCTTTAATCAAGAGAGCACCGTGCTGCCATCTTTAGCTAGATACCTTTGAAATGTGGTGGCGGCAAATTGAAAAATTCCACGTGCTCTTGTTTGGAAACAAACTCACGTGCTTTTTCGACAGCTACCATCCGCCATCTTTAATCAACAGAGCATAGTGCTGCCCTCTTTAGTTTGAAATGTGATGGCGGCAAATTCCACGTGCTCTTGTTTGGTAAACATAGCCATGTGCTTTTTTGACAGCTGTCATCCGCCATCTTTAATACAGAGAGCACCGTGCTGCCCTCTTAATCGTAGTAGATGTAAATTCGTCACCTGTCATCCGCGGTGCTGCCATCTTTAGCTAGATACCTTTGAAAAGTGGTGGCGGATAATTTAAAAAGAAAAATTCTACAGCAGCCCTCTCTCGACGCTAATTGCATAAGATGGTGGCTATACATGACTCCTTAAAGGTGCTTACGCAAGATGGCTGCTATACACAGGTTCTTTTGAGACGCCCTTGGGATGCTTGCGCAAGATGGCAGTTATACATGGCTCCTTATGAGATACCCTAGGGATGCTTGCGCAAGATAGCGGCTGATCTTATGGGATGGCTTAAGGGTCCTTGCACAAGATGGCTTGAGACGCCCTAAGGATGCTTGCGCAAGATGGCGGACACAAGATGGCAGCTATACATAACTCCTTATGAGACGCTTTAAGGGTGCTTGCGCAAGATAGTTGCTACTCTTAGCTTAGAGGCTAACGTGTCGTGATAGTTCGATTCATTAAATTTAGGGCTTAAATGCAAAATGTTAAATATATCGAAAACGGTGCACCGTAGAGCAAAACGGACAAAATTTTTCTGCCTAATACCTAGGTTCGCAGTATGAGGAACAAGAAAATCATAGTCTAATGATGGGATCAACGGTTCGGTTCCTACTTAGGCCCTTTGGCATTTGCTCTGTTTTAGCTTGTATTGAAGCGAGTCTTCGTAACATGATCAGGTCTAGCTATGGTAGAGAGTATAACGTACCGTGCAGGTTCGATTCATTAAATTTGGAGGCTTAAATGCAAAATGTTAAATATCTCGAAAACGATGCATCGTAGAGCAAAACGGACAAAATTTTTCCGCCTAATACGTAGGTTCGTAGTATCAGGAACAAGAAAAAACATAGTCTAATGATGAGATCAACGGTTCGATTCCTACTTAAGCCCTTTGGCATTCACAGCTATCTATTTCTACAAGATGGTGGCTGCTCTTATGAGAAACAAGATGCCTTGAGACGTCCTAGGGATGCTTACGCAAGATGGCAGACACAAAATGGTGACTATACATAGCTCCTTATGAGACGGCCTAGGGGTGCTCGCACAAGATGGCGGCTACTCTTATGAAGAAAGCTAGCTTAGAGGCTACTGCGCAAGATAACAGCTGCTGTTATGCATGTGGTGGAGGGCAATTTGAAATTCTATGTGCTTAATCAACAGAGTACCCTGCTGCCCTCTTTAGCTGAAATGTGGTGGTGGATAATTTGAAAAATTCTTTTGACAGCTATCATCTTTAAAAACAATGGCGACTATACATAGGCTGTTAAGGTCTTATCATTCTCCTCCTCCTCCTCCTCCTCCTCCCCCTCCTCCTTCTCTACCTCCTCCTCCGCCTCTTATGTCAAGGCATAGCTTTATATCGAACAAGTTTAAACCTGCATCGCGAAGGCAAGCGTGTGCAGCGATAACATTATTGTGCATGTTTAAACTTTCGAAACATAAGAAGAGTAGAATCAAACGCTGTACTCGATACGACATGTGATCAGAACATTGATTGATGCGTTCAGAAAAACAAAATAAGTGATCAAGACTAGAATCGAACAATGTACTCAATACATCATGTGTTTAGAATATGTCAGGGGATACGCTTGTTCTAAGAAGATCAGATTGAAACATAACAAGACTAGAATAGAACACTGTAATCGATGTTGTTAACTTCAACATGTGATCAGAACATTGATTGATGTGTTCAGAACACAAAATAAGTGATCATGACTAGAATCGAACACTGTACTCGATACAACATGTGATCAGAACATTGATCGATGTGTTCAGAACACGAAATAAGAGATCAAGACTAGAATCGAACACTGTACTCAATACAACATGTGTTTAGAACATGTTAGGGGGTACCCTTGTTCTAAGAAGATCAGAATGAAACATAACAAGACTAGAATCGAACACTGTAATCGATGTTGTTAACCTCAACATATGATCAGAACATTGTTTGATGTGTTCAGAGCAAAAGTACAATTTTGATGATTTGCTTAGTGTAAAATCAAAAACTATGGAAACACACTGTGCACATATCGCGTAGCTAACTCGCTCAGTAAGCAATATTGCAAAACTACAACTTCAATGATTTGCATAGTGTAAAAATCAAAAACACACTGTACCCATACTGCGCAGCTAACTCGCTCGGTAAACGATATAGCCAAAGTATAACTTCAAATTATTTACCTTCCATCATTCGTCTTGTGTGTAAAAATCAGTCGAACAAGTTATCGCATAAACATGGCTGAAAAAAAATCGTGATAGGGTATGGAACCCAGGGGTTACATCTTATCAGAAGGGCAAAAAGGATGAAAGGACTCTTCCTCCTCCTTACCGCACATTCCTTGAAGGGCTAATTGGCTGAAGGGCTAATGGGCTAAAGGGCTAAAGGGCTAATGGGCAAAAGGGCTAATGGGCTAAAGGGCTAAAGGAGCAACAACCTCGTCGATCGCTATCAGCAAGAACGCTTGTACTTTATTAAGTGTAGAAAATTAATCTTTATTTGTAAATGGTTTCATGTTCAGAACAAGGAATGGAAAATCCCCGAGGTGCGATGAGTTACGTTTTTCGAACTAGTGTTTGGAACACTGAACTTTTCAAGATGATAGCAGAGAGTTTAGCAATGTTCTGTTGTTGGATTTTAAATTCCGCGCTACAACATGCATAAGGTGGTAGCCTTGAGGTTTACCGCCGTAAAGATGGCAAGAGTGAGGTTAACAATGTTCTGTTGTTGGATTTTAAATTCCGCGCTACAACATGCATAAGGTGGCAGCCTTGAGGTTTACCGCCGTAAAGATGGCAAGAGTGAGGTTAACAATGTTCTGCTGTTGGATTTTAAATTCCGCGCTATAACATGCATAAGGTGGCAGCCTTCAGGTTTACCGCCGTAAAGATGGCAGCAGTGAGGTTAGCGACGCTCTATTGTCCTTCAAAGTGAGGTTAGGGTTCGTCAAGAAGACAGCTGTCAAAAAAGCACGTGGATATGTTTACCAAACAAGAGCACGTGGTCGTGACGTCACGGTCACGTAATCAATCCTTAGCTCGACGTCGTTAAGAGCAGTATTAGGGTTAGCTATGCTTAAAAGTCTTGGGAACAGAGCAGCAGTATGAATTGCTATGTTTCAAAGCGTGTACACATGACCTATCGATTTTACATGCATCGACCATCGAACTAAACTTCATCCGCTAGATCGTGCTGCTATCTTAGCATAACCTATACCCATAAAATTAAAGTACAATGAATAGCCATGTTTCAAAGCGTGTACACATCACCTATCGATTTTGCACACATCGACTCTCGTACTAAACTTCTTCCGCTAGATTGTGCTGCTATCTTAGCATAACCTATACGCGTGACCTTAAGGTACAAAGAATAGCCATGTTTCAAAGCGTGTACACATTACCTATCGACTTTGCATGCAACAAATATCGTACTAAACTTCTTCCGCTAGGTTGTGCTGCTATCTTAGCATATCTTATACACATGAACTTAAAGTACAAAGAATAGCCATGTTTCAAAGCGTGTACACATTACTTATTGATTTTGCATGCATCAAATATCGTACTAAATTTCTTCCGCTAGATTGTGCTGCTATCTTAGCATAACCTATACCCATGAACTTAAAGTATAATGAATAGTCATGTTTCAAAGCGTGTACACATCAACTATCGAATTTGCATGTATCGACTCTCGTACTAAACTTCTGCAGGTAGATTGTGCTGCTATCTCAGCATAACTAAGACGCATGAACTTAAAGAACAAAGAAGAGCTATGTCTCAAAACGTGTACACATTACCTATCGATTTTGCAAGCATCGACTCTCGTACTAAACTTCTTCCGCTAGATTGTGCTGCTATCTTAGCGTAACCTATACGCATGACCTTAAGGTACAAAGAATAGCCATGTTTCAAAGCGTGTACACATTACCTATCGACTTTGCATGCAACAAATATCGTACTAAACTTCTTCCGCTAGGTTGTGCTGCTATCTTAGCATAACTTATACACATGAACTTAAAGTACGAAGAATAGCCATGTTTCAAAGCGTGTACACATTACTTATTGATTTTGCATTCATCGAATCTCGTACTAAATTTCTTCCGCTAGATTGTGCTGCTATCTTAGCATAACCTATACCCATGAACTTAAAGTACAATGAATAGTCATGTTTTAAAGCGTGTACGCATCAACTATCGATTTTGCATGTATCGACTCTCGTGCAAAACTTCTTCAGGTAGATTGTGCTGCTATCTTAGCATAACTAAGACGCATGAACTTAAAGTACAAAGAATAGCCTTGTTTCAAAGCGTGTACACATTACCTAATGATTTTGCAAGCATCGACTCTCGTACTAAACTTCTTCCACTAGATTGTGCTAAAATCGTGTAAGTGTGCTGCTATCTTAGCATAACCTATCGATTTTACATGCATCGACTATCGCAAGCATAACTAAGACGCATGAACTTAAAGTACAAAGAATAGCCTTGTTTCAAAGCGTGTACAGATCACCCTGAACTTCTTCCGCCAGATTGTGCTGCTATCTTAGCATAACCTATACGTATGACTTTAAGGTACAAAGAATAGCCATGTTTCAAAGCGTGTACACATTACCTATCGACTTTGCATGTATCGACTCTCGTACAAAACTTCTTCCGCTAGGTTGTGCTGCTATCTTAACATAACTCATACACATGAACTTAAAGTACAAAGAATAGCCTTGTTTCAAAGCGTTTACACATTACCTAATGATTTTGCACGAAACGACTATCATACTAAACTTTTTCCACTAGATTGTGCTAAAATCATGTAAGTGTGCTGCTATCTTAGCATAACCTATCGATTTTACATGCATCGACTATCGTACTAGACTTCTTCCGCTAGAGCATGTAGCAATCGCTTTTGTGTATCCCAAACCCCTGTGCACGAACTTAAAGCATAAAGATGAGCTATGTTCTAAAGCGTGTACACATCACCTATCGATAATGTATGTATCGAATATCGTACTAAACTTCTCCTGCTAGAGCGTACGAGTATCGCTTGTGCGTGCACGAACTTAAAGCATAAAGAATAGCAATGTATAAAAATCTTGTAAATAAAGCAGCAGCATTACGTATAGTCAAGATTAAATGCGTGCACACATCATGTATCCATGATGCACACAGTACTAAACTTATTCCATTAGAATGTACAAAGTTCGCATGTGTTTGTACTGCTATCTTAGCATAGCCTATGTGCATGAACTTAAAGCATAAAGAATAGTTATGTGTAAAAAATCTTGTGAACATAGCAGAGTGTTAACTACGTAGGTGTAGACATTGAACTTTACATGCTGAGGCAACATACTACGTGACCGTGACGTCACGACCACGTGCTCTTGTTTGGTAAACATAGCCACGTGCTTTTTTGACAGCTGTCTTCTTGACGAACCCTAACCTCACTTTGAAGGACAATAGAGCGTCGCTAACCTCACTGCTGCCATCTTTACGGCGGTAAACCTGAAGGCTGCCACCTTATGCATGTTATAGCGCGGAATTTAAAATCCAACAGCAGAACATTGTTAACCTCACTCTTGCCATCTTTACGGCGGTAAACCTCAAGGCTGCCACCTTATGCATGTTGTAGCGCGGAATTTAAAATCCAACAACAGAACATTGTTAACCTCACTCTTGCCATCTTTACGGCGGTAAACCTCAAGGCTACCACCTTATGCATGTTGTAGCGCGGAATTTAAAATCCAACAACAGAACATTGCTAAACTCTCTGCTATCATCTTGAAAAGTTCAGTGTTCCAAACACTAGTTCGAAAAACGTAACTCATCGCACCTCGGGGATTTTCCATTCCTTGTTCTGAACATGAAACCATTTACAAATAAAGATTAATTTTCTACACTTAACAAAGTACAAGCGTTCTTGCTGATAGCGATCGACGAGGTTGTTGCTCCTTTAGCCCTTTAGCCCATTAGCCCTTTAGCCCATTAGCTCTTTAGCCCATTAGCCCTTTAGCCCTTTAGCCCATTAGCCCTTCAGCCAATTAGCCCTTCAAGGAATGTGCGGTAAGGAGGAGGAAGAGTCCTTTCATCCTTTTTGCCCTTCTGATAAGATGTAACCCCTGGGTTCCATACCCTATCACGATTTTTTTTCAGCCATGTTTATGCGATAACTTGTTCGACTGATTTTTACACACAAGACGAATGATGGAAGGTAAATAATTTGAAGTTATACTTTGGCTATATCGTTTACCGAGCGAGTTAGCTGCGCAGTATGGGTACAGTGTGTTTTTGATTTTTACACTATGCAAATCATTGAAGTTGTAGTTTTGCAATATTGCTTACTGAGCGAGTTAGCTACGCGATATGTGCACAGTGTGTTTCCATAGTTTTTGATTTTACACTAAGCAAATCATCAAAATTGTACTTTTGCTCTGAACACATCAAACAATGTTCTGATCATATGTTGAGGTTAACAACATCGATTACAGTGTTCGATTCTAGTCTTGTTATGTTTCATTCTGATCTTCTTAGAACAAGGGTACCCCCTAACATGTTCTAAACACATGTTGTATTGAGTACAGTGTCCGATTTTAGTCTTGATCACTTATTTCGTGTTCTGAACACATCGATCAATGTTCTGATCACATGTTGTATCGAGTACAGTGTTCGATTCTAGTCATGATCACTTATTTTGTGTTCTGAACACATCAGTCAATGTTCTGATCACATGTTGAAGTTAACAACATCGATTACAGTGTTCTATTCTAGTCTTGTTATGTTTCAATCTGATCTTCTTAGAACAAGCGTATCCCCTGACATATTCTAAACACATGATGTATTGAGTACATTGTTCGATTCTAGTCTTGATCACTTATTTTGTTTTTCTGAACGCATCAATCAATGTTCTGATCACATGTATCGAGTACAGCGTTTGATTCTACTCTTCTTATGTTTCGAAAGTCTAAACATGCACAATAATGTTATCGCTGCACACGCTTGCCTTCGCGATGCAGGTTTAAACTTGTTCGATATAAAGCTATGCCTTGACATAAGAGGCGGAGGAGGAGGTAGAGTAGGAGGAGGGGGAGGAGGAGGAGGAGGAGGAGGAGAATGATAAGACCTTAACAGCCTATGTATAGTCGCCATTGTTTTTAAAGATGATAGCTGTCAAAAGAATTTTTCAAATTATCCACCACCACATTTCAGCTAAAGAGGGCAGCAGGGTGCTCTGTTGATTAAGCACATAGAATTTCAAATTGTCCTCCACCACATGCATAACAGCAGCTGTTATCTTGCGCAGTAGCCTCTAAGCTAGCTTTCTTCATAAGAGTAGCCGCCATCTTGTGCGAGCACCCCTAGGCTGTCTCATAAGGAGCTATGTATAGTCACCATTTTGTGTCTGCCATCTTGCGTAAGCATCCCTAGGACGTCTCAAGGCATCTTGTTTCTCATAAGAGCAGCCACCATCTTGTAGAAATAGATAGCTGTGAATGCCAAAGGGCTTAAGTAGGAATCGAACCGTTGATCTCATCATTAGACTATGTTTTTTCTTGTTCCTGATACTACGAACCTACGTATTAGGCGGAAAAATTTTGTCCGTTTTGCTCTACGATGCATCGTTTTCGAGATATTTAACATTTTGCATTTAAGCCTCCAAATTTAATGAATCGAACCTGCACGGTACTTTATACTCTCTACCATAGCTAGACCTGATCATGTTACGAAGACTCGCTTCAATACAAGCTAAAACAGAGCAAATGCCAAAGGGCCTAAGTAGGAACCGAACCGTTGATCCCATCATTAGACTATGATTTTCTTGTTCCTCATACTGCGAACCTAGGTATTAGGCAGAAAAATTTTGTCCGTTTTGCTCTACGGTGCACCGTTTTCGATATATTTAACATTTTGCATTTAAGCCCTAAATTTAATGAATCGAACTATCACGACACGTTAGCCTCTAAGCTAAGAGTAGCAACTATCTTGCGCAAGCACCCTTAAAGCGTCTCATAAGGAGTTATGTATAGCTGCCATCTTGTGTCCGCCATCTTGCGCAAGCATCCTCAGGGCGTCTCAAGCCATCTTGTGCAAGGACCCTTAAGCCATCCCATAAGATCAGCCGCTATCTTGCGCAAGCATCCCTAGGGTATCTCATAAGGAGCCATGTATAACTGCCATCTTGCGCAAGCATCCCAAGGGCGTCTCATAAGAACCTGTGTATAGCAGCCATCTTGCGTAAGCACCTTTAAGGAGTCATGTATAGCCACCATCTTATGCAATTAGCGTCGAGAGAGGGCTGCTGTAGAATTTTTCTTTTTAAATTATCCGCCACCACTTTTCAAAGGTATCTAGCTAAAGATGGCAGCACCGCGGATGACAGGTGACGAATTTACATCTACTACGATTAAGAGGGCAGCACGGTGCTCTCTGTATTAAAGATGGCGGATGACAGCTGTCAAAAAAGCACATGGCTATGTTTACCAAACAAGAGCACGTGGAATTTGCCGCCATCACATTTCAAACTAAAGAGGGCAGCACTATGCTCTGTTGATTAAAGATGGCGGATGGTAGCTGTCGAAAAAGCACGTGAGTTTGTTTCCAAACAAGAGCACGTGGAATTTTTCAATTTGCCGCCACCACATTTCAAAGGTATCTAGCTAAAGATGGCAGCACGGTGCTCTCTTGATTAAAGATGGCGGATGATAGCTAACAGAACTTTTCAAATTGTCCGCTACTACGTGCTTAAGGTAGTAGCCATAAAGAGGGCAGCACGGTGTTCTGTGGATTAAAGATGGCGGATGACAGGTGATGAAATTGCCCGCATGATAGTAGCACAGTGCTCTGTTGATTAAAGATGGCGGATGACAGCTGCACGTGGCTTTGTTTCCAAACAAGAGCACGTGGAATTTACCACCACCACATTTCAAACTAAAGAGGGCAGCACTGTGCTCTATAGATTAAAGATGGCAGATGACAGCTGTCAAAAAAGCACGTGAGTTTGTTTTCAAACAAGAGCACGTGGAATTTTTCAATTTGCCGCCACCACATAGAGGGCAGCACTGTTCTCTCTGGATTAAAGATGGCTGCTTGTCGAAAAGCATTTTTCAAATTATCCGCCACCACATTTCAAAGGTAAGTAGTTAAAGATGGCAGCACTGTGCTCTATAGATTAAAGATGGCGGATGACAGCTATCAAAAAAACACGTAGTTGTCAAAAAGCACGTGGATTTGTTTATCTCGAGCTAGTGAGGTTAAGTTGGTAGCACTAAGGTTTAGGCCCGTCAAGATGGCAGCACTGCCGATGACAGGTGACGAAAGAGGGCAGCACGGTGCTCTGTAGTTTAAAGATGGCGGATGACAGCTGTCAAAAAAGCACGTGGCTGTCAAAAAGCACGTGGCTTTGTTTATCTCGCGCTAGTTAGGTTAAGTTGGTACTACTGAGGTTTAGGCCCGTCAAGATGGCAGTACTGGGGTTAGCGATGCGTTGTTGTCGATGACAGCTGTCAAAAAGCACGTGGCTTTGTTTACAAATCTGTCGAAAAGCACGTGGCTGTCAAAAAAAACACGTGGCTTTGTTTACCTCATGCTAGTTAGGTTAAGTTGGTACCACTCAGGTTTAGGCCCGTCAAGATGGTAGTACTGAGGTTTGCGATGCGTTGTTGTTGATGAGAGCTGTCAAAAAGCACGTGGCTTTGTTTACAAATCTGTCAAAAAGCACGTGGCTGTCAAAAAACACGTGGCTTTGTTTACCTCATGCAAGTTAGGTTAAGTTGGTACCACTAAGGTTTAGGCCCGTCAAGATGGTAGTACTGAGGTTTGCGATGCGTTGTTGTTGATGAGAGCTGTCAAAAAGCACGTGGCTTTGTTTACAAATCTGTCAAAAAGCACGTGGCTGTCAAAAAGCACGTGGCTTTGTTTACCTCGCGCTAGTTAGGTTAAGTTGGCACTACTGAGGTTTAGGCCCGTCAAGATGGCAGTACTGAGGTTAGCGATGCGTTGTTGTCGATGACAGCTGTCAAAAAGCACGTGGCTTTGTTTACAAATTCAAATTTCCCGCGGGAGGTGGAGGAGACCTCTGGGAGGCCTCTGGCTGAGGTGGAGGTTGAGGAGGCATCTGGGAGGCCTCTGGCTGAGGTGGAGGTGGAGGTGGCCTCTGGGAGCCTGAGGTGGAGGTGGCCGCAGAACCCGCCTATTATACTACTTGGGAGAATCAAAGGAAGTGAATCAACTAAATTTTCGAAACACGGGAGATATGTTATGTGCTTAGCTTGAAGTAGGGGACTGCCTGTAGGGGTGAAGTACAGTGGGAACTTCGAGGGCCCTGGGACCGCTATGGTAGCTGTGAAGGTCCATCAGGAACTCTGAAAAGTGGTGGCAAAAGGGGCTCCGGTTAAGACGCAGCAGGTCGTTATGCTACTTGGGCCTGGTTTCATCAACGTGGGTTAAATATTCTCTAACCCTGGGTTTGTTAACTTAGGGTTAATATTTTAACTCATTCTTACAAGTCACGCGTTTCACCAAGCTATTTCGGCAGAGGGTTAACTAACACCGCGTTAACCCTCGCAGGAAACAGCTGTCCTAATAATCAAGGAGGCAGTGACTAAAAATCAGAGATCATGAACACACTTCTTGCGTGGTTCTTTTGTTTATTTCTTGCGCTGTATTTCGTTTTCTTCTTCAGGTCCATGGTAGATATTATTCTTTCGTGATCTTGAACGAAAAATGGAAGAAGTGCAGAAGAAAAATAGTGGCACGAATTTTTCTGCTTTAGAAAAATCATTACTTATTGAATTAGCCACCGAGTACAGAAGTATTATAGAATGCAAGAAGATTGGCGGTATACAATTAAAAGAAAAGGAGGATACATGGAAAAGAATAACAGGGGAATTTAATAATATTGCCCACGTTACAGTGCGATCTACGAAACAACTAAAACAGTTCTATAAAAATTTTAGCTTCTCTGTGCCAAGAGTTGTTTTGAAAGTTGGCACACCTTCACAGCAATATTACACACGGAAGTAAATATACAGTTTAATTTCAAAGTGCATTTCTGTATAACCACTACGTAATACACTGTATAATGTTCATAAATGTTGTACTATTGAAGTGGTGGTGTGCAGTTGCATTCCTATATGCCACTGCAGTGCTGTCGTTATCAATGTGAAGAATGATGTCATTCTCAATTCAAACATTCCTGTTCCTTCTCCTTCCTGTGAGATACTGACGCAGAGTCAAGTCCTGTGGGGGAAGTTAATCTCGGGTCTCCACAGCAATATTGTGTAATACCGCTATTGCTACTACTACGGTCAATGTAGTTTCTTTTAGTTCGCAAGCCCAAGTTTGTTTCGATCAGCTGTGTATTCTAACCTCTCGCGAACTTCATCGACGAATTTTCTGACGACGGTTTTTGAAGTCTATCTCTTCAGAAATTCTTCCTCAGATAGATTTTCAAAGTCTTTCCTTCTTATTACAGGCCTATTTCTGTTAGGAACACCGTTTAACAAATCTAAATAAAGCAACTTTGCATCAAATGCATGATTTACTGTGGCCATATTGCTTTTAACCTCCAATAAACAGTTTAACCCAGGTGAAAGGCGGGGTTAACTTAACTCCGGTCTTAACCTAGAGTTAAAAATAACCCTCCTTGATGAAACGGAATGAACAGTCAAACTCAGAGTTAAAACTGTGTAACTCGGGGTTAAGGTTTAACCCACGTTGATGAAACCGGCCCTTAGGTTCCAAAATGGGTAAAATAAATAAATAAATAAATAAATAAATAAATAAATAAATAAATAAATAAATAAATAAATAAATAAATAAATAAATAAATAAATAAATACAATGTAAATTTTAATCATATACCAGTTGTATAGTATTATTTGAAGTAATTCCACATACTGTATATGAGTTGACTGTATTTGTAAGTATAGGAGATATTATAAGTAGAATTTTGTAAACAATATCAATTTAAGGATGAGCTGTATGTTTAATAGAAAACATTGTTAGCGTAAATTGTATAATATTGTATTCTAGGAACATTTTCTTCTCTTGTAACCGGTAATCTAAAATTTAGTGCTTGACAATAATGTATTTTAGTGTACTATTTGCCACCGAGGTAGACACCTCATTTGCAAATAAAGAGATTTTGATTTTGATTTGAAGTATGCAGAAATATTTATTTTAAGTTTTCATTCGTTAAAACTACTTGTGTACTGCTAATATGGGGCAAAACTTGGTACATTTATAAGATGAAGAAACTGCATATATCAAGTAATAGGCACCGTAAACTAACTGAAAGTACCCACTACTTAACACACTATATGACCCAGATTATCAGAATTATTGCTTCTGTACCATGATATGGTATTCAAATGCGGAGTTCTACTTTCCTTCTAAGCGTACTTAATATTCTACATCTCTGTTAACTGTTCGGTACCGATCTCGATAGCTGCAGTCGCTTAAGTGCGGCCAGTATCCAGTATTCGGAAGATAGTGGGTTCGAGCCCCACTATTGGCAGCCCTGATGATGATTTCCCGTGGTTTCCCATTTTCACACAAATCAAATGCTGGGGCTGTACTTACATAAGGCCTTACCACTTCTAGCCCTTTCCTGTCCCATCGTCGCCGTAAGACCTATCTGTGTCGGTGCGACGTAAAGCAACTTGCCAAAAAATTCGGTCAAGGTTGTTAGACATTTCCAGCACATGACCAAAACTGAGAATAGCACATTCATTTCCATCTCAGTGCAATATGATTATTATTATTATTATTATTATTATTATTATTATTATTATTACTATTATTGTTATCACCATTACTTACATGCCTAATTTAACAATCAGTGGATCTATCACGTTTATTTACTATTAATATCAGAAAAGGAAAAATCCCACATACACATCGTGGTTTGCTGCTGATGATGATAATGATGATGTTGAGGAGGAGAATGATAAATATCAAGGTAATTGGCCCCAGCTGGTAGTTTTATGTGACTACTGAGATACTGAGCCGCATCAATGATCCACAGCCTAGAGCATAATAACATAACTTAAGCATAAGTATAATGAACTAAATTCACACATTCTTCATTTGTTCCTTCATTCGAATTGCCATGTAGTTACAAATAAATGGATGAAAGAAACAGTTACAAAATTAAAACACTAAATTTTAGTGGTACAGTAGGTTATACAGAGTTGTTTACTCGGCTTTTAAAGACACTGCCAGCTAAAAGAATTCAAGAGTTTGGTTACTGTAGCCGTTTCTCACCTGACTCTAACAATCGTCAGGGTTAATTTTGTACGGTGCGCTGGCGGGTCGCTTTAACCACACCAATCCGAACTGCAATAATTTTACGCGTCATACAGAGTGCTTTTGTTGCTCTGTTTATCCGCCAGGAGCCAGTAATAGAATTTATGAATGCAAAGACAGACACAAATAGACTCAACACATGCTGTGTAAAGTACAATGTGTCATTCCAAGGAACTCAGCTGCTTTAAAACATGTAATGTTGAGAAATTACTTTCAAAAAACGTACTAAATGGAAGATCTGACAGCATAAATTGTTCCACTAATGTTGAAGGTTGTCAAAAGTATAAATTATTGTCATTATATTGTGTTCCAGCCACAAGGAATTACGAGTCATTTAATGTATTAAATTTTTATATCAAATAATTGGAAAACTATTCATTATATAGCTTTAAAATCAAAATAAGTCAGTTGTTCGTTATAAAAATCTACGCTCCTCCACTCATCAATACAAAAATTCAGACCAATGGGCATGAAATACTCTGAAGAGTCGTGGAGATAGGCGTATTGTCAATTTCAAGTTTTAACTACATTTTGGAACGGGGCACAAAACACACAAAAATTCCATTAACTAGGAAAAATATATATGTGGTCGTAGAAGGATGTATCGCAGCACATTTTACGCCTCTCACTGCGAGAAAAATTATTCGATGGAGCGGAACTCAAAAAGAACATTTTAAGGCCCCAAAAATTAACCGCTTACGATATATTTTCAAAAAAACTTCCCCCTCTTGAATATTAATCAAAGTATAGCCATCCGTAACCATGGTAACGCCAGCTCAAGATGTCCAATTCAACGTTCCCTCTGGTTCTGTAAGAGACAGTGGCCCCAGAAAATGCGGAGATAACTTCAGCAACTTAGTATTGACTTCCTCAATAAACGCTTTTTTTAAGTCTTCAAGGCCTCCTGTGATACCTTACTTTACAGCTGCATGTTTCTCCATTATACAATCTGGTAATTCATTCTCTGGAAAATTAATCTCAATTCTATGAATTTCAAATGCGGATTACTTGCTTCAGTCGCATTTATCGTTGTTTCTCATTCCTCTTGGTTTTAAATTCTAAAATGTTGCTTTTAGGTCAATAACAAGGAATGTATAATTTAAACACAACCTCAATAACATCCACATTCTCCTGTAAAATTGCTCTCTCCTCACTGTTTAAGACTTAAGCTATTCCACAGCCCGCACAAAAGTACATAATATTACCTACCACCAATAAACATTGCTTGGTTCAGGGTTTTTAATATTAAATTGGAGCAACTTTTAACTCACGTTAACACTCTTCGCCAATTTTTTTAGTTCATACCGATCGTGACTTATAGCCTCACCTTGAGAGACTTGAAGGAGGCCGAAAAGTGAAGGCTACATACTTAAAGATGGTGCTAAGTCTGACAAAACATACAATGCCCTGTCTAGTGCATGAGATGACAAGGGAGACATTTCTTTTTGAGGACCTTCGATGCCGCATGGTGCTACCATCTACTCCAGCCTATAACCAGGTATTCAAGGAACTAAAGCAAAAGAAAGCAGATGTATGGATGGAATTCTACGATACAGAGGCCAGGAATTCTCGCAGATGGGCGGAAGCAAACCACGAAGTGCGACACCTGATGACCAGAATGGCAGTGACGGTTTCCACCACCGATTATGCCGAAGGAAAAGCTATCATGCACATGATGAAGACGAAGTGTGACCGTTGCAGTCAACATTGTGAGAGATACCACGTTATAAAATGCCCCATAAGAGGGACCTCCGTAACGAAATTCTGCCCGGAGGAGTAATCTTATTTGATTATTTACAATAGCCAAACAGATATTGCATATGGACATTTTGCTGCATTAAATTTATTATTATTAAATGATGCGTTTATTGCGTATTAGATTGACTCGGATTATTTCAACCTTTTGAGACTTCGTTTAAGTCGTACATTGAAGCAATTGGAAAGTCTGCTCTGAATCTTTCACCTCAACTTCATTATTAGGGGGAATAATAACTACATGCCCAGTAGTAGAAACTGTTGATGGTTTGTGAGATTTTACTATTTCAGCGTAACAAGCTTTCGCGATGACCGTAAACAAGGCTAAAGAACAATCTCTGAAAGTCTCAGGGATCCATGTGGACAATCCGTGTTTCTCCAATGGTCAATATCATGTAACTTACTCCAGGTTTGGAACTCAGAGGTACTGATACAGCTACGCTCCTAATAGTGTGACACGTGATATTATTTATCATACGGGATTGGATTAATGACTTTGCAGGTAGAAACCATATACAAAGCTAACGAATCGATATCAATAATTCGCAATAAGTTCAAAAGGTTTCAAACTGGCGGAAAACCAAATAAAATTCAATCAATATTTGTTATGATGTAGGGAAAGGACTTTCAGTCACGAATATTTTAGAATGCAAACGTATTTCACCAAAGCGCAAGATCTTCTACCCGCAGAACGGTTCTTCAGCTAGATTTGCATAAATGCCCTGGCGGAAAAAATATCCAAGCACCATGAAATAAGGAATGTAGAATACGGAAATGTTGGCAATATATTTATCGAGGTAACATATTTAATTCTTTAAAGGTACAAGACTACAGGTTAATATTCGCGCGAGAAAAGCGACCGCAAATGTGCCACGCTGGCCCATTAATTACTGGTGTAATCACGTGAATGTTGAATGCGGGCATACATTGTTTCTTACAGGTGCCGGATGTCAGCTTGTGGAATGGAGGTCCATGCCTGTTGCACTTGGTCGGTCAATACAGGGACGATTAATGCCGGTCGTGGATGACACTGGCGTTTGTCGTTCAATACGTACTCGATTCAGGACAGATCATGGATCGAGCAGGACAAGGCAACTTGTCGACACTCTTTTGGGTTACAACAGAGGCATGGGGGCGTGCATTATCCTGTTGGAAAACACCCCCGAGAATGCTGTTCATGAATGTCAGTACAACAGGTGGAATCACAGACGGATGTACTTGTCTGCAGTTAGGGTGCGTGGGATAACCACGAAAGTGCTCCTGCTGTCACAGGAAATTGCTCCCCAGACCATAACTCTCCCTGTGTAAGTCCAGTGTGTCCACGCCGCAGACAGATGGAATGCAGGTGGTCACCTGACCTCCTTCTAACCAAGACACGGCCATCACTTGCACCAAAGCAGAATCGGCTTTCATCGGAAAACACAACGGTTCACTCCATCTTCTAATGAGCTCTCCCTTGACACCACTGAAGTCGCAGACGGCGGTGGTTTGGGCGTCTGGCTCGGAGCTGTCCTTCAAGTAACCGATTTCGAACAGTTTGTTGCGTCACCAGTCCACTGCGCCACAGCCATACGCCGAAAACGGCGGTCTTCCCTCTCGGTGATTCCACGGGGTCTTCCGGAGCCCGGTCTTTGTGACCACTGCTTCAATCACGCATGAACAGTGGAGAAATTCCTGCCAGGTCGTTCTGCAATAGCGCGGAAGGAAAAATTCCCCTTCTCGCAGCTTTATTATAGGACCTCGTTCAACCGCAGTGAACCGTTAATACTTGCCTCTTCGTCGACGTAAAGACATTCTTGACCCACTCACAGTCACTCACAGGTAAATAATGCTCTCGCTCAGCACAGCCCGTATTGGAAGCAAACCTGATTTTCAACGTCATGGGGCCGCTACTAGCGCCACGCTTATGCAATTTGCGGGAAATTTGAATCAATTCAGAAGTGTAAACACGCCTACCAAAACCTAGCACAACCCCTTCTTAGTGTTTCGATATCTTTTACCGCCAGTGTACTAGTGATCTGAACTATGAGAACCCCTAAAATTTATGCAACTCACAGACATAAATGTAGAGCGGCTAGATTATACTTGCGCCTTGTTCAAATATGTTTGCATTCTAATCTGTTGGCTTCTAAAGCTCTTTTCGCTAGAACTGATGTATATTCAAGTATCTGTTGATATAAGAATTTATTACATTCTGTTACCACAAACGTTTCTGTGTATTATTTCACTACCTCGAAACTGTGCAAGTACATCCATGAGGATATTAAAAAACAACATGATACATTGTGCGCGCAGCCATCGGGAAACTGCTAGGTAACTCATAACATAACCATCACAAATATGCTGGTACCATTCTAGAAAGTTCATTGTAGAAATAATATTTTAAAGAATATTTTTCTCTTTTCCAGTCCTTTTACCCATTTTTGGATTTTCAAAAATCCTTCAGGCAGGTAACTCAATGTTGAATACATCCTAGGGATGTGAGCTACGCATTTCAGGAAAATAAAATATAATAAAGTATAAGAATATATACTTCATATATTTCTAAACATTACGATTCTTTTTTTATCATCGTTATCCGGTCGATTAGATCAGCAGTTTGCCTTTTTCTACCACTACGAGCGCTAATGTGAGTCAATGCAGAGTTTCACTTAAGCCCTTATAACTTAATTCCGTATGGACATTTAAAAATGAAAAATCGCCTGAGGGAATTGAACCAAGGAGCTTATTATAGAAAGAATTATGTAATTAAGAAAGAAAACGAGTAATGAAACAAGCAATTTTAAGCTGTTTTTCCGGAACTGCTTTTAGATACGATGTGATTTTCAAAATTCGATTTTTTAGTTTGATAGAACGATCTAGGACTCACAATTTGAAACCTTTCCTGGCCCTTTATCCCTTTAACGTTTTGCACAATTGGGGAAAATGCTTATTTTTACGGTTTTCTGCAAAGAAATATCTTCAACATTAATTAAAAAATCAACAAACTTACGTAGGCCATTCAGAAATTAAGATTGAATATTTCTTTTCTTAAAGTAAGCACATTTAGCAGGAAAATATGAGCTTGTACGACAGGTTCATCACGTAGCAATCCTATACTGGCCGGACAGGTCCTAGCTGGTGTAGGTATCGCAGCAGCATTGGTTTGAAATGGTAGCTCGTCTATTTCCCCTCGTCGCTTGTGAGGTTCGGACTGTGATGAAGTTTCTACGGAAGTTGCGATGGCCCAGTCAAAAAAGGAGGCGTGAAATGCTCAGTGAAGGTGTTGTGCTGATCCATGGCAATGCACGTCCACATACGGCACGGCGCTCAGGAACTGTTCTGCAAGAGTTCTGCTGGGAGGTGTTTGATCATCCCCCCTACAGTCATGATCATGCTCCCAGTTATTTTCATATTTTCTTGCACCTCAACAAATTCCTGTCCTCCTGTCAGCATTTTTACACGGATGAAGAGCTGAAGATGAATTTCACACTCTTGTTCCATTCCCAAGCGAAAAACTTCTACGACACCGTTATACTTTCTTGTGTCTGGTGCTAATAAAAATTTTCTTGTAACTAGATTGTTCTTTTTTTAAATAAGAAAATTTCTCGATGGCCCTCATATTATCAGGTAAGAAAGGGATGGAGTAGAAATTATTTTTAAGTACTGTGCCTCTTATGAGGATTTCTGATAAGTTCGCCTGCATACACCCCAGCGTCAGTGGGTAGGGTCTGACACATCCCACTCTGATGAGTCAATTTCAGATCTAAGACGAAACGCTGGTTAATAGAGCAAACGCCAGAAAAGCCTTACATCTGATATGTTTTTGACATTACAGCGTTATTATGTATAGAGATGTTAAATCAGCGCACCGATAGAAATCTCGGAACTGTTCCTCAACAAGATCAGTGCTTTCTAGGCACTGTTCCACTCCTTAGTAACGAACTCTTCCTACTTTGCGGTTTGTAAAGCACACTGTTATTGATACTGTTGAAGTTGGCACACATGTATCTCACACACACAACATTAGATTACAGACTTTTCTCGAAGAGAAGGATGAAAATGTTGTTACCTTTGGGTGATGTGAAGGGCTTCTTCCTCTGAATTGAAATATGATCCATACGAGATAGAGAATATATTTCACAAAGTGCTCCCTATCAGAGTTAGTATACATACATGTAATATTTACCGCAATTATGCACAGAAATATGCAAGATATAGTGAAAAAACATTGATATCCACGTGCTAAGACCTGTACATAAAATTAAAAATTGCAATATTTATAATTATGGTTTAAAAATATATATAAAATCCCTCTTCTGTCCGTCATTCACAGTGATATTGAGAAAACGAGAATATTTAAATAGCTGAAATTGGTAACAGTTATAGTTAACTGAAAAATGCAATGAATCTCTCACTACCACGACTATTTTACTTAAGAAAAGTACGTTTCTATCAGCGAAGTGATTGTCTCACATTTTCCTTGATGAGGTACATACACAACTATATCTATCGGCATGAGTTCGAACTACGTACATCTTGAATTCTGCTTCCTTCAACAGATACGTATGTTGAGAAAACTGGAACGTTTGAGAGACATCTAGGATAAGATACAATGCAATGCAATGATGGCAATCAAATTGATTGATTGATTGATTGATTGATTGATTGATTGATTGATTGATTGATTGATTGATTGATTGATTGATTGATTGATTGATTGATTGATTGATTGATTGATTGATTGATTGGTTGATTGATTGATTGATTGATTGATTGATTGATTGATTGATTGATTGATTGATTGATTGATTGATTGATTGATTGATTGATTGATTGATTGATTGATTGGTGAGTGTACATAGAATTACGTTGATTATAAGAAATTAATGTAATTTCTTGTAAATTAATTCTTATTCTATCTGCAGCACTTTTCCAGAAAGAACGGTTTTCTCTGTTCTAGTTCATGTTTTATCCGATAAAATCCAAAATAAATAGAAAACTGGGGCAGACATACATGGTTTGAATTGCAATTCTTTCGTTTATCGAGAAAATTGCACTTTAATGGCTTATAAGAACATTTCGTGCGTGATGCCATGGTCTAAAGAATTGTACTCTAGGTAAAATTCCAAGTGCAATATTGAAAAAAACATCCTTGGTCTGCAGAAAATTAACTGCACAAGTACACATTAAACAAATCAATTTAATGGCGATTAATAGTAATTTGTGCTAATAACTTCAGTCAGTAGCATTTTTTACGACTAGTTTATAAAACGGGTCATGCTTGTTCTACGACAGATTCGACATGTTAACGTTCAGCTAAGGAGACGGTGAAGAGACGTAAAAGATTACCCCCACCCTACTTACGTACTTTCTGGATAAGCTGCTTCACGTTGCACCGACAGAGATAGGTCTTATGGCGGCGATGATGTAGGAAAAGGCTTGGAGTAGGCAGGAAGTGGCCGTGACCGTAAGTGGGGTACAGCCCTAGCATTTTAGTGCTTTGAAAATGGGAAACCACGGAAAACTATCTTGAGGAATGCCGACATTGTCGTTCGAACCCGCTATCTCCCGAACTCAAGCTTACAGCTGCGCTCCCCTGACCGCAGAGCCAGCTTGCTTGGTCCCTACTCACGTTATAACAGTGGCAAAAATGGGGGAGGGGGAAGAGTAACCCGTTGTCACAAGGTCCGGTCTTCGCTGCATTTCTCTCAGTTTCTATTCCGCTAGGTATACTCACACTGACAAGGTTCATGTACTGCTCGTATGGAGCGCTAAAGCACTGCTGCTGTCTCACGGGAAACCAGACACGAGCTACAATTGTTTGACATTCAT
Organism: Anabrus simplex; assembly: GCF_040414725.1. Lineage (NCBI taxonomy): Eukaryota > Metazoa > Arthropoda > Insecta > Orthoptera > Tettigoniidae > Anabrus > Anabrus simplex. The sequence continues at coordinate 289,991,650 of NC_090270.1, read as the reverse complement.
ACCTAATTGGAAGTAAATTCCATGCGTGCAAAACCGTGAATACAGTCTGTCATTTGTATCATGCAATGACCAGCTTACGCTTGTTTAGAGAGTGTTATTAAATTATATGTATAATTCCTGACTGTCCTGTATTCGTTCCCTCAGCTAAGGAGTTCATTCTTTGTGTGGATGGAATGAACCTTCATCGACACTGGAGTGATCTGTTCTCTATTCGTGGCACATAATCCAAGTTAAAAGTCTACTTCGATATGCTTTAGAACTCGGGTGATGACCAGTTTATGGAATGCAATTCTTATTTCTTTCAGGTCCTGTAGATCTTCTTAAAATTATGAAAGACATAAAGATATAAATAATTTACGTTTGTTTGAGAAAAACACAAGCCCAAGTGAAAAATAGTCCATATAACCAAAATATGTTAGTATAAAATTCTGAAAATATTACGGCCATGTATTCTGAAGATGTATTTTCGAAAGGTGTAGCAGTCATCATCTTTGAATATTTAGTTTGTGTTATAAACACATGTTTTCATTCATGGAATATACACCCTTCTGGACTTACGCTGTTTCTCAAACACCTGATTCAGGAAGTCGTTCTTATTCGATAAAACCAATATTCCGGGAGATATTTCGAAATTTATGAAGAATTTATATCTCACAGTAACATCGCATGAAACATACAAGGTAGGGAATTTTAACACGAGGCACTATATACAGGCTTTCGATATTCATGTAATATGTCCGTATCCTTGGATGAAATGAATTTTCAGTGTAGTTTCCTTAAGCTCAGATGGCCCCAGGTTCGATTCCCAGCCGTATGCGAGGTTTTAACCGAAAATGGCACTAAAAGCAATGCCCGGGATACATAAATAAATAACGTAATATATGAAATTTATTTTTCTTCGTCCGCTTAATGTTTCTTCGCCCTTACATGCTAAACAAATATATATATATATATATATATATATATATATATATATATTTGCTATTTGTTTTACGTCGCGCCGACACAGATAGGTCTTATGGCGACGATGGGAGAGGAAAGGCCTAGGAATGGGAAGGAAGCGGCCGTGGCCTTAATTAAGGTACAGCCCCAGCATTTGCCTGGTGTGAAAATGGGAAACCACGGAAAACCATCTTCAGGGCTGCCGACAGTGGAATTCGAACCCACTATCTCCCGAATACTGAATACTGGCCGCACTTAAGCGACTGCAGCTATCGAGCTCGGTGCTAAACAAATAAGAACAAAACCTGGCTATTTTTGGAGTTAAATGCCGAGTTACGAGAAATTATCTTCATCCATTTACCCAAAACAAACTAACATAACAGACAAACAAAAAACTGAACGGATCCTACCTTCGCCTTTTGTATACCTGAACCAAGCTAGAAACGAAGTATTGGGAAAACATGTGAAGTGTACAGATTTAAAGATAATATTATGTATGCGGACGTAAGAAACCAAGAAAGCATGCATTAATATGTACCTGATGGTAAGTTATTGTAATAAACCACTTAACAGTCAAGGTTTAACGACATTGTATGTTATATTTACATCGAGTGTGGTTCGAATGAATGGGTTATTAGCTGCCCTGATAATAACTGTCGTTCAAATTCAAGCATTCATAGCATCGTGGCCAATTTATAGCTCATCCGTGTTCACTTGTTTAAATGGACAAATAAATTAAAGAGGAAAGCTAGAATTTGATTTAACTGTACCCCAGAGTGTTACATTGTGTACGTAATGGACTCGATTGATTGGCTGCCTTGTTCGATTCGATTCGACGCTACCACGAGTTAAGGGCTCCTAAAAGCCCCTACACCACGTTGCGTGCAGAGGCCGACTGCGGATTGGGCGAAGTAAATTACAGAGTTGAAGAGGTATGGATGTATTGAATTTGCATTGGCGATTATAGTCCTCATATCGTCGTCAAGTTCAATATACACTACTTTGATGCACACTATGTTGGCAATATGGGAAATGAAATTACCCGGTTTGAAATTTATATGACAATACTTTGAGCACTAAAATAATTCCCATAAGCTTTGTATTCTGGTCACACCAGATTTTTAAAGGAGACCAGATTCCCCTAGGTTCAAAATCCCATATACCCAATTGCATAAGTTGTTGGGAAAGTCACGTTTTCTTATACAATATACTAATTAAACTGTATTTATACAATGTACATAATCAGAATATGAATGGGGATACCAGAAGTAATTATAAGTAATACAATATACAATACACTTAAAGATATAAGATGGTAGGAGGCCAATATTTCTTCCCCTTAGCAGATTTGGACTTGTAGAAATTCAGGAATATTATGGACAAGGTTAGAAATTGGTATATACAGAGTGTACCAAAACTCGACGGCAAATATTTAGGAATGGATTCCTCCCATAGAGAGAAGAAAAAAGTTTATGACAACATGGATCCGGAGATGTATACTTACAGATTTATTCAAACTTGTTTACATTTACACCGTACGTCCGTAACAGCAGCTGAAACACTTTGAGCATGAATCAAAGAAAATGTTCAAAGTGACGACCTTCAGCTTGAACACAAGCTTCCGCTCGTCGTCACATGGTGTTAAGCACGCGATCAAAAATGCCTGGTGTAGTGCGTACTACCTGAGAGGTTGTCACAATGCGCTCACATAAACTTGCTTCATCAGGAACAGGAGTCGCATACACGAGAGACTTAACGTGTCCACACAGGTAAAAGTCCAGGGGGTTCAAGTCAGGAGAGCGTGTTGGTGGCCAAGCAATCCGTCCTCCTCTACCTATCCAGCGCTCAGGAAAATGGGTATTCAGGTACCTGCGGGCAGCAGACTGAAATGTGCGGGAGCACCATCATGCATGAAAAATATTTGTCGACGGGATACAAGTGGCATCTTTTCCAAGTAATCAGGCAATGCAGTACGCAAGAAATTCGTGTAGTTCTGCCCAGTAAGCCATTTCGGAAGAACGCAGGTTGATTTTTAGTTTCAACAATACGGGGTGTCTTTGCAAAAGATTCCAATAACAAGAACAAGAACAATATCTTCGGAGTTATGGTCCAATACTATAACTACTACCATCAATGAACACTGTGTCTTTTATCTACTCTTCATAAGATGTGATCGATGTGAAAGCCATTCATTTCAATGCAGCCTTCCACCCTAGAGTACTGCGGTGTCACAACAAAATATGCGCCATTAGAGAACTACCGTACACTTGACGAAACGAATCTACCTTACAGTGAGAACAGTACGGCCTGTGAGACGCAGTGGAATACAGTGTTTCGTTCTTACTTGATACAGTATAAATGAACATACACACACCGATGTACTGCGTCAATTGTCTACGTACAATGGTTTCACATTTGTTTCGTGACAAAATGCTCGGAGTGCGTGATATGCCTCTCCTACATAATAAGACCATACGCTAATAGATTTACGACCAATGTTTAGGTAGGAACGTATTTCTGTATTGCATATGACCCTCCCCAAATTATTAGAACATCGTGATCATTGGCAGTAGTGGTAGCGAACCATCAGTCCGAAGATACTGAGATTGCGACATTCCTCCTTCGTCTGCTGCCCCTTCTGTAAATATTGGAGCCATTTTCAAGGACACTCTGTATAATGGTGAACCTCTGTTGATGAGACGATTGGAAGATTGCATGAGGACATGTAAATTATTACTAAAATTAATTTGTGTCACAAAGTATGAATAAATCTGTAAGTATACGTTTACGGACCCAACCCATATTGTCATAACCTTTTTTCTTCTCTTCATGTGAGGAATCCATTCCTAAATTTTTGCCGTCGAGTTTTGGTATACCCTGTATATTACTGAATATATTTTCCATTTACGGACAAGTTATAATGACACTGTTACAACGTAAAGTAGTCAAAAACTAAACTACCAAAAATAGGTTCGTTATTTCGTCCCCCGCCAAATATGAAAAGTACAATCCATTTTATTATCTTTTTCCTTTCTAACCTCACCAAACACTTCCCGTATAATGAACTACTTGAAGGCCATTTATGACAAACATGTTATTGGTTTCTTTTTAACACAGTCTTTCTGTGTTGCTCGAGGGATATTAACCAATTTAACGTCCACGTTTGTAAGGCATTATCTTAGCTTTTCTCATAGTCTCCTTATACAAATGCTTGCATTTCCCCATTTGAAAATAATAATAAACGTCATTAATAAATAAAATGGAGGGGATGAAATTACGAACAGTCCCTGATTTCTTATAATGGGCGCTATGGTAACTCACGCCAACTACCTCACTGTACCGAATTCACGCCAGCAGCTACACCACACCGCTGAAATGCAGTCCAGTATTTCATACACATATCAGTGGTCACTCCAGGAATAACAGGCTCTTAATTTGAATCCTGCACTAACTCAGCTCAGCATGAAAAATGAATCCTCCTTGTACACGAAAAAAAAACGTGGTGCACACAACCAACTCTCACGACAAGACAACGAGATGAGGCTACGAATGTGCGCTCGGCTAAACATTAGGTACTAACCTGGAAACTGAAAATCCCTACGGGGACGAAATTACGTGCTGGGACGGAATCTGGCCCCTTTACCTTAGAGAAAAATTCATGTTAAATATACGCAATGGTCTTTCGAGGGTTTTGAATCTAAAGGATTCCAATACAGTAGAAGAGTTCAATGTGCTAGGTAGGTAAACATAGAATCTGGCAGTCAAATGATTCTCTGCAAATAAGTACAATGATATTTAAATTAAATAAAACCAATTACATCTTGATAATCTATATAAATGGGGGTCCGCTGTCTGTAATTTCGTTTATTTTGCCAATTTTTCCGATATTTATCCGTTTTAGGTCAACTCAAGACCGAATCGGTGGTTTTTACTGTTCGTGTCTGTTTGTCTGTTTTCCAGTTTGTCTGTCCCACCATCACGTCGAAACGGTTGGATAGATCTCAACCAAACTTCATATTTAGAGTATACACATCCCGGGGAAGGTTTCAATATGCGTATCATTTTAAAATCATTGAATAGACGGGGGATTATAGGAAAACCGGAACGGTTTTCCTCCATTTTCTCTTATACTATTGATTTTCTGTAAACTCCGTGGACCGTACGTGAAACGTCTCTTCATCATAAACAACTGTCGTTATGTTCATAATTTACCTTACTCTTCACATGACGTAGAAATTTACTATTTTCTGCGGGTAACATGCTCTGCATTGAGTGACCGACAGACCGACTGCGAAACTACAGGTTACCGTGGCAACGTCTCTGACTGCTTGCCAGCAGGGAAGTAACGTACTGCCATTTTCCTCATCATGCTTTTAAATTCGTTTTTGTCCTTTGGGTAGAAGGCAAGAGAGGCGTCAATCGGCCTATCTGCGGGATATTGGTGGAATATCGTTGGAGGTTATAACCGCCCTCGAATAGATCACCATTAGTCATCTTCTTATCTGTTTACCTAAGAATCATTGCGCTTAAATTTCTCCTCTGTTACCGCTTTATTATATCTATCACTCACACCAGCATAATTTACTGAGGGGCATTTGATTTTCCAATACATTTACTTGACATTTACATATTTGTCGTTATCCGGATGTCCTCAGTTATAATCCATTTTCTATTAATGTCAACTTTCTTAACTGTGTTATATACTTCCTCAATTACACCGTATATACGCGAATGCTAGAATCTACTGGATATATTTCCACCAAACTTCATATTTACAATCCACCTGTCCTTGGGTAGGTTTTAGGGAAAAAGTTGTTTCTAAATCCCTGAACTGACTGGGGGTTTATACGAAACCGATACAGTGATTTTGCACTCTCACAAAATATATACAACCAAACTTAATTGAAATCTACCTGCCTTAATGGAAATCAATTTCTAAACCTTTTTTCATGTGCATTATTTCGATACGAGGATTAATCAGGCAGATATCATTAACGGACCGTTTTTCGGTACAAGTCCCATCGGACTTAACTCAAGAGCGGGTGGGTGTAAAGCGTATTTCTTACAACTTGAAAACTACTGAAGATATTCGAACCAAAGTTTATATTTAGCATTCACCTGTCCAAAGGTAGGTTTTAAAGGTCAATAACACTTCATGTTCCCGGAATGGACTGGCGGTTTATAGGGAATCGAAATGGTGATTTTACTCTTACGCAATATATACAGTACAAGACCAACCTGACTGGAAATCGACCAAACGTGATGGAATTCGATCTCTAAAACTTCTCTTCATGTGCATTTTTTCGACAGGAGGATTAAAAGGGAGATATCATGAATGGTCAGTTTTGCAGGTTAAGTCCAGCGGACATAGTCAAAAATGTGTTGTGCGTGGAGCAGGCTCCTTATCTACCTATATAAATAAAATCGTAACGACTGTGTGCCTCTACATTGACTATTTTGGCGAAATTTTCGTACAGCTTTCCGTTTAAAGGTAATAATGATCATCTGCATATATTTTTGTTTTAGTTTCCTGAAAGTCCTCATTTTTATCCTCCTCGCCCAAAATCCAGATTGCTGCATAATCTGCCAGACGAAAAAGAAGATTGAAATTTTACAAAATTATACGTTTTAGCCTGTAACGGACGGAAAACTTCCAAGATCTTTAAATTTTTCATTTTTTATCCCCGAAGAATATCGAAATATGGAGGCAATTTTAATGATGGAGCAGATCTTCGGGAAGTCCTTTCACATGACGGATTGCACAACTCCGTTCAATTTGGAATGATCTACAACCTTGGTCTTATGACTTTTTGTCGTATCTGTATCCCTTTACGTGTGATTTTTGTCTATTAATCGATGTTAAGTAAATTTGGACTTTTCACATGCATAATTCATACTTTCAATCACTTATAGGAAATATAGAATCATCAAACTCTTCACAAAAATTTGCCCACGCAGTAGCCATATATGAGCCAAATGCTATGTAAGTAGCTGTCACATAATTATCCGAAAAGTAATGCAATGTGAGATAATCTTACAAAAACTTTACCCTCTTCAACGTTTCTAACTCAATTTGACCCAAGAATAGATGAGATATCATAGGACCAGCCATTTAGGCCACTATATCCGGCGTCTTGCGGTATAATCCTTTGTCGTTATGACATACGTTTTGCTACAGTTAATCTGTAAATGAAGGTCTGCAATATTGTAAGCACGCATATACTTTTGTATGTTGATCTATATATATTCACTGATGTCGATTTGTAGCGATCGAGAAAGGGTGTGTCTGCTATTGTAATCAGCACTCCCCACACCGACTTTGAATTGCAGTAGGAATGGGGTCCTTCTCCAACTCCTGTGTAACTGGCATTAGGAAGGAAGGCTTACCATTGTAATGATTAGTTCACTTCTCGACCTGACTTGCAGAAGGCAAGAGAGCATGCAGTTTTGTTTAAAACTCCCCTACCCGATTGTGTTTGGCAGTAGACAAGGGTGTCCGCCATAATAAACAAATGTCCTTATCTAATATGTGACTGGCATTAGACATAGTGGCCTGCTATTTTGATGGAAACTCACCAACTTGGTGTGACTGGCAGTACGCTGGCTGACAGTAGGAAAAGTGGCCTGACATTATAATGATAACTGCTCAACTCAATTTGGGGCCGATGACCTTCGATGTTAGGCCCCTTAAAACAACAAGCATCATCATCACAACTCAATTTCGACTGATAGTAGGGTAGTTGCCTGCCATTATAATAAAAACTCATCAACTGTTATCTGTCTGGAAGTAGGAAAGGGGGCTGCCATTGTAATGAAAACTCCCTAAATCGATTGTGACCGCGCAGTAGGCAATGGGGCCTGCAATTATAATGTAAACTTTCCAACTCGATTGTGAATGGCAGTAGACAAGTGAGCCTGCTATTATATCACAAACCCGTAATAAACACTTTACATTGGAAACAGCGTATAGGGACCTCCCCATGCTGTTTCTCGGATAACGCTAAGAGGCATGCAATTTTAAAACAATCTTATTTACTTCATATATAGTATTTACTTCGATATTCGAATACAATGTAGAATACCGTAGCGAAGCACGGGTACATTTGCTAGTTTGTAATAAATTGTTAGGAATGCATTTACCTTCAAACTAACGTGGGATGCTCCCATGGATTTCATTAAAAGTAAACTATCAAGTGTAGTGTATGCCTTGGGACCACTCAGAGATGAAGTTTTTGCTATGTATCTTTAAAATGCATATATTACAGTAATCTTCAATGTAAAATTCTACTGTGCGGACACTGCAGCCAGGTTGATGAAGTTCTCAATAAAAAGACATTACGTGTTATAAAAAACTTCTCAGACTGTCCAGTGACCGTTCTGAACACATGACATACTTTTTAAACGCATCTAGAAGAAACGGTAAAAAAACTGAGAATTGATGTTGACCATTATAAAACCACGTAACCTTACCATGTCCATGTAGGCTACATATGGCAGGTTCAAACAAATTCATTGTGCAGTTAAAAGCGTTTAATATTCATCTTTATCTGTTGCAACTGTCATTTAATATATTCAGCTATTTTCAGATGAAAAAAAATGTTAATCGCGCTTCCTTATTACTCAGTGCAGAAATATTTTGAAATTAATGAGTTTGTTATACTGTACGTTGAAATGGTATCGTTTTACGAGGCTTGTATTTACATGTATGGTTTTATTTTATTCGACAATGTCCATTGTATAAAATATGTATGGTGACCGAATAAATTCTAAACACCTACCTGTTTAAAATTTGCGGACAATATAACTTCAGTGGCAACAGGAACAGTTATAAGTTATAAATTTCATGGTACTGATCCGTATTGACTTTTCAGTACAATATAATTATTGAATTAATGTAGTAATGGTCCACCTTTCAATACTATAATATGTAATATTCTAAATTACATTAATTAGGAACTAGTTTCGGCCCGAGCTGGCCATCTTAAGCTTTAATGTAAAACATCCAGTAACTAAACAAATGTACATGCACACAATTGACATAAAACAAATGAAACAAGTATACAAATTTACATTAAAAACTGGGATGAAATTATGATTAAATTTGAAAATAAACTAGGTTCTAACATCTTGAGTATGCTCATCATTGAGACTATTTCAAGTATTCATTTATATACACAGAACTGTTAGTTTTAATACTGCTAATCTTACTATATATAAAAATGGATGTATGTGTGTAAATGACACATCTCCTCCTACACCACTTGAGCAATTTCATCCAAACTTGGTACACTTATGAAATACTATCCGGAGACGAGCACTGTGGAGGTAAGCCACCCGTAGCTCCCTTAGGAGTGGGGAGTCAGGTGGGGCAAGGTATAAAAATAATTGAAAAAATGGTCAAATCCACAGTTTTCGGGGTCACTGAGATAAATGGTGACATTCCCGATTTTTTAAAAGTCAAAGTAGAATACCGTAGCGAAACACGGGTACATTTGCTAGTCGTTAATAATTCAATAGTAAATGGGAACTGGAAAATATTGATCCCGTAGTTCATCACCAAATCCAATTGAGTGGTGTTAACCATATGCAAGCCATTGGACACCGCTGTAAATAACCACTAGCTGACGGAGAACTGTTAGATGTTGTTTCATCATCAATCAAAGTAATAAAATGAGATGTTCTTGTGGTGCTTGTTAAATCATGCTGAAATGTTGTTGGGCATTGTCAGGACCGCATATGAGGATGTGGTTAACACAGATACAGTTGTTTCATGCGTGAAGATTATATTTAATCATAAATAAAAGTAGAATATACGGTAATACGTTTTCAAATATCTATAAATAAATTTAGTGTGTATGGCATTTTCCTTCCAAGATAAGTATAAGGAAATGGAGGTATTAAAATCTTACCGGAGAAGATGGACGCTACAGCTGCTATGATGAAGGATAAGATGACACCAGGTCCGGCGAACTTGTGGGCTACCATACCAGCCACCAGGTACATGCCTGTGCCGACACACGAGCCCACACCTAATGATGTGAGATCGAGTGTCGTCAGACATTTCTGAAACAAAACAATTCCAATTTCATTTTTAATATTATCATTCTATTATCTTAAGCAGGAAAGGAAAATGGTAAGTAAATACCATGAGTGTGGTTAGATATGACAAATACTCAAAATTACAAATATTATCACCAGAACTCTGGGTACAAAGCTAATAAAATTCATGTGCAGTCTTGTTTATTCATTTACACTGTGTTATATAAAAAATCAGACTCTTGAATAATTTCTGAGAATACCGGGCGACTTGGCCGTGCGGTTAGGGGTGAGCAACTGTGAGCTTGCATCCGGGAGATAGTGCGTTCGAACCCCACTGTCGGCAGCCCTGAAGATGGTTTTCCGTGGTTACCCATTTTCACACCAGGCAAATGCTGGCGCTGTATCTTACTTAAGGCCACGGTCGATTCCTTCCCACTGCTAGCCCTTTCCTATCCCATCGTCGCCATAAGACCTATCTGTGTCGGTGCGACGTTAAACCAATAGCAAAAAAATAGTTGTGAGAATAAGGGAGAGCACCAATTGTTTCCTTGAGTGTACTAATCGAAAACACGGATTATTTCACTGGGACTGTTTCTTCTTGAAGTCCAGCAGGTTTTTAGTGTCTTCTTAACTTCTGACACCAAGATGCTTCGAAGATCCTATAGTCGTAACATTGAAAGATGCATTCTGAAAGTTTTTAGAGGGATGTCAGTTTATTGCTTGCATTGGCGGGAGAAAGGAGTAGGGGGTATGGTTACAATGGGGGATCTACTGTGGTTACCATGGATATGAGCCTGCTGGCCGGCTCATGTTGCTTGGAGTGGCCAAACCTCTCACTTCTGAGTTACGTACAACATAACACACCGGTATAAACGAACGAACATGTGAGCCGGAAGCGAAAGGAAAGATAAAGAACTGCAGGAATGTGACAACACCGTGCAATGGCACATACAATGCTCCTCCCTCCAGTCCTGTCTGTCAAAACGCTTCTTTTAATATTACGGGCATAGTGTAGAACCCAATACCCGAAAAGGGCGGATGGTGAACGGTTGATTACTGAGTCTTGAGAAAATCACTGACGACAAGCAGTTTGAACCATTAAAACTCAGGAAAGGCTTTAGTTGTCAGTCATTCTGCCAACGTTACCAGCAAAGTCTATCCCATAAAAGGAAATGTGAGTAGTATGTGGAGCGTCAGGATCAGCTCGTACAGATCATATCGTGGTCCTCCTGGTCAGGGATTTGTGCTGAAGGATAGCAGACTTGGGTCAAAATCGTAACTGAATTAGGTAATGTACATTAATGGTAATATGAACAATAATTTATAGTCACTGTAATGGTTAAAGGTAATGGTATTGGTAACTTAGTAACAGTTTATGGTAAGGAATAACTCGTCAATAAATCGGCAACCAGTTTTCCTTTACGATGCTATTAGGTTACATGGAGTTGTCAGCCTCCCAATTATTTTACGAACTTATTGGATATAATAAATGTTATTGAACATCCCTTTCACAGTGCCTGTATGCTATGAATCTCTTTCTCCTTCATCACCCTAAGAAAAGAGTTCTGAACCAAATATTTCATATCGGGTAAATACGTGCTGAATATGTATCTCAGAAAATATTTCAAAAAATGAAAGTACGTTTTATTTATTCCTAATGAAAGAATAATCCACTGAAACATGAACGAAAAAGAGGAATAAGGAAATCATGGTTTAAAATCCTAATGGAACCACTCTTAAATAATGTCTACTCTGGGTGACAGATTGCTACAATGACTTGCAGAAATACTAATTCCATCCATCTACAATCCATAATTCTTTTCCCATTAAATACGTTTCCACTGTCCATAAACATTACAAAACTGTAGTCATAATCATCACTACACTCGACGTCAGAAACGTAAAGAGCAGAGCTGGACATTACATAACGTTCAGAACTCTCACATTTGTTAACGTATTTCTCAAGTGTCGCTTCTCATTATTTGTGCAGTACAAACACTGGAATAAGACCTTGATATGTGCCTTAAAAAGGACCTAAACATTCTCGAACATATTCGAGCCTGCCAACTTTGTACATTCCAGATTATTTCCAAAATGTTGCATTATACTTACACTGACCATGCCAGAATTTTCCTGAACATTCTAGAGAATTCAGTAATTATTGCGTACATTCTACGAATTTTAAAACTGTTCTTCACCATTCTAGACTCATCCAAAATTTTCCGGATCGTTCTAGATTATTCTAAAGCGTTCTTGAACATTCTAGTCTATTTCGAGCGTTCTGGATCATTCTTGAGTAATCCGAGACGTTCTATCGTATTCTAGACAATTCAGGACATTTCACGCAACACTGCTATGTTACATAGCCAAATTTTCGGTAAATATTTTTAGGGGCTGGGAAACCTTTATAAACTATTAGTAGGTAATTAGAATATCCAAACTGTGTAATTTCTTTAACCAAAACAAAACAAAACAAAACAAAACAAAACAAAACAAAACAAAACAAAACAAAACAAAACAAAACAAAACAAAACAAAACAAAACAAAACAAAACAAAACAAAACAAAACAAAACAAAACAAAACAAAACAAAACAAAACAAAACAAAACAAAACAAAACAAAACAAAACAAAACAAAACAAAACAAAACAAAACAAAACAAAACAAAACAAAACAAAACAAAACAAAACAAAACAAAACAAAACAAAACAAAACAAAACAAAACAAAACAAAACAAAACAAAACAAAACAAAACAAAACAAAACAAAACAAAACAAAACAAAACAAAACAAAACAAAACAAAACAAAACAAAACAAAACAAAACAAAACAAAACAAAACAAAACAAAACAAAACAAAACAAAACAAAACAAAACAAAACAAAACAAAACAAAACAAAACAAAACAAAACAAAACAAAACAAAACAAAACAAAACAAAACAAAACAAAACAAAACAAAACAAAACAAAACAAAACAAAACAAAACAAAACAAAACAAAACAAAACAAAACAAAACAAAACAAAACAAAACAAAACAAAACAAAACAAAACAAAACAAAACAAAACAAAACGAAACAAAACAAAACGAAACAAAACAAAACAAAACAAAACAAAACAAAACAAAACAAAACAAAACAAAACAAACCAAACCAAACCAAACCAAAACAAAACAAAACAAAACAAAACAAAACAAAACAAAACAAAACAAAACAAAACAAAACAAAAAAAACAAAACCAAACCAAACCAAACCAAACCAAACCAAACCAAACCAAACCAAACCAAACCAAACCAAACCAAACCAAATCAAACCAAACCAAACCAAACCAAACCAAACCAAACCAAACCAAACCAAACCAAACCAAACCAAAGCAAAGCAAATCAAACCAAACCAAACCAAACCAAACCAAACCAAACCAAACCAAACCAAACCAAACCAAACCAAATCCCATGGTTTAACAACCCCGAAGGGCCATAGCCTTCCAAACGAAAGCTGCTCAGCCCGAAGACCTACATGTTACAAGGTGTCTTGTGATCGGCACGATTCCTCTAGCGCGTTATACTTGGATTTGTAGACCGGGGCCTCCAACTCACCGTCAGATAGCTCCTCGACGGTAATCACGTAGACTCAGTAGACCTCGATCCAGCCCTCAGATCCAGGTAAAAATCACTTGCCTGACCGTGAATCGAACCCGGGGCCTCCGGGTAAGAGGCAGGCACGCTACGTCTACACCAAGGCGCCGGCTAATTGAATTAAGAATTAACTCAGTTATTTTTAGTGGTATTATCAAATTATTAAATTACATGGTCTGAAATGTAATGCATAACGAAATAATTCAATTACACTTTAAATTTGTTTACAAGTTGCTTTACGTCGCACGGACACAGATATATCTCATGGCAACGAATGGACAGGATAGGGCAAGGAGTGGGAAAGAAGTGGCCGTGGCCTTAATTTAGGTACAGTCCCATCCTTTACCTCGTGTGTAAATGGGAAACCACGGAAAATTAAGAGGCATACCAGAGAAATAAGGATTTAAGTAATTTCCTGTTGCTTTCTTCGCCGAGACAGATGTTGCCGTTACATATCAGTCTGCCAATCCCACTAAAATGCATGTATCAACAGACCCTATGAGGGACATTTTCACACCATTTATAACGGACAAGCTACATAAGGAATGGCATTACTAGCATGGCTCATACCTCAGTCACTTTGATGTTGTGAAAGCCAAGGATAAGACTGAAACTGATCAAAGAAAGTAACAGAATTACTCTAGCCCAAACAGGAGGACAAAGTGCACTGTAAACACTAGGTCTCACTAGAATAGAAGTCAGGAAAAAGCTTCCTTCATTAAACAGAAAGCCTCATTGAACCACCTTCAAAATTTCGAGTAAATTTATGGCGTTTGAGTTACAGCTACATCGCAGAATTGATGGCAGTCTTCCTTCTGAAAGTCCCCCTACAGATCTCGAGAAAAGTTGGTTAAGATATAAGGTACTCAACACGCTGCGCACTGCAATTGGCAGATCACAGACTGACAAGAGAAAGTGGGGATTCGCCTGCGTTTCACACGATCCGAATGCGGTGAAGAGCAGACCATAAATAATCTCCTTGTTTGCAAGTTGTGCCCAATTGCATGTTCTCCTCGGAACCTCATTGATTCCACCCAGGCAGCGTGCGAACTGGCAAGATACTGGCCACACTACATTTACAGTTTATTTATGTGAGGTTGGCCGTAGTGATATGATATTACCTTGTTTATAGAAATGATAATATGTTCGTAGGACCAATCTTTGGACGTATTTCATTGTATTGTAATAGCTTCAAGCTCATTCCAACACACTATGCAAGTGATATACATTCATACAGTATAACAGGATCTGCCAAAATTCACTGTAAATCATCAATGTCTAATAGCATGGAACTATTTCTTTGTGGCTTTACTCTGTTGAGTTTTTCAATAGGCTGCCTGAGCATATTCGAGAAGCTACTAACTTGCCAATCTTTGAAACCAAGCTTGTTGATTATCAAAAGGACAAAATGTCTAGCCTATATAATCTGTTTTGGTATATTATATTACTGTTGCTCATATTTAGTTTCTATCACTATAATGTTTTAATATTACATTCATTGTACAGTATTTTATATTTTAGTCCTAGAAACTGATATTCTTAAATTTTATCTCTGTTGCCAATTGTTAATTGTACTGAACCGTTCTGAGCCTTGGCTTAGGTGCCATTTTAAAATAAATGTTATGTTTCTGACCCGATGAATTAAATAAGTTTCGAGATTTATTTACGATGTGTAAACGACGAGTCTAGGTAACTTAGAATAATAATGGATTTGGACATGAAGATTGAGAGAAGCAGAAGAAAAGGAAGGATCTAGGACACGATGGTCAGCATGTATTTTTAATAACTGAAAAGCGAGATAATTAGGAGATTAAAATACCATAAAGCTTGTTGCTAACCGGAGGTCACAGGAGTGATCAGACAATAAATAGACCTTTGTATGTAATTAATTCATATAAACAGGTGTATTATTTATATTTTTCCTCAGTTCGAGACAGATTTCTAATCTATCTATGTCACAAACATGTGAACATACACCTGAATTTTAGTGTATTATTGTTAGTTTTTACCGCAGACAACACAGTTGTCGGTCGTTAAAGCGTTTAGAAGCCTTCAAGTCACATGCTGAAATGTACAGCAATCCATAATGAAAAACATATGTATGACTGTTACTTCATGTTATTAATGTAGATGTTATTATGATTTAGTTATTCTGGTGTAATTTAAAATTTATTAGTGTATATTACGGATTTTAATGCCTAGCAGGGTCCGGGCATATGTTCTGCTCACCTGGTGCAGGTCTCACTCTTTTGCTTAGACGCTCATGGGTGAGCCGCGCGTGTGGATGTGAAATGTTTATGATAATAATGAGGTACGGAGAGAGTGAAACCCGGTGTTGGCACATACCCTACTCTTCTCAAATAACACCAAGGCTTAACGTCTCCATCTGATGAACTAATTACCGTCAACAGCGTTACATACCATATGAAAAATGTAGAGAGCTTTGGAATTCAGTTCAGGAGGTAGGTACACAAGCTACTGAATATGGATATCATATAGGATATATGTAGTTATGCAGGATTACTTGATTCGACAACTGGAAAAAATCCAGAGAAAGAAGCTCACTTTGTTCTGGGTGATTATCGGCAAAATAGTATCGTTACAAAAATTCTGCAAATTTTAGGCTGGGAAGACTTGGGAGAAAGGAGACGAGCTGCTGGACTAAGTGATATGTTCCCAGCAATCATTGGAGAGATAACGTGGAATGACATGAGTAGACGATTAAGTTTGAATCGTGTTTTTGAAAGTAGAAAAGACCACAATATGAAATTAAAGTTGGAGTTCAAGAGGACATACTGGGGCAAATATTCATTTATAGAAAGAGGAGTTAGGGACTGGAATAATTTACCAAGGGGTATGTTCAATACATTTCCAAATTCTTTGCAATTATTTGTTAAAAACGTAGATATACAACAAAAATAGAGAATCTGCCACCTGAACGACTACCCTAAATGCAGATTAGTGGTGACTTATTTATTTATTTATTTATTTATTTATTTATTTATTAATACTCCCATCCCCCCTTGTCTGCCGACCGGCATTCTGACGGTGAAAATATTTTACACGTATCGGATTCGAACCAGTTACCCATGGTGTCAGATAGTATGCAATTCATGCCTTAATGAGCATAGCCAACAGACGGGCTTAATGTAATATGAGAGGACGGGATAAAAAGCCACAGTAGTACTGAATTTTAAACTTTTGAAGATACTAATATTCACTTCTAAATTACACGTTGTGGCTAAAGACTGCGAATGTACTCGAAAATAATTTGTAACCATGAGAATGAACACCAACTCCTACTTTTGAAATATACTTTACGCACATCGCAATAACAAATTCAACTTCATTAGGAGTAGGAAATGAGAATTCATTGTCGTTAGACTCCACCTCACACTAAACGTTTAACAAAGTCGTTCGTGCGTTAAGTACGTTTATAATTCTGAATGTCTTCTATTACCGTTGTGATGCTGAGTCAGGCGCTTGATATCAGACCATTCTCCTGATATACAGCACATGAAGAGTATCTTAAAACTAAGCTAAGTACCAGTTATTTTTCCCCGAGGAACTGTTGAGGCTTGATAAATTTAGCTTCATACAGGAGAACAACAATTTCATGCAGACGTTCTAGATGCAGTATATCACTTCTATACCATTCCACAGCTCTTTTGTGAATACTGTAATTGTGACGGAAGGAGATTTCAACGGTAATGTGGGAGTTAAATACCAGCTCTAAATGAATCGTTATTGTGTCCAAATGGAAGGATTTTAGATTGTACAACATGCCTAACTTACTAGCAATATTAGAACTTAAGTCTGTTGGTACACCATGTAGTACAACAAAAGTTTCTGATAGTTGTCTCAATAACATTCAGTGCAAAAATTAACTTAGCATAAACACAGGTGCACATTACTTCACACAGTGCGAAAAGAAAAACGCGAAGTATTAAAATGTATAGGTTCAACTGTTGAATAAAATTACTGAGTACACTGTATTTACGTTGAAAACTAATGCCTTGTAAGTGTAAGTGGATGTCCATTTGTGACCGTGAGGCCACAGAGTGAACAGGTGTTGGTGCGGCTTGTGTTCGCTTGTCGGCGAGATGGGGTGCGCGCGACCTTGGATGAGGGCGAGAACGAGTTTTTTTGTGCAGAGAGCGGCCGACTGGCTAACGGAATAAAAATAAAAAAATGAAGGTTGGCGAGTGAAAGAAGGAGGCCAGCGCGTGTCACCTGTAATTGCGTGGAACGATATGAATGAAATATTTGTAATATCTTTGGCGGCGACGTGCATAATTACGGAAGGCTCAAGGACTATAGTAAAATAAACTGGATAAAAAAATAGCACATTTTGAGGATATAAATTAAAAACTGAAATTTTGAATAATTTACACGACCTTGTGGCTAAAATGGTGATGAAGTTGTAGATTCGTACAGTAAAAGAATTTAGCCCCTAAATTGACTTTACTTCCGTGCATGTGCACCAGACATGATATTTAAGTCATGTGATACGAATACTCGCTCTCACACACCCTCTGGCGTGTCTTGGACTATCACCTTCAGTCGCTCAGCGTGGAACATCGTGAATACTGGCTTCACTCCTGTGCCCTACACCTCTGAAAATTGGATATAATTTAGGACAGTGCTGTGATCAGACGTCGAACGTGCAGATATTAATCCCTTAAGTACGTGTCATTTCTAAAATACAGTTACGTGTGTGTTTGGAGCCTACTCTAAAGCATTTTGTGTAAGTTTCAGCTTTCTTACGAGTGGACGCGGAAGACGTGGACGTGAATATTTCCAGAAGAGGACGGAATCTCACATCATGGATTACCAGTGCTTCACCATGAAGTTCTAAACCTTTGACCATCGTTGGCGGCGTCGGGATGCAGATTCTTTCATCCTGGCATGGCTGATTGAGAACCCAGACTTCCAGACATGAAGATTTCTCTATAAGTTAAGTCGATTACGTCTCATTTATATCTGTTCTATGTAGTTTTGTTCTATTCTTTCTTTCTTCTTAGTAAGCTATTTTGACACTTTTTATGGTTGTTTATTTGCTCGAATACGTCGTAAAACTGACACATGTGATTATTTAATGACCATGTGGCCATGAATTTGACAGTGAGGGTTCTGATAGAGTTATCCATGTGTTATCGACACCATCTTTGCTTATTGAGTAAATTTCGTCACGAATATGAATTAATTTATGTCTGATAGATTTAATGGTAGGATATTTCGTCCATATTTTCTATATTTTCCTTGTAATGGAACTTCTACTTGTACCTCGTGTCTGAGACAACGTGTCATCGGGATATTGAGTCCGAATTCTACGTACGAATTTAATGTGAACATGTGCATTGGGAACATTTGATAATTAGTTGGGGTAATTAATCATCGAGACACTTTTAAGTGGATATTATGTATTTGTAGGACGTTGGTAGGTCCTGATATGTCATGGCTACACATATTTGAGATTAAGATGCGACAAGTTAGGGTCGTCATTGTGGTACACTGTACGTGTAGAGTATAGGGAATAATTGGCACAAATCTTCGTGAAACTGAGCTTTTCACATGTTAATGGATTATTCGCGATAAATGCAGTGTAGCCTAATATTAGTGTCTTCAGATGAAGAAAATGACAGTCCATGTTAATTGATGTACTTTTTAATTCGTGGGAATATCCCAAATTTTCTCAAGTAATCCAGTAATTTCAATCTCAAGGTACAGATGAATGTTCGAGAAGACCTTAGGTCTAAAGAACAGGTCTTCGACGAAATATCTAAATAATGTCTGATTCGTGACTATACCAGCTCATTCGTTGGTGCAGTTTTTACTCTCATGTGATAACTCAATCTTGCTGTAAATCAATAAATTTGTTAACAGGAGAGTAAAACGGTTGATCGACACTCGTCGACATGTACATAGTGTAGATATTTTCTTCTTGGTACTCAGTCTTCTTGACAATTTCCGTAGTTAGCTGTAGAAGTAGTTATTTGTTAGTATTTAGAGGATTATTTTTTATGTGTTTTGTTCTGAAATATGTGACACTGATATTATCGATTGATAGTGGACAGGATTTCCACATGGATGGTATTATCCCCATTTATTTACGTTTGCAAGCCCAGGAGGCGTTTTATTTTGTTTAATTATTGGTCAAATACTTAACGTTCAGTATAAATTCTCACGAAAGGAGATGTGAGACGACGTGAACAGGTATATCCGACGTCTCGGATTAACTTAGAGAAAACCAAGGCAAATTCAACTTTTCATTTTATTGTTAGATAACGACTGTAAATTTTATTTTTTGCTATGAGTGTTAACTTTTTGAATCTTGGATATTTCTTTATTATAATCGTTCTTACAATTACTGCATTTTTTCCAGATTGTCGATGAAGGCTTGGCCCAGACCTCATTTTTCCGAATGTAAATTTTTAATTCAACTTTAAACCAATAACTTAATAACTTTAAAGACGAGAAAAAAATTTTTTTACAATGTAAATACTCTGTTAGAATGTCAGGGAAACAACTGCCGTGTACCACCCCATTTGTTTGTGCCTAGGTTTGTTACATCAAGAGCCATATTAAATTCCATAACGTAATGATCATGATCATAATCATAGATTTCAGGATGGCCAATACTGCATTTAATTAAATAAAAGTGTCATATTGTTCTATACTTGGAACGTGCTTATTTGATGAACCCTATGATAAATCCTGCCACATTCATTTATTTTATAAGCCTACAGCCACCGAACTGAGCACCCCTGGGGTGTCTCGTGTTCGCTGACTGACTATGACGGGCACATCTTAATGTAAGGCCGCAATAGAACACTAGGTCGTACCCATCTGGCAATGCCTGACTGTCACTGCTGAGCTTAGTGAGTACAAGGTCGACTGTTGAAGCGATAAAGTTCCTCAAAGGTTTGTAGAGTGTAGACGAACACCTATCACTGTCATTTACTCATACCGGGCGAGTTGGCCGTGCGGTTAGGGGCGCGCAGCTATGAGCTCGCATCCGGGAGATTGTGGGTTCGAATCCCACTGTCGGGAGCCCTGAAGATGGTTTTTCCGTGCTTTCCCATTTTCACACCAGTCAAATGCTGGGGCTGTACCTTAATTAAGGCCACGGCCGCTTCCTTCCCATTCCTAGGCCTTTCCTGTCCCATCTTCGCCATAAGACCTATCTGTGTCGGTACGTCGTAAAGCAAAATAGCATTCAGTCATCCCAAGATCAGACCGTCTGAGTCGTCCTTGGCACTACTAGCCTAGTAATAAGCAAGTTTTCATTCTGTACTTGAAGGTTCAATGAGATTTGATACGGCGAAAGAGTTGTTTGGAGAAGGTGACGGGGTTGGCAGCCGTGGCATATACTAGGAACTGAAAATGGAAAATTACGGGAAATCATTCTCAGGACAGCTGACGGTGGGGACCAGCCCCTCGCCGTCTCCCAATTACAGAGGTGTAGAGACACTGTGGAGCCATGGCCATTCCTCCGCTGCTCGGTTGACCGGTCAGAGTGCAGAGCAGTCGGACCGTATACCGAGATCCACTTTGCATCCACTGACGTCTTCCTTAGCTCGATGCTGCCCTGGAATGCACAACTTGAGCTGTGACGTTTACCGACAGGCCGCTCATTCTCTGGAAGCGCCTTCACTCGTCTGCTCAGCTAGGGATGTTCCAGAACGAGTCAGCGCGGCGCGCGGATTTTAAACCAGGCACCACAACAGTTATTCTTTAAAAGGGCATGAATAAAAAAGATGGTTTGGTGGTTTGGAAAAGCTAGGAAAATTCTTGTCATCAACAAGTATTTTCTAGTGCATCATGATGTCTTGATAATTTTTTGCATTATTGTCTGGCTTGTTTGCTGGCGGTTCAGAGGGTCACAGATTCGATTCTGGCCAGGATAGACATTTCGACTTCATATGGTTAATTCCCTTGAGTTTCGGACTAGGTAAAATGAAATGGCGTACGGCTTTCAGTGCCTGGAGTGTCCGAGGACAAGTTCGGCTCGCCAAATGCAGGTCTTTTGATTTGACGCCCGCAGGCGACCTGTGCGTGGTTATGAGGATGAAATGACGATGAAGGCGACATATACACCCAGCCCCCGTGCCAGCGAAATCAACCAATTATGGTTAAAATTTCCGACCGTGCCGGGAATCGAACCCGGGACCCCTGTGACCAAAAGTCAGCACGCTAACCATTTAGACATAGAGCCGGACTCGGACTAGGTGTTTGCATTTTAAAGGGTATCCGACTGTAAAACTAGACTGCATGTATAGTAAGCATTGCCTCCAATAGATGGGGGTAAGTTTAGAAAGAAGCGGTGGTGGTGATTATTAATAAATAAGATTATTGTTTTACGTCCCAGTAACTACTGTTAACGGTTTTAGGTGATGCTGGTGATTACGGTTTTGAACACTAATCAGAGGGAGAGAATGGAATGGGTCGGACACTTCGAAAAATTAATGTATCGGCCAAAGAAAGACAAGGGCCACGAAGGGCTAAGTAAAATAGCAGTAATAGACAGCAGGCGAGTTGGATAGAATAAATAAAAGTGAGGAACTAGTAAGTGGAAGCAGTGCCAGTGCTCAAATAAGAGCCCCATAGTGACCAACCAACGCTCAGAAATTATTCAATCACACAATAAAAATTTACTCCATCAAAGGATTTATAAACATCGCAGAAGTAGCCAATAATTATTTCAAATTTATATATTTGCTAGGCTCAGAGCAAATGGAAAATGAACATTAGAAATATATCTCCCTCCGCTTCTGCTTAAGGAAATTTCAGGTACCATCTCGGTGGAAGACCTGTCTAATAAATTTTTCGTGAAAACCTGTATCATAGAGTGCCAGGTTAAAAATACTTTACTTTACACCAAAAATATATTCATAATGAGATAAGGTGTTTCTGTTATTTATCAGGTTTCCTGTTCTGAGAGGGAGAGACCTTAGCTGTGATAATCAGTTGGCCTTAATTAACAACTCATCAGAGCACAATTACAGCGCCTACGCATGGATATGTCTGTTCTGTGTTGCCATTAGTGGCTCATGGCGCTTCCGGTACCCTGGAGATATGAGCAATTCATTTTCATATATGGGCTTCAGTTAGTATTAATGTCATGTTAATACGGAGAATGCTAATTGAATTATACGTAATTGTTAATTAATTTAAATATGTTTTGAATCGTTTTTATTTCAGTTGATAATCTTTTTCCTTCCAGGTGTTCTCCCTGTTACCTGGTCCATGCCTTCCTGACGCAAAACTGTATTAGCTGGGATGTATTCACTATTGTATCTTGATTTGTTTTTTTAGTATTGCTTCATGTTGCATCGACACAGACATGTCTCATGGCGACGATGAGTAGGAAAGGTTTAGGAGTAGGAAAGACGTGGCCGTTGCCTTAATTACGACACAGCCCTAGTTACCTGGTGTGAAAATGGGAAACTACGGAAAACTATCTTGAGGAATCGTTCAACACTACCCTATCAGGATCGCTGGAGGAGTTCTGTGATTGTGATCATGATGATCATGATAATGATTCATTTAAGAGGAGTTAGGGATTGGTCAATTTATCAAGGTATGTGTTTAATAAATTTGCAACTTATTTGTATTATAATGTCAGATAAACAGACGATAGGGAGGATGTCAGCTGTGTGAAAGAACAATTGCTTGATGACAGTACGAAACATTCCGCTTAATCGAGCTGTTCGTCTCACTGCTTCTATATCTTCCCAGTCCAAAGTTCGCAAAATTTTCGTGACACTGCTGTTTTGTTCTTGAATCCAGCAACCCTGCTGAGGGTCCCATACACTAGCATCGTACTCTAATGGGGACTTTATACGCTCTTTCTTTTTCATCCTTACTATAACGACATGAAAAGGTCTGTACCCTTTATTTACAATCTCTCGTGCGATTACCCCAATGGAATTCTTTCCTGATATTAACGCCTATGTACTTACATTGATCCGCATCAGGTACACGCATCCCGTCAATGCAATAATTAAAACTCAGACGACTTCTCTTATTTTTGAAACTTACAGTGCCATCTTATTACATATTGTTCATTTAAATGGAAACTCGGGAATGAAATACAGAAATTATCCGCTAGCAAAGCTACAGGTGGTTATAAATAACCTATGAGTGCAATCTCGACGTCGATGCCAATTATCGATCATTCAATTAGATAAGTCGCAGTTACACACATTGTTGTTTTCACACGTACTCGGTTTGTGTTTGACAAGGAAACGAAATAGTGGTGTAACTTGGCAATATTCCAAAATGAAACAATGCGTAGTTATCAGATCTTTGCAAACAGAAGAATATATATATATATATTGAACCCTTTATGTCCAGATCATGGGTTCAATATATACATTCTCTTTTTTACAATTTGCTTTACGTCACATCAACACAGATACGTCTTAAGGCAACGAAGAGACAGGAAATGGCAAGGAATGGGTAAAAATCGGCCTTGGCCTTAATTAAGGTACAGCCTCAGCATTCACCTGGTGTGAAAATTGGAAACCTCGGAAAATCATCTTCAGGGCTGCTGAGAGTGGGATTCGAACCCACTGTTTCCTAATTCAAGATCATAGCTGCACGATCCTAACTGTACGACCTTTTGTTCAGTCACAGAAAGAACAAGTCAGGCTGTTATTCATTCTAGATTTATGACCAGTCAATTGAAGCCTTAAGAAAGTGCGAAAACTAAGCATGAAATGAAAATGAATGATGATCCACACTAAATCAGATTAAAACCAAGGACCCTGTACACAGAGGTGCTACCATTGAAGTTTTTACAAGGGTGGATCGAAAAGTAAACGTTACGACCGAACATTTGGCCTTGCGGTTAGGTGACGCAGCTGTGAGCTTGCATCCGGGAGATAGTGGGTTCGAACTCCACTGCCTGCAGCTCTGAATATAGTTCTCCGTTGTTTCCCATTTTCATACCAGTCAAATGCTGGGGCTGTACCTTAATTAAGGCCATGGTCGCTTTCTACCCACTCGTATCCATATCCTGTCCCATCGTCGCCATAAGACCTGTGTCGGTGCGACGTAAAGCCAAAAAAAAATGTAGACTAAATGTTGCGCGTGGCATTATTTTACTCAAAAATTTAAAGTTCCCTTCAGAAAAACAAATAATCATAAATATATATTTCAATGAAATGTGTGACACCATGTTATCTAGCAACCGTTCATGCTGTGATGTAAGAGACATAGATCAGATATTGTCTGCTTAAAGTTTTGTTTTGTTTCTGTGTGTTCTGTTGTCTTTATTGCCTGTAAGCCGATGGTGGATACTAGGGTGGGCAATAAAGAGATGTTCGTATTCATGCTGTGATGTGAAATATTGATGGATGAAGATAACACACATTTCCACAGCCTGTGAAGCTGGGCACCGTTGCTAGGTAACATCGCGTTACAAATTTTGTTAAATAACACTGTTCCGTTATACGAAATTTTGGATGGCCACCCAGCTCTAGGACAAGTCTACATCAAAAGTATTCGAGCCTGGATTCCCACGGCTGGTAGTTAGTAAGTTTGAATTTCGTTCAAAAGGCAACAATTTCTGTCATGGCGGCGCGAGCGTTAGCTAGTGGCCAAAGAAGGATTATTTGCTAGCATTTTTCATATATGAGGAGAAGCGAGGAGTAGAGAATTTCGTCGTTGCCGCGACAAAACCTCCTAGGTGATAATATTTTTGGAGATATACTGACCTGCAGCACAGAGCGAGAATGCCTTGACAATATTCACACAATATTGCACCTTAGATGACAGAACCTTACTGGCCAAAGTTCTAAGCTAAAATTAATTTTTCACGTAGGAGGTTTTGGCCCAGCAGCGACGATTTTGTACTCATCAAGCAAAAAGTAATAACGATTATTATTATTATTATTATTATTATTATTATTATTATTATTATTATTATTATTATTATTATTATTATTATTATTTCGTTGTGCCCATTCATAGAGCGCGTTGGAACTTATTCATTGGCTTGATGACTTTCACCTTCCCATTCTTACAAAATCTCTTCATGAACTCACTGTGTTGTCTCTTCACAAATGTGTGTTTATTTAGAGGAGAATCGGGTAATATGGAATAGTCGGGCAATATGGAATACCACAATATCTTGCCTGTAACCTACTCCTCTCAGGTGGAAACTCGTCGAATTATGGTAAATGTTCTCATGATGCTTTGTATTCAGTTTCGACATGCTCGTGAGTGAGGTTAGTGCGTGGAGCAAGAATATTTGTTTTTTTCATATTTGAAAAGCTTTTGCGGGTAATTCTTTTAAAGCTTGTATTAATTACCAAAACTGAGTTTAGCCCTGGGAAATCCAATGTTATATATTGTACAAGAGTTGCTTATATTGCTACACCAGTGTAACTTCCTTGTTGTGCAAAGTTTATATCATGACGAATCCTTTAATTCAAACATGGTGTGTCGGGATATATGGAATACTGTTTTAGTTTCAAAGTAAAATGACTTTTTAAATTAATTAAAATTAATTGAATTAATCCTGGTATATTATAACATTATTATTATTATTTGGCGTATGATGAATAATGACAACCCATAAACTATTTACACAACCAGTGAAAGATGAGTACAAATTAAATACAAATTATCATATCTATACAGTCAAAGAAAGCAATTTACAAAGTTTGAAAGTACAAGAAGAAAACACAATATATTTACATCGCTATCCACCTATCAACTCTGACAGTTCATATATACACACTGAGTGCGAGTGATGTACATGTCACTAAATGTGAATGTCCAAACCCGCCACCCACTTCACTGCTTCGGGTGTTGCTGTGTTGAGGTCTTCCATGGTGCCAGTGAAAGCACGGAGTGGACATTCCTGCACTACATGTTTCATTGTTTGTCGAACCTCCCCACAATCACAGTATGGAGAAACTGACCAGCCCCAGGTGTGTAAAGTGGATGCTGTTCTACCTACTCCACATCTCATGCGGTTTAGTCTACTCCAGGTGCAACGTGGCAGATCAAAGCCTGCCAGCTTTGTGGATGGGTTATTAATATCCACTATTGCCCGAGCTGGGGATAAAGACCACTCTGTTAACCATTTAGAGGTGGGGTTGAATTCACTAGATGTTATCTTCACGGCTGTCTTCCAAGCAGGCTGGCGAGACTTCAGGCGTGTGCATTTCTGTCTGATATCCTCATGAACAGGTAGACGTTCATTCTTTAGCATTCTGGTCCATAGCTGAAAAAGGGCCGTCTGTCTCCTGATATGTGGAGGTAGTATATTGCTGAGAACCGGTAACCATTGGGTCGGTGTAGCACGAAGTGTACCAGTTATGATTCGCATGGTTTGACGAAGTTGTGAATCTACTAGCTGTGTGTGAGCACTGTTAAGCCAAACACCAGAGCAGTATTCTGCTGCAGAATAGACTAAGGCCTGAGATGTTGTCCTTAATGTGTTTCCATCCGCTCCCCAGGAAGTTCCAGCCAATTGTTGGAGAATGTTATTACGACTTTTTAGTTTGTTGGCAGTTTTCTGCAGATGATTTTTGTACGTAAGAGACCTGTCCAATGTTACTCCTAAGTAACTGGGATTGGCACAATATTGTAGTTCATGGCCCTTGAAGAATACCCTTGGATGGTGGTTTGCTTCTGCGTTGTTCAGATGGAATGTAGATGTCACTGTTTTCTGTGGATTGGGATGAAGGTACCATCTTTGAAAGTAGTCATCCAACAGTTCAAGGTCTCGGTTAAGAACTATTTCAGCTTCTGCGAAGTTGGGTCGTTGAATTGTAAGGCAAATATCATCCGCATATACGAACTTTCGGGACACTGTTTCAGGCAGGTCGTGGATGTATAAGTTGAAGAGAGTAGGAGATAGAACCGACCCTTGAGGCAGACCATTGTTGACTTTGTGGAATTTGCTTCTGTTGTGTTCTGAATGAACTTGAAATAGTCGGTTGCTTAACATTCTGTCAATTAGTGTAGTAATTTTTAAGCAAGGAACAGCTTTAATCAGTTTAAGCATAAGACCTTCCCTCCAGACTGTGTCATATGCAGCTGTAAGATCTAAGAAGACAGAGACGCTTTTCAATTTCTTCTCAAAACCAACCTCCAGATATGTGGTCAAGGACAGTACTTGGTCACTGCAGTCACGGCTGGGTCGAAATCCTGCTTGTTCAACTGGAAGGAATGCTTCGATGGCAGGTGCTATTCGGTTTAGTATCAGTCTTTCTAATAACTTGTAGGTGACGCAGAGTAGAGCTATAGGTCGATAGCTTTGTGGGAGAGTTGGATCCTTTCCTGGTTTCAGAAGGGCAATAATTTTTGACTTCTTGAAGATTGGGGGAAGTCTTCCTGACTGAAGTATGGAGCTGAAGAATGCAGCAAGCCATCTTCTTGTAGCTGGACCACAGTTTTTTAGTAGTTCTGGGTAGATTCCATCTAGTCCTGCAGCTTTGCCATTTCGGAGTGATTTTAATCCCTCATCGACCTCTTGTGATGTGAAAGGTTGTGAATAGGTTGCGTTCGGTTGTGTTTCTCGTTTTGCCCGTTTAAGCTCAGTTTTAACCCATTTCGTGGTCAGTTTATTCCTTGTTGTTTTAGAGGTGGAAACAACATTAAATTGCCTATAGATCTCAGTTTCTGCATCTGTGACTTTTGTCACTGAATGAACAAGTGACTGTAAAAAGAAAACTCTGAGTAATTAGTGTATACAGATTATCATTTAAGTTAATTACCAATTTTATTCTTTCGATTTTTTAAAATTTCTGTACGTCCACCTGTAAGAACGTTCCTTAAATATAACTGAAAGAATTTATTGAAGCTGTATTTTAATTTACATATGATTTATCCTACTATTCCATATTAGCCGACTATTCCGTATTACCCACCAAGTGCAACTTTTTGAAAGAAATAATTTTAACGTGAAGACATTAACAATTTAGAATTTAAAATATAGAGAATCTTGGTTAATTATTTGAATTTTCAAACCATATTTATTTATATTTCATAACTGATTTCGGTAAGAAGTTATACTGCCAAAAGTAAATGGTATTCCATATTATACGACTCTCCTCTACAGAGGTCCTGATGTCTTGGCAAACTGTCTAATCCCGAAGGAAGAATTATTTACACAAGGTATTTAATACCTGTGAAATTGTCCCATATGCCGTTCCAATTTGATTTTTCTGGCACTTTTGCTGACATTTCTGCATGTACTTGGTTTTCTCGAATGATATCTGAAAGCCTGCCTGTGATGGTATTCTGTGTAATGTCTCGATAGCATATCTAGTTTCCTCCTTGTTCCTATTGATGATAGCTAGGTCATCTGCAAAAGCCTAGCATCTCACTTTAATTTTGTTCCCACCAGTTCCGATGGTTATGCCTGTGATTTCCTTTTCCCACTTTATGATGACTTTATCTAAAACGAAGTTCAACAGAAGAAGAGAGAGTCCCTCTTCTTGACGAATACCTGTGTGTACATCAAAAGGGTCCCAAAAAATATCACATTAGATGTTGTGTATGTGAGGGTCTGCCGTATCAGTTTTCTGGTCTTCTTATCCACTCGAAATTATTCTAACGTGTCGAAAAAGGTCTGTCTGTCAATAGAGTCATACGCCTTCTTCAGTTCCACGAAAGTGACTATCGTGCTGTTGCTTCTGCGGATTTTCAGAATAATTTTCAGATTCTATATCAGTTCAGCACACGGAAATCCTTTCCTAACAGCCGCTTGATATTCGCCAATCAAATGGTCTGTTTGTTTCTCTAGTAGGTTTAGGAGGGCTTTAGAGAGAAATTTATAAGCAACGGGTGGTAGGGATACAGCTCTGTAATTATTCGGACCTGTTTTTTACCTCTTTTATATAAAGGATGAATCAA
This sequence comes from Anabrus simplex, assembly GCF_040414725.1. Lineage (NCBI taxonomy): Eukaryota > Metazoa > Arthropoda > Insecta > Orthoptera > Tettigoniidae > Anabrus > Anabrus simplex. The sequence continues at coordinate 289,962,161 of NC_090270.1, read as the reverse complement.
CACGCATTTCCAGTCCTGCGGGATCGCTTCTGTTTTCCAGATTTCGATTAGGATTGCATGAATTCTTCTAGTAAGCTCTTCTCTTCCGAGTTTCAACATATCTCAGGTAATGCCACCTTTTCCCGATGCTTTGTTATTTTTAAGAGATCGAATGATCTCTGCTGTTTCTTCCAGCATCGGTGGATGTAAATCTGAGTTTTTCGTGGGCTTTTCAAAGTGCAATTTCTCCTTTGGTGGGTCACAATTGAGCAGGTCTTGGAAGTAATTTTATATGATATTACAGTTGTCTTTGGTGTCTGTCTCTAGTGTGCCATCAGATCTACGGACTCATATGCTTGGAGGCTGAAAACACGATGGTCTCTCACGGAATGTCTTGAAGAAATTCCTACAGATGTTTTTGATGAAATCCTGTTCTTAAGTCTATGAGTTTTTTCCTGTCGCATTCGCGCTTTTTCCTGCGAATTATCTTGGTTTCGACCTTAACTCAGCCCTGGGGTACATGTAGGTACTGACATACGAAAAACATGTGTCTGTAGTTTTAGTAATATGAGTTTACAACCATTCATTTGCAAATTAATTAATTAATTAATTAATTAACAGAAGAAAGTGTACATACACACGTAATCATTACAGACCGTTATGCCTTTCAGAGTTCACTCTGCAAGCCCCTGTGAATTTGCAGAACGTCGCTACAATCCTCTACTTGCAACTAGTGCTGTGGCCTCATTTAGTTACAAACCGGTACCTCTTATCTTTAAATCCTTAGAAACTGAGTCTAACCATCGTCGTCTTGGTCTCCCTCTACTTCTCTTACCCTCCATAACAGAGTCCATTATTCTCCTACGTAACCTATCCTCCTCTATTCGTCTCACACGACCCCACAACCGAAGCAGGTTTATCCGTACAGCTTCATCCCACGAGTTCTATTCCTAACTTAGCCTTTATCTCCTCATTCCGAGTACCCTCCTGCCATTGTTCCCACCTGCTTGTACCAGTAATCATTTTTTCTACTTTCATGTCTTTTACTTCTCACCTATGAATAACATATCCTGAGTCAACCCAGCTTTCGCACCGTAAAGCAAAGTAGATCTAAGAACAGACCGATGTAAGGATAGTTTTCTCCGGAAGCTGACTTCATTCTTAAAGAACACTGTTGATCGCAACTGCGAGCTCACTACAGTAGCTTTACTACACGTTGATTCAATCTCACGTACTATATTACCATCCTGTGAGAACACTCAACCTAAATACTTAAAATTATCTTCCTGTTCCAGCTTTGTATCACCAATCTGACATTCAGTTTTGTTGAATTTCTTACCTACTGACATCAATTTAGTCTTCGAAAGGCTAATTTTCATACCATACTCATTGAACCTATTTTCAAGTTCCAATAGATTAGATTGCAGACTTCCGGCTCAATCTTCTATTAAGACCAAGTCGTCAGCATAGATCAGACTGCTTACTACATTTCCACCTAAGTGAATCCCTCCCTGGCACTTTATACCGTTCAGCAGATGACCCATGTAAACTACGAACTAGAAGGGTGAAAGATTATAGCCTTGTCTAACTCCTGTAAGTACCCTGAACCAAGAACTCATTCTACCATAAATTATCACTGCAGCTTAATAATGTCTTTGATTGATTTTAATAAAAACTAAACCAAACCCCATGGCACTACAGCCCATGAAGGGCCTTGGCCTACCAAGCGACCGCAGCTCATCCCGAAGGCCTACAGATTACAAGATGTCGTGTGGTCAGCACGACGAGTCCTCTCGGCCGTTATTCTTGGCTTTCTAGACCGGGGCCGCTATCTCACCGTCATATAGCTCCTCAATTCTAATCACGTAAGCTGAGTGGACATCTAACCAGCCTTCAGGTCCGGGTAAAAATCCATGACCTGGCGGGGAATCGAACCCGGATCCTCCGGGTAAGAGGCAGGCACGCTACACCTACACCACGGGGCCGGCATTGATTTTTATAATCTACCCTTAATTCCATAGTCCCCCAGTATGGGGAACATATTTTCCCTCGCTACCCTGTCATATTCCTTCCATAGATCATAAATGTAAATAAACATAACTATGTATTCCTCTCGTAACATTTTTCTATTACCTGGCGTACACTGAAAATCTGATCCTGACAGCGCCTCTGTGGTCTGAACCCACACTGGTTTTCATCCAACTTCCGCTCAACTACTGATCGCACCCTCCCTTCCAAGGTGCCAGTGAATACTTCGCCTTGTATACTAATGAATGAAATACCTCGATAGTTGTTGCAATCCTTCCTGTTCCCTTGTATATAGATAGGTGCAATTACTGCTTTTGTCCATTCAGAAGGTACCTAACCAACACTCCATGCTAATCTTATTGTTCTATGAAGCCATTTCATCCCTGCCTTCCCACTATACTTAACCATTTCAGGTCTAATTTCATCTATTGATGCTACTTTATGACAATAGAGTTTATTTCATGATCCTAGCATGAAGGTAATCAGACCGCACCTGAAATAACTCGTGTGCGAAAAAGTCCGCCTATTACGCATCTCAGAAACCGCAAAAGGAACGTAGTAGGTGAGATGTGAAGCCGGTAGCATTTATTATTTTTTTCTTTTAATGGCTTGTGGCCTCCGTGGAGGCCTGTACAGGTCTTTAGAGTTGACGCACTATAGGCGACTTGCTCATCTGTGAGGATGGAGCTACCTCAGATGAATTCTAATGTTGAAGACGACACAAACATCTAGCCTCCGAGCAAGAGGAATTATCCACTGACAGTTAAAATCCCCAACCCGTCCAAGAATGAAACCTGGGACCGTTTGAACCACAAGCCAGAGTGCTAAACATTTAGCCATGGTGTAGTACGGGAGAATGGGGCAAGTTGACGATGATAAGCTTCCTTTCAACATTCCGCCGGAACATGACGTGTTTTCCGTCTGTGATGACATGTTTATTACCATTTACATTTTTATGAAACAGTCTGCAATGTTCAAAGTTCTTGCTTCCAGAGCTTTTTCATAAAGTAGTAAAGTTTAACGTTATATACATTCGTGATCTTGGCCAGAGCCCGGGGTAAGTTGACTAACCTATTGGGGAAAGGTGACGAGCATTCTTCTCAACTGTTTCAACACAGAACTTCACTGAAATTTCTTACAGAAACACACAATGAACTTGAAGTAACTTATTTTTAATTATGTACTACACAAGGACATAGATTTCTAAAGAATATAAATTATAAAATGTTTTTAAAATACTTCAAATGAAATTTATAATTCCTGCTAAAATGAATAACTACTGTACACTACACTGCATACAAGAAGTATGAAGAAAACTATTTTAAACTGTAATATACTCAGTACATAACACAGGGAAACCGCCCACTACCTTGATAACTTGAGCAGTCTTCAAGACACCACACTTTACCGACCTCGATAGCTGCAGTCGTTTAAGTGCGGCCAGTATTACGTAATCGGGAGATAGTGGGTTCGAGCGCCATTGTCGGCAGCCTTCAAGATGGTTTTCCGTGGTTTCCCATTGTCATACCAGGAAAATGCCGGGGTTGTACCTTATTTAAGGCCACGGCCGCTTCCTTCCAGTCCTTAGGCCTTTCCTATCCCATCGTCGCCATAATACCTATCTGTGTCGGTGTGACGTAAAGCAAATAGCAAAAAAGACACCACATTTTGAAGTTTTCACACAGAATCCAATCTTCATTTGGAGGATGAACATACTTTTATTCACACCCAGGGCATGCCAAATTTATTTGCTGCCGACTAATGCCAGCTAATATTCTTCTCCGGGTTTTACATTCCTGCTCTTTCTTCAGGATTTATTTTTGATGTAGCATGTCCTTCATGGGTGTGCTAGTTATGATTAGAGCCCGGATTTTTATGCATTAATAGGTTAGAATGAAAAATTACTGAAGCGAGAAGCAAGTATAGTCTACCTTCACAACGATTATGCTATGGGGTTTGCACGAACAGGAGGGGTACGGCCCATCAGAACTATAACTTATGTTACTCTTTCTACATTACGGAAGAGTGGGTGGCCGACACTTCCTACTAACTAAATTAGTTTCCAGTCTAACCTGTTGCTGCATAAAAATCCGGGCTTTAGTTATGATAGATGTTGATCTCCTAGCTCTTTTTCTCGTTGTGAAAAGTCTTTGAGCGCGAGGTATTGGTAGAATATCATACATCGTTGTCGTAGACATTCAGGGCTGTTCTGATTTTGACACTTCACGTTGTAGGGTTTTATCACAATGAATTTATTCTGAAATTGATCAAGAACCGCATGTCCATTACGTTTATCGTGCGCTCCTGAGGTAGAAGGTTGGTGCTGTTCCTCATAATCTCTCGCGTCATTTACATTATTTGTAAGTACTATGGGCCGATTATAGAAACGATGACTAGTTTTAAGCCTTAGACAACTTCTACCCAAACAACGTCTAAGTTGCGCACAATCTTCCATTGCATAAACAATGTTCAGCCAGTATTTAGCTAGACGTCGTTTAATGTTTCAATACTGGTTCGAAAATGGAAATATAAGTAACTTTCATGCAATTCTTTGCTAAGCCTTAGACAACGTCTAAGTTGCGCACGATCTTACATTGCATAACCAATGTTCAGCCAATATTTAGCTAGACGTCGTTTAAAGTTACAAACTGGTTCGAAAATGGAAATATAAGTAACTTTCATGCAATTCCTTGCTAAGCCTTAGACATCGTCTACCTAAACAACGTCTAAGTTGTGCACGATTTTCCATTGCATAAACAATGTTCAACCGGTATTTAGTAGACGTCGTTTAAAGTTTCAATACTGGTTCGAAAATGGAAATATAAGTAACTTTCATGCAATTCTTTGCTTGTCGCAACCAATGAAATTCGTCGGTGCGTGGGCCAAACTTTACTCAGATGTTGTTTCCCAACACATTATTCATATATGGTTAAGCACGAGCATCACTTGCTCACTTATAAGAATATCGCTTTCCGTGGAAATTAAATCTCATAATATTATCGACACTAAAGTGACACGCCTCTGTACGGAGAAGTGTAGCTTTGATTATAGTGCTGTTACGGTGAGTGCAATTTAAAGAGCTTCGGCGGAGGAAAGATGAAACAATAGTACTGTAGAACCAAATGAGATGTGTAGGACATATAGATGTAGCCTATATTCTGGAGATCATAGATTCGAAACGCACTATCGGCAGTCCTGAAGATTGTTTTCTGTAGTTCCCCCATTTTTACACCAGGCAAATACTAGGGCAGTTATTATTGCCACGGCTCTTCTTTCCCAGTCCTTGACTTTACCTGTCTGATAGTTGCCGAAAATTTATCTGAATTAGTGCGACGATTATCGCAAAAAAGCACACACACACACACACAACCTACTTTTGAGTTGTCACTCTTATGTGAACTTACTTGGCAGTAAAAGTAATAACTGAATCCCTCCCGGTTGATGTATGTGACAGCCCTCAGACGATCGAGACAAGTAATTCTGATATGGATGTAGTCGAAGTGACCTACAATCACATGGAAATTATCCTGTATATAATAAAATATGCCGATTGCCAAGAATTACAGTCAAGTTGACAGTGACCGGACTGTCCCCTGTGCCAGTCTCAAGAAACAAGTCTCTTGAAGAGCATCATCGTATTTTAAAGTGTACCTTTCAAACATTTCCAACCAATTGCTGCGATTTCGCAGTAGACGACCAGCAGAGAGGCCGTCGGACTAACATTTGTTCCCGGAATTGTCTCAACATGATAACGCAAATTATATGTTTCATGGTGCATAACCTCTGATTGTGATTCATTCCTCATATTTGAGGTCAAACAGTGTTTTCGGCAGTGTTTAAACATGGTCGGTTTAACATCGGTTTTAGACAGTGTCTAAGTCATAAATAACGTATTTGCAATGAGGCAATTATTTTTAACCATAGGCATCGTCTAAACACCGATGAGTAAAACTTCCTTCAGCTAGTCCCAGTTATTTCTGGGGTCGCTGGAGCCTACCAGGTTCATTTTGGTTTCGACCAGGTGTTTAAGACCGGATGCCATTCCTGACGCCAGATAATTCTTGGGATGAAAATGTCATCCCAGGATCGACCGGGATTCGAACCTCAGCCTTCCGGGTTGGAAGCCAGTAATTATGCCACTGCAGGCCTGCAGATTACGAAGTATCATGTGGTCAGCACGACGAATCCTCTCGGCCGTTATTCTTGGTTTTATAGACCGGTGCTGCCATCTCACAGTCACATAGCTCCTCAATTATAATTTGTAGTCACGTAGGCTGGGTTGACCTCGAATCAGCCCTCAGATACAGGTAAAAATCCCTGACCTGGCCGGGAATCCAACCCGGAGCCTCCGGGTAAGAGACAGGCACGCTACCCCAACACCGCGGAGCCGGCGAGTTAATCATGCCCCCATCTAAACACCTATGAGTATAAGACCATTAACAGGCGAATTATTAATAAATAAATAAATAAACGGAAGAAAGTATAAAAAATAATGGCAGCTAGCAATGTACAGTAGGCCCTTTCATGAACCAAGAAGCAAAAGGATTTATGGCTCTGGCGATGTTGCGTGTTATCGATTTACAGAATTGGTTTGTTGACGTGAGTGGTAGGACTTCCCTTATCTCCGCTACCCACATGGGATTCGTAGTAACTCACTCACTAAAAAGAAAGACAGTAAACTTTGACCTTTAACCACTCCCTAGTTGACGAATACTCCCACACAATGTTTAACATTCAACCCTCGAACTCTGCAATCGTTTTCGCGACAAATTTTCCAGACACATTAACCATTCCATTCTCCCCTTTGCCGCATAATACTCGACTTGAAAACACGTTGTTCGTATTGCTAATCTGCGGTACATTCTTCCAAATAGCTATAGGAGAACGCTGCGCAGAATAGAAAATACATTAGTTACAGAACGGCGGCTATTAGATAGAAGAAAGAACCAGAAGAACTCGAAAAAGAAAGCTATAATTGAAAACTGTGGAAGAGTGGAGCGTTGAATAGTACGTGTAGAAGTTTTAGGATGGTGGAAAGGAACAATTGTAAACCAAGGAACGTTTTGTTTCAATACATCGGGTTAGTTCCGGGAGAAAATTAGGTGGAGAGAGGACTGTTGTTGTCCGCCACTGTGGAGTAGTGGTTAGTGTGATTAGCTGACCCCCCCCCCGAAGGCCCGAGGTTCGATTCCCGGCTCTGCCACGAAATTTGGTACGAGAGCTGGAACGGGGTCAACTCAGCCTCGGGAGGTCAACTGAGTAGAGGTGGGTTCACCGAGCTCGATAGCTGCAGTCGCTTAAGTGAAGCCAGTATCCAGTATTCAGGAGATACTGGGTTCGAACCACGCTGTCGGCAGCCCTGAAGATGGATTTATGTGGTTTCCCATGTTCACACCAGGAATTGCTGGGGCTGTAACTTAATTAAAGCCTCGCCGCTTCCTTCCCACTCCTAGACTCTTCCTGTCCCATCGTCGCCATAAGACCTATCTGTGTCGGTGCGACGTAAAACTTGTAAAAGGAAACAAAGGAGGTGGATTCGATTCCCACCTCAGTCATCCCGGAAGTGGTTTTCCGTGGTTTTCCACTTCTCTTCCAGGCAAGTGCGGGTTGGTACCTAACTTAAGATCACGGCCGCTTCCTTCCCCCTTCTTGTCTATCCCTTCCAATCTTCCCATCCCCCCGCAAGGCCCCTGTTCAGCATAACAGGTGAGGCCGTCTAGGCGAGGTACTTGTCATCCTCCCCGACCCAGATTCTGAAGTCTCAGGACACTACCCTTGAGGCGGTAGAAGTAGGATTCTTCGCTGAGCCCGAGGGGAAAACCGACCCTGGAGGTTAAACAGATAAAGAAGAAGAAGAAGATGATTTTTGTTATGATAGTATTACAAGCAGATTTTTTCTGTTTTGAAATTAGACTAATCAATACCTAGGCCTATGGCATGTCTCCGAATTTTCGATAATTTTCATACAGGAATTTTATGGCCGTAAAACTGGACGAAATCAGATGTGGTGGCATTTTAACTCTTAAACGTGCAGCATTGAGTATGTGGAAAACAGAATGCACTTATCTGCTATATGTTCTCTTAGATAATGGAGTAATGTTAGTCGTACTCCTTGACTTAACGGTTAACGTTCAAACTTTCAGAGGATGCCGGGTTCAATTCACGGCCGGGTTGGGGATTTTAATCGCATTTGATTCATTCTTCTATCTCGGGGACTGGGTGTTTTTATATGTCCCAACACTCTGCTCTTCATATTCAAACAACACAACCACCACAGGAACAAGCAAGAGTAAATACATCGCTTCAGACCGCGTTGGCGTCAGGAAGGGCATTCGGCCATAAAATTGATCTAAATCACACGTGAGTCACAGTTCCCAGCAGCAAGCTCACAGGTGTGGAAAAGGTGATAGAAGAAGAAGAAGGTTTAGTATTGTTACTACGAAATGAAAACCAGAATATGATATTTTTGGCTGTTTTATCATCTAGTTCATTAACGCCAAGGTCATGAGCTGACTGACAGCTCTGCGTGCACGAGAAAAAGCTGTTACGAGCGCTAGCCCCGGACGTCATCAGATAGCGCGAGCCTGGAGGGGTGCACACTAAACTTTCATAACTACGGTAGTCCGTGCAATACATGTATGTTCTTCAATTATAAGGGCATAGATATAAAATTAAATATGTTCAATACGGCGTTTGCATAAAATGCGCGAAACATTATGCTTTGTAATCACCGTGTACTAGGAAAGTAAATCATCATCATCTTCTTTGAATTTTCCCATTTGTGAGGAGTCTGCCTTCTTAAAGTGCTTCCTCCACTTCAATCGATCCATAGCATCCAGAAGGCTGAGTTTAGTGAGCCGCAGGTCATCTCTTACCCTATCCATCCAGCATGTTTGAGGTCACCCTCGAGGTCGGCCACCCTCCACGTAAATAATTACATTAAATGTTGCCGTACTGTTTGAAGTACAAAATAAGACGTTTTTTAGGGGCTTCGTATACTTAACTCCTCTATGAATAATTATGAAGCGGAATAGTACCAAATACTATGCCGCTTGTATATCACTTCCATAGCAAATAGTGAAGATTGTATAAACTTAAACAAAGGAAAATAGGCTTCGATAAAAGCATCTCCCCAAATAACCGTGTTGATTCAAAAGTACACAAATACAAACACACGCACTAACAAATTGCTGTATCAATACTCATGCTACAGCCTATGTAGCTGTGTTTCAACCATTACCTGTAGACCAAATACGGTACCTAGAGCCTGTCGTCATCGATAGGCGTCCAGAGCCCTGTGTCAGCAACGTGGAGAGGTTCAAGCCGACAGAAGGGAAGCGACTTGAGCCCTCGTGTACAGATATTTCGAGCACTTACGGTGGGCAAGCTTTGACACCCGTGATGTAGTTGGGATCGCAATAATAAATAGCCTACTTGGATTCGGTACAGAAATGTAAAATAAGCTAAGCAATCAAATAGTAACACCTTAAATTAGGAACAAATTTGCATTCTTATTGCAGAAACTACTTAAAAGTAGAAAGCGAAATTCTAAACGAAGAAGACTAAGTACTTAGTTCTTCAAATATGGTTGCACACAATCTTCGAATTTAATAGGTGAAATTAGATTATTTAATAGATTAGTTGCATGATAATGAATAAGTATAGTTACATTGATGATATTATCATTTCTAGAGCGGTATACACATTATATTTATATGCTTATAGTCATCATGGTATGATATATTCCGCGATTTATTCATGCTCTAGAGCAGGGGTTTCCAATTTGTAAAGGCTCAAGGGCCATTTTGGAAACCTTAGTCATGTTCTCGGGCCGCACTTGAATAGGCCAATTTCCATAAAATTACCCAAATAGTACAGAAGCACCATTATGAAGTAATATGCATAGGTCAATTGAAATGAGGGTTAGATCATTTTAATTGCTTAAAACATTATTTTAAAATGGCATAAAAGAGTGAAATTTGGAGCCGGGCTGAGTGGCTGAGACGATTGAGGCGCTGGCGTTCTGACTCCAGCTTGGCAGGTTCGATTCTGCCTCATTCCGGTGGTATTTGAAGGTGTTCAAACACGTCAGCCTCGTGTCGGTAGACTTACTGGCATGTAAGGGAACTCCTGTGGGACAAAATTTCGACCCCTCGGCGTCTCCGAAAACCATCAAAAGTAGTCAGTGGGACGCAAAAATATTAATATTATTACTTGAAATTTGGAATTTAAATGTTTTAAAATATAAAATAATCTGTTGAGAACAAGTGAATACTTGAAAGGACGAACTAGTATTAAAAAATAATCAGTTCTGAATTGGGTCTATAAGGTGTATAAAAATTAATACGTTTCTGAACGAGCCAATAAATATTGTTGTTCCCTTTCTTCACATTATATCTTACAGTGCTTTCACGGGCCGCAAAAATGGCTTCGCGGAGCATATGCGGCCCGCGAGCCGCTATTGGAAACCCCTGCTCTAGAGGGTATCGTCGTGAATTTATTTCATTATTACTCCATTGATTACCATTAAATATTTTAGTATTGTAGGTAGATTTGTGTATTGTTTGATTCTGTTTAAATAGTTTAATAAACATGTTGGTTTGTGGTTCCAAAGTTGTAGGAAGCTACTTTAAACAATTTTATGATCATTATCTATTTTTTCTTGAGTTTTTTATTTTTATTTATTGTAGATATAATTTTAATTACAATAGGATTTTATTTTATTACACATGAATTAGTAGTCTTTATCAAGTGAGAAGTGTTGAATGTTAACAGAATTTCAATTGTCATAACTATTTTGTTTGATTGAATATCATTGTTGTTTATGGGATTCGGGAGACTACGGCCACTGCAGAATGCAAAACGCACAATATGTATGCAATGGATACACCTCCATGACGCGTGGGAAGTGTAAAATGAACTTCTGCATTAATAATAATAATAATAATAATAATAATAATAATGATAATAATAATAACGTGTGGCTTGCGAAAAGATCTGGTGCAGATCTTTCGAGCTGATGCCGTACAGACGACTAGTGCGCCCCGAGCCCACTGAAATTGACCAATGATTCTTAAAACCCCCGACCTGCCCCGAATCGGAATCCGGGGCTCCCTCGGCCCAAGGCCAGCAAGCTAACCATTTACCAATGGAGAACTTCTGCCTTAACAGAGATAAACGAGGTTTGTAGCGATTTAAATAATGTTAGCTGAAGAATGGGGCAAGCTTGAATGTGTGAAAGCCAAATTAGCTGTAAAATTGTGTTGATTTTAGAGTATTCATGATATTGGGTGTTCCCTAAGATAAGTGTAGTAATAGCCTTTGTAGCTGATTGTAAAGCTTTGATTATAAGTAAAATATGCCAGGTTCATCATATTTTGACAGTCAATTCGTCGCTGTTCGGGAAAAAACACATATCTCCCAATGCTGTTCCTATCTATTACTTTCCTTAAGACTGGTTATGCCCCCCAGCCACATATGGATATCTAGTCCATCAGAACATTGTTCATTGTGTTAATTTTCCCATGCTTAAGTATAAAAGGAAATACACCTTACCATACTGCACTCTAAGAATGTAGATTTGCATGACTTATTTACGCACTCTTTCATACTTACTTCCTCTTTATGGATTAGGCTAATAGCCTTTTCCGACCTCAGATTTCATTCCATCTTTTCATAGGACGACCAATATCTCTTCTTCCCGTAGGATGGTATTCCACGGCAAGTTTTGGGAGTCTGTTGTTATCAATCCTCAGAATGTGGTTTTTCCAATTTATCCTGTTTTGGGATATTCTTTCATTAAGCACTCCTACAGTATAATGTACTTCAGGTTCATTTTCCTTTACACGTTAGCATAGGAAAATGAACACAACGAAAATTGTTCTGATGGACTGCATATCTATATGTGGCTGGGAGGCGTGACTAGTCTTAAGGAAAATTATGTGTAGGAAGAACATTGGGAGATATGACTTTTTGCCCGAACAGCGACGAATTGACAAATATTTCAAAAAAGGATTTTTCTGAACTTAATGCATTGCGATTGAAATGAAAAATGTCCATTTGAAAGAAATAATAAATTGACAGTTTAAGGGTTAATTCTACAGTGTCTCAGTATTATATCAACTATTTCTAGATTTACTAGTAGTGAAATAATACGAGAAAGCAGGGCTGAGTAGCTCAGACGATAGAGCTCTGAGTCCACGTTGGCAGGTTCGTACCTAACTCAATCCGATTGTATTTGTAGTGATCAAGAAAACGCCAGGCTCGTGTCGGTAGGTTTACCGACACGTAAAAGAATTCCTGCAGGGCACAATTCTGGAAACTCGTCGTCTTCGGAAACAGTAAAAGCAGCAAACCAATAAGATAATTAAGAAGAGTCTATTTTGTTATGGTTAGTCTCATATTACTACAGTATAGGAAAGGACATTATTTGGAAACTGCTACGTCGTATAACAGCTAAATTAATTCTTCACCAAATCAAATTAATGTTTGAATGTGAGTGTAAAATAAATAATAATTGGAACACAAGAACTAAATTAAATGGAATTTAAAAATTAAGTAAGATAAAAGAGAAAACAAGTAATTAGTAGACACGTAAATTGTAAATATGAAATAAATAAATACAATAGTAACAATGCTAAGAAGAAGTGTCTGATATGGCTATATGGCAGGTAGATGGCGTCTGCCATGTAAACGAAATGTTGTCAGTGTGGTGGGGGATAGCTTTGAGTGTTTGGTTTGTGAATTGTAGGTTTTGCTTGTACAGCACAAAGTCCCAATCCAGAGACCAGCGAATTAATCATTTATGGTTAAAGGATGACGACCTAACTGAGAATCGAATCCGGTAGTATTCGATACACTAATAACATTTTATTTTTACCCATCATATAATCTTGGTTCACAAAACGTGTGAATAAGTTTATGCTGGCATGTATTTTCTTCCTCGGTATTGGAACCTGAAATTCAAGTTGAAGTCAGTTTAAAGAACACTAAGTGATATGACTACTAGCTAATTGAAGAGTGCAATATTTATATTTTAATATTTAATTATCACTGTACGTATATCAAAGTACTGAATTTCGAACATGAACACCTCGGAATTATCCTACATTATAATTTTCGTTCCTTTTTTGCGCCAAAACTGGATATTACAGGCTTCTTGAAATCGGTCGTAATTTTAGACAAATGACAGAGTTCATTTTTTTTTAAATTACAATTTGGTTTACGTCGCACCGAGCCAGATATGATAGCTAAAGGCACCGTCCGATTCCTTACCACCATAGACTTAATTAAGTTTGAGTCCCAGCACTCGCCTGGTGCGAAAATGGGAAGCTATGGAAAATCATCTTCAGGGCTTCAGGGTTCGAACCCACTATTTCCCGCATGCATATTACCATGCATACATTTCATTCTCCTCAGATGTATGCAACGGAGTGAGGTATTCCCCGTAGTACAACAAATACATTAACACTGGAGATATCACCGTATATTCACCATAACGGAGATAATCTGACAACCAGCACGTTCCATATTAGCATGAACGCAAGAGTGTTCACCGAAGACAGGAGTTCCACGCCTTCGTCTAAAACACTGCTCTCATTATCTTACTGCGCAAGAGAATATCAAATACCACTATATTCATGATGTCCGTCCACTTTTAACACTAGATATTGCCGGAGGTACGAAAACTATCCGAGATACACTCGAGCTCCAGATTTGATGAGACAACTTATGAGGAGAGTTTCTAGATTGTTCTAGTAGCTTGTCGAACATTCTCGGTACTCCGGGTTCAGCTACGAATAGTTGACAGTTTCATGTGGTGTAGATTTCGAACATTGTATCAAGAGAATGGTGTTGTGATTAAGCATGTGTCTAAGTCATGTGTTTATTTAAGATATCCGTCTTGTCAATCAGAATCATATGAGAAAAAATGTCAATATCTATTAATAATAAGAGTTTTTCTGTACATTGCTCAGAAGTAAAAAGGAGTGGTATTTCTGTATCGGTCGTTTAGCAAGGAAATGCAATTTTTAATTTTCCGTTATCCGTACGCGCATTACGAGAAAATGGCCAAAGATAATTTCATGAAAATCAGTATGTAAATTCGGGGAAATAATGCACTATAATCTAGGTTATATTCACGCTGAGTGAATTGGTAGTTTCGGGGAAGGCCTAAAATTTTCTTTAAAATATATGCTATTAGTGGTCTTATCGATAATACATAACTAAAGTTGTATATAACCTAATTAAATTTCCGATACTTTATGTCTTTTACTTTTTACCGTACCGGATATGATAACTGCCGGCCCGGTGGTGTAGGGGTAGCGTGCCTGCCTCTCGCCCGGAGGCCCCGGGTTCGATTCCCGGCCAGGTCAGAGATTTTTCTCTCGACCTGAGGGCTGGTTCGAGGTCCACTCAGCCTACGTGATTAGAATTGAGGAGATATCTGACGGTGAGATGGCGACCCCGCTCTCGAAAGCCCTGAATAACGGCCGAGAGGATCCGTCGTGATGTCCACACGGCCCCACGTAATATGCAGGTCTTCGGGGTGAGCAGCGGTCGCTTGGCACGCCAAAGCCCTTTTCAAGGGCGTTAAGTGCCGTGGGGTTTGGTTTGTTTTTGGATATGATAACTAGGATATTCATGAATTTCGATTTATGTTGCTAAGTCCAAGTCAGTGCCAAGCCACGAGCAAATGGGTAAACATAATGTAATGAACATGGGTATGTAAAGTAATGGTCCTCTCTAAAGAACTAGAGAAACCAGGAAATGCCATTTGGTCCTTGTTTCAATGACGGTGAAATCCTGACATTCACCTAACGAATGAAGGGACCGATTATCTCCCGGTATAAGGAGATCCCCTATACCAAGTGCCAATAGTCTCTTTGAGAGTGGATGAGCGGGTATGCGTAAGTGCCCTTATTGTCCTGGGGACAATAAATTGTTCCCAAAGGCGGAGGAACCAGTTTGGTCAACGACATTAGGATGCAGAAGACAACGGGAAACCACTGCATTAAAAATCCTGAGAGATATTCCATTAAATCCACATGGCACGACTGCGACGTCAAGATCGGAGGTGGCCATGTGGATTGCCTACCTCCATTTGGAGATGACGTCTTAAGAATAAGAAAATGGAATAAAGCACTACAATGCAGGATATAAATAATTTATTCACGCTGGATGAAATGGTAGTTTAGGGGAAGGCACCTAAAATTCATTTTTTTAATAGGTACCTATGTTATTATGTAATTTAATACATCTTATTCACATCGTGTACACGACTTCGTATAGAATTCTGTATACAATGTAGAATTCGGTAGCAAAGTATTATTTGTAGCCTTGCGCAGGCCTAGTTTTTTGTGGACAAGTCGAAGATAAGTAGTTAGTATTAATGAGTATCGATCGAAAATCAAGGTAGAGAAGTAGGCCTAAATGTGGAAGATAATGTCCTGTACGAGACGAAGATTGGAGAAAATATTCAGTGAACAAAAGACTCCTCCATCCAAACCATTAAAATTAGTTGAATTTGTTCGGTGATGTGGTTGCTCATTTTATATTCAGAATACTGTAAAATCCCAGTAAAAATTGCCACTGCGCGTGAGCCAATCTCAAGTCTCAACACAGCCTTCGTGATTTACAGGCCGTACTGTAGCTCCGATGATGTCACGCAAAGAGGCGAACGCTTCTTCCGTCAGACCCGTACAATGCAAGGACATGATACGTCGGTGCCTTGAAATTACGAAATATTTCCAAATGTTGTATCAATATAACAGGCGGGATCATTAACACCAGTAATCGCATCATAACTCGCAAGTCAGGTCTATGTAATTTTAGGAAAATTAGGTTTGAAGTGTGATCTACGCGGTCAAAGGTTGAGGGTTTTACTCGTCAGAGTAAATATAAATAATTATTATGCATTAATACAAATATGGAGACAAAAAACGTACAATAATACTAGAATTTACCTCCATTGCTTCTAACATATAAATATTATCTGCCAGCAATAGTTTAATTTTAAAGTTTTTAAAGGTATGCATAAAAGTGCTAAAATCATTTGACAGAAGGTTAGGTTTTATAAATTGCATTTAGTTTTTCTTTTACCATAATATGTACGTTCAATTGGTTACTGTCCATTTTTATAGTTGATCTGTATCAACAGTAAAACGCCTGCTGTAAATCTGAGTAAAAAGAAAGTCAAAAGCAGAACTCATCATCACCGAGCTCGATTGCTGCAGTCGCTTAAGTGCGGCTAGTATCCAGTATTCGGGAGATAGTAGGTTCGAACACCACTGTCGGCAGCCCTGAAATGGTTTTCCGTGGTTTCCCATTTTCACACCGGGCAAATTCTGGGGCTGTACCTTAATCAAGGCCACGGGCGCTTCCTTCCCACTCCTAGTCCTTTCCTGTCCCATCGTCGCCATAAGACCTATCTGTGTCGGTGCGACTTAAAGCAACTACCAAAAAAAAAGAACTCATCATCAGCTAGGGAAAAAGAGTGAATCATACTAATCTATTCTTCGTAACAGGTACATTTTCGGTTGGGATTTTCTTTCTTCATAAAGGTATCCTGCCCTCATACGAAGAAAATAAAATATTAGTGTATATTTAATTGTATAGTTGTATTTTTGCCGTGGTACGCACACGTTCTTAGAATTGTTGCAACTTTGGACGTTCACACACTGTATTTAAATTCGCAACACATTATATTTCCGCAAAAATGTGTTATACGATAACAATTAAATTAATAAATTCCACAAGAATATTAAGTCCCTTGATTTATGTTGCTAATCACGCGAAGGTACCATACCCAACCTAAGCTATGAGGTCTCATTATCTTAATAACAGGTGTTTACGTAAATCCTGATGTGATAAATTTAAACAACATACATTCAGCATACCTAAATTTCTGTCTTTTAAAGTCGCAATTATCTAAAGGTTACTCCTAGTCCTTATGAATTACATTCAAAGGTACAACTTGTAACATTCGCTTAGCTCGCCTCAGTTGATCTGCTGACTGGCTTGGTGCGCTTTCTACAGTACGGCCTGTATATTGCGAAGGCAGTGGTCTCAAGGGCTGACAATAAACGTCTTGCGAACTAAGGTGCTGTTATGAAGTTTCAAACTGGTAGTGCAATTGTGCTTTAGTTACACATTTACTGTAAGTACCGCATAATGAACAGTTTTATAATGAATATGCATCTGTTTCAGAGAGCTCGTACTGTCTATCACGGCTGATGTTTGTAGCTTAGTGTGTAGTATCTTTTATCACGACTAATGTTTGTAGCTTAGTGTGTAGTATATTTTATTACGACTGATGTTTGTAGCTTAGTGTGTAGTGTCTTTTACCACGACTAATGTTTGTAGCTTAGTGTGCAGTATATTTTATCACGACTGATGCTTGTAGCTTAGTGTGCAGTATATTTTATCACGACTGATGTTTGTAGCTTAGTGTGTAGTATCTTTTATCACGACTAATGTTTGTAGCTTAGTGTGTAGTATATTTTATCACGACTGATATTTGTAGCTTAGTGTGTAGTATCTTTTATCACGACTAATGTTTGTAGCTTAGTGTGCAGTATATTTTATCACGACTGATGCTTGTAGCTTAGTGTGCAGTATATTTTATCACGACTGATGTTTGTAGCTTAGTGTGTAGTATCCTTTAGTTGTGTCGCACCTCCAAGGTTCCGAGACTTCTCCCCAGACGCAGATAGTAGCTGTTCACATTTTACAGGTGTGTTATAGTATTCCAAGCGTTATATTCATTTCAGACACACTGAAATTCTTGAAAGTTATATTAACTGTGTTGACACTGACAGAATGTCGTCATTCTTAACAACGAGCATTTTAAGTTTGCGACACTTTTCGTCAGTTGTATTTACGTAACGCCTTAGAAAAGTACCACGGTTTACAACACGAAGAATTTGATTTACCTATGGCACAGCGAATCCAAAGCCGTTCAGAACCACTTCTTAGTTGAATAGCGCCATGCTGTAATAGAACGGTGAATTCGTCTGTTACTTTTAAAGAAGCAAAGGTGAAATTTATGTCCTGAAAGTATAACAATTCATGAAATACATTGCTGAAATATGGAAATTATTAGGCAATAAAATCACATTAATTTTCTGTTTGTCTGGGAACTGTAGTTCATTGTGCTTAAATAACGGGAGCAAATTTGCCACGTCATGGATTTTCCGGTACTAAACAATTTCAAGTTTATAATGATTGCATTTTTGAGAGATAGACTTTGAGTTTGTCGGCTTCTGTTTCAAACTAGAAGGTGTAATACAGGCAAAGAAGTCATTTTGCCTATAAACATACTCTTAAGCAGCATGTGTATTTAAAAATATTATGTTGTCTCTGTTAAGAATTATTTTCAAGAGGAAATCCATTTTAATTCAGAAATAAAACGAACTCTGTAACATAGCTCTATTTATTGTTAAGGTCATTAAGAAGAATTCATCTTTATCTTGGCTTAGTTTATATAATGCTTACCTATCGTTCATGGTGTACTTCATGGTAATTACCCTTTAGACGTATGAGGCACAGAACCGACATATAGTGCCAGCTTTTCCCTTGCAAATTACCTCCAAAAAGCTCTAATAAGACGCCTTCTTGTCTTCATTTTCATTTAATTAGGTCCAGGTATATATGCCCATAGGGTTGCAGATATAAATCACTGCAAGGTTACCCAGTGAGACTAAATAACTAACTACTCAAGTATTAATTCCGTACCCTGAAAGGTTTCGATGGGCCTCTTAGGGAGTGACGCCCGCTCTTTGGTCAGGAGGTTTCATCTAGCCGTGAAGGTCATCCGGAGAAGGATAACGGGAGAAGCGGCCGTGGCCTATAAAAGGCCTATTAAAGAGAATGGAAAACCACGGAGAACCATTATCAGGACAGCCGACGGTGGCCACCAGTGCCTCTCTGCCTCCCGAGTCCGGAGTTCTCGAGCCACGGACCAGCCGAGACCACGCGGTATTTGCACCCTGAAGTATTAAGAGGTAAAACTCGTATTTATCTGGAACTGAATACAGTATTTTCAAGAAATAAGTTTCAAAAAGTAACACGTGTGATAGAGATTTTCTTACATTTTCCTCCTTTCTGTTCTTCTATCTATCGCTTTATCATTTTTTTTGTCAAAATACTACGCGAGCTGTTGTATAGGCCTACCAATCGTAGACCGATTAGATTTTTCAGTTATAGCGGTAATGACATATAATGGAGGGCAGTGGTAGGAGAAGAGAAAATCATACACAACAACAATTAGTCGGTGTAATGTTATTTTTGATGCATTCAGGACATTATAAGTGATTACATTTTGTTTTCTTCCGAATTGGCGATATTAGAGCTTTCAAGATCCCCTCCTTACATGATTTCCCTATTTCCCCACCCCCCCCCCCCCACCTCCGAATTAGGGTGATCGTTCCCTTACATGTATCTTCGGGTTTCGAGAGTCCTCATATTTCCTTACTGATGAAAGGGGTCAATAACGACGTATTTTTGTTGCTTATAAAAACAAACACTAAGCTACCACCGCCATCACCAGGCAGTTAATTACAATCATGACTGAACAATATATCCGCGTCTTGGATATATTGCCTATATGACTTGAAATTAGATTTTATGTAATTACTTATATGTGCGCTTATGAGATTGATCAAATATTTCCCAATATATAAAATTTAAAAAAATACCGTATCGGTTAAAAACAGTAAAATTGCACAAAATCTAAAAGACGGGAAATTATAATCTATTTTACATTACTTTCATTATAATCAATTCTTCGATACAGCTAACGTTAAGGGACAAATGTGACATTTCATGTTTTGTCCTCCTTAATAATTCTACGCCACTGTAGGATAATCAAGAATAATATAACCTACTGCACACCCCGACTATCTCGGAATGTAAATATAGAGTTACGAGAAATTCTGTTGAGCCATTTTTTGCGTGACATCCACAAAAACAAACAGTCTGGGAAACATGCAGAGAGACAAAAATGGAACGGACTGAAAATATTTTCGAATTTCGTGTATATCTAATCCGAGATTAATGAAAATTAAAATCCTCAGCCTATTTCCAATCATTCCACCGGGTCAGGAATGGAATGAATGAATTCTCCCATCTAGCGGCGAGGATAGGAATTGTGCCGGCTACCGAAGTGTGACGTATTCCTCTGGGGCAATGATTAATGACTGACAGATGAAATGAAATTATATTGGAGAGTGTTCCTGGAATGAAAGATGACATGGAAAACCCGAGTACCCGGAGAAAAACCTGTCCCGCCTTCGCAAATCTCACTGGAGTGACAGGAATTTGATCCACGGAACACAGCGGAGAGAGGCCGGCGCGCTGCTGCCTTAGCCACGGAGGCACCAAATCCGAGATAAATATGAGGCAAAATTAAAAGTGTATAGCCAACATTAATTTTATTTATTTAGATGGAATTAGTATTTAAACTATTGTGTGCTTCAAAATGATGAAGTTCTACATGGTATACAGTATATGGTTGTAAGACTGAATTTTGTGTACCTGGTAGAGAATATAAGCGTAATGTGAGCACGACTTATTCAGCGCCCGAATTTCCTGTTGATACTCACTGTACAGTGCCCCAATTTGCTCGACACACATTGCATGCGTGCACACCAATGGACATCCCATTATATCGCGTGCGCACCCTTCTGATGTAGCCCCATTGTCAGGTCCACGGACCTAAACACTGATTGCTATGTAAACATTATCGACCTAAGGTGAATGCGTAAACCACGGTCTATCGGAGACAACTTCAATGTCCATTTCCGTAATATCTCAGTGAGAATCTGAAATATATGGGAGGTTATCAATATCCCATTGCCTTTGTTATGTAATTATGTTATTCATATAATCTATGAAGGCTATCTTGCTCTACAGAACAGAAGAATCCAACTTCTGTCGCGTATTTGGTTTTTTAAATCGTTACCTCCTAGAGGTGATGGTTCCCAGTTTCGCCACAAAATAATCCTTCATTGCCTCACTTGTGTTCCCAATGATGATTGCATTCCACTACGCGCTCAAAATAATTTTATTTTTTTAAAAATTCATCCGGTCTAGAAAGCCAAGAGTAATCACCGCGAGGATTTGTCGTGCCGATCGTACGACACCTCTTAATCTGCAGACATTCGGTGGTTTCGTTTTTTTTTTTTTTTTTTTTTTTTTACAGTAATGTCCTTGGCAACGTCGTGGGAAGCTGCCATATTGAAAGTGGACTACTTTCCAAGATAGAAAGAAGCGATTTATTTCTTTATAGTGTATTCGAAATGGTTGTGGCGTATTAAAAATTGTTTCGGGTATAAGAAATACGTGAACATTGGGCTATGCATATCAATGTGTTGATCGACGGAATAGTTTCGTTATAGTTATTTTGTACAAGACATTGGAAGTAAAGATATTGTTGTGTTGTTTGAGTCATCAGTCCATAGACTGGTTTGATGCAGCTCTCCATGCCACCCTATCTTGTGCTAACCTTTTCATTTCTACGTAACTATTGCATCCTACATCTGTTCTAATCTGCTTGTCATATTCATACCTTGGTCCACCCCTACCGTTCTTACCACCTACACTTCCTTCCAAAACCAACTGAACAAGTCCTGGGTGTCTTAAGATGTGTCCTATCATTCTATCTCTTCTTCTCGTCAAATTTAGCCAAATCGATCTCCTCTCACCAATTCGATTCAGTATCTCTTCATTCGTGATTCGATCTATCCATCTCACCTTCAGCATTCTTCTGTAACACCACATTTCAAAAGCTTCTATTCTCTTTCTTTCTGAGCTAGTTATCGTCCATGTTTCACTTCCATACAATGCCACGCTTCACACAAAAGTCTTCAAAAACATCTTTCTAATTCCTATATCAATGTTTGAAGTGAGCAAATTTCTTTTCTTAAGAAAGCTCTTCCTTGCTTGTGCTAGTCTGCATTTTATGTCCTCCTTACTTCTGCCATCGTTAGTTATTTTACTACCCAAGTAACAATATTCATCTACTTCCTTTAAGACTTCATTTCCTAATCTAATATTTCCTGCATCGCCTGCCTTCGTTCGACTGCACTCCATTACTTTTGTTTTGGACTTATTTATTTTCATCTTGTACTCCTTACCCAAGACTTCATCCATACCATTCAGCAACTTCTCGAGATCTTCTGGAGTCTCAGATAAAATAACAATATAATCGGCAAATCTCAAGGTTTTGATTTCCTCTCCTTGGACTGTGATTCCCTTTCCAAATTTCTCCTTGATTTCCTTTACTGCCTGTTCTATGTAAACATTGAAAAGGAGAGGGGACAAACTGCAGCCTTGCCTCACTCCTTTCTGGATTGCTGCTTCTTTTTCAACATTAAATAGGAAATCTTTCCAGAGAAATAAAATGGAACAGAGGAAGGTGGTGAGTAAAATAGGTATGATAATACTACTGTTTTTGCCTGAATAAAAAGCATCATCGTCATTACCATCTTGTCACCTCAATAAATAAAACTGAATCGAATTACTCAGTTAGGGAAAAATTTGGGGAAAATTATCCTTACTCTACCATACTGTAGCAATGCATGTTTGCATGACATACTTCCCCGCTCCTAGAGTATGATGTATTCATTTACACTTTAGAATAGGAAAATGATCACAGCGAAAATGTTCTCGTGGTCAGCGTATGCATACGCCTGGGATGTGAAACTAGTTTTAAGGGAAATAATGGGTAGGAAGAGCATTGTCACATTCGCCGTTTTGGCACAGCAGCGATGATACAATTTTTTTATTTTATGAAGGCAGAAGTGAAGTGTTGAAATGTTGAAATAATAGGAGAGGTGATGACAATAATGAGATAAACTTATTCAGATTGATAAAAACTCTATTTTACTGTAATGTAGTCATCATAAGAAGCATTTGAAATGTGGGTTTACCGTCGCATACTGCGGATCCGCTGGGTGGACAGAATACTAAGTGAGGAGGTACTGATAAAAATGTGTAAATAAAAAGAACTGCTCTTAAGATCAAGAAACTCTCCTAGTCCGGTCATGTCATGAGGCAAAAGAAACTTACATCCTTCTGCAAATAATTAAACAAGGGAAAATCGAGCGGAGTATTGGTCCTATTAGACCAGAGACAGTGGCCCGGATAAACAACCAACTCACTATTTCCTGCCGAAAAGAACAAATCTATGATAGCCAGAATGATCTCCAGCGTCCGATATGGCACTAGAAAAAGTTACCGGATATGGTCAGAAGAAGAACAGCTTCTAAACAACCTTCAAAATGCCAGTAAAAGTTTTCACGACCACATATCAATATATCACAGCAATTTAGGGTTGTTAGGCGTAAGTGCATGTGCAGCGTTTCACTCACAGCATGTCATTAAGGCTCTTCAGATGGACTGACGTGCCTTTCCGAGGCGCTGATTAGCAGTGGGAGGCTGTCTAACAGTCTGGCAGAGAAAGCAAGTAAGGACCGAAAATCTGCTAATGGAAAAATCGTTCTTCATTGTCAAAGAATTGATTTATTCATGAATGAGCAATTCAAAGAAAACGACCTGAAATCTCAACGAACGTTGTGTAACTGCACGAAAACACTAGACCACATGCAGCCAACAAAGAGCATTGTTATAGCACTCCAGTGACAGGTACTGGAACATCCTCCGTACTTTCCTGACTTGGCACGCAGAGATTTCCGTCCTTTCGCCCAGTTGAAGAAGCACCTGGGTGGTAAAGGATTCAACGACGGTACAGCCTTTCATCATGTCGTGGCTTTAGGGACTGAACGCAGGTTTCTTCCATGCCAGAATCGATGCTTGGTGCACCGTTGGAACAACTGTTTGGACAAGAATGGTGATTATTTTGAACAGAAAAGCGTATCAGTGATCCACTACTGCGTATCCTTATAATTACCTGTAAAAACAGCTTCTCCATGTGAGCTCTTGTGATTTATTTTTCAAGGAACAACGTAGCACGGTTCATAAATATAGAAAATGTAACAATTCAGACTTCAGTTTTTCACACCATCTTCTGTATATTTAACTAAACATCTGTACTCAGGATGGTCGAAAACAACGTGAACCGGCTATATGAACGTTAGAGGATGGATCATACTGATAAATAATTTCAAGGACATAGTTCGACATCTCGCGCCGTTGTCATTCTTTCAGTTGCTGAAGTTAGCCAATTAGATCGCTTTGCCGACTAATTAAAATGGGCTTGGTTAGCCGGTGTCCTAAACAACCGACACACATGAATATATTTATATTCTTGCAAAAAATCCAGTGGTATGGCCCGGTTATAGTTAAGCAACATCGGTCGTGGTCAAGGTTTGGGTGGGTGACCACTCAGTTCTGGCCCTTGTCGCTGGTACGAATCGATTTCGAAATCAATCTAACCATGTCAAACACGCACGCGAAGGTTCGAATTAAACCAATTACCATATTAAAGCAGTACATAATACAGATTCAAATCTTACTATTATTATTATTATTATTATGATTATCATCGAGCTCGATAGCTGCAGTCGCTTAAGTGCGGCCAGTATCTAGTAATCGGGAGATAGTGGGTTCGAGTCCCACTGTCGGCAACCTTGAAGATGGTTTTCCGTGGTTTCCCATGTTCACACCAGGCAAAAGCCGGGGCTGTACCATAATTAAGGCCACGGCCGCTTCCTTCCAACTCCTAGGCCTTTCCTATCCCATCGTCGCCATAAGACCTATCTGTGTCAGTGCGACGTAAAGCAAATACAAAAAAAAATAGTATTATTATCACCAATCATACATTTATTATTCTTATACTTATTGATCTGGACAGACCAGGTGAGGAGCGCAATAGCGCACCGGTACTGGTATTTAATTAAATCCCTCTCGGGGGTGTCCAGACAATAACTCTTTGTGTTGCTATATCAGCACGTGACTAAAGACCGGCTTGAGGGCACCAGTGGAAGAAGTAAAACTTTTGCCAGGGCAGGGATTTAAACACGGAGCTCCAAGCTGACAGGATCGTGCCATAAGTACGCTACGGTGACACTGGCTAAAACCCACGGTGGTTTTGTATTTGAGTCTGATTTCTTGACACGACTCCCAAGCCGGCCTTCAGCCATGTACAGATTTAGTAACACCGCCTCGCAAAGCCCATTTGAATACGCCACCGAAGCGATCGGACTGACTTACTTCAGCTGCTGGTAAAGTGAGATCTCGATTTATTTTTTTCAAATTATTCATCAGTACGGCCAACCCTGTAACGCTCGTGTATCAGTTTGACATTGTTGTTGACTACCCTGTATTTTCTTCTTTTCAATCATTAACAGTGTGTGTGGGAAAAGATGATGAAACATCAAATAAATAGTTTTCTTAACCCTGGAGAGGGCGCGTAAAAATAACCCCGTGAAGAGGCGCGCACAGTGTTTTAGATCGGAAAATACTAGCACAAATTAAGAAAAAATTATGTTTAATGTTACAGAATTAGTGAGTAATTTTCAATCAACTTGAAAATAATGTCGAAAGGTATTCTAACAATACGAAAATTGGATGTTAAACAACTGACGTCCATTCTGCGTCATCACTTGATTCTTGACTTTCGGTATCGCACCGAACACATGTCGCTGCCAAGTTTTCTTTGCAGATATGTCACTGGCATCTAGTCTTGGTTTTCCTGTTCTTTTCTTCAGTTGCAGTAGGCGCATCTTCCAGAACCTTCTAGTTCTTGTGGAGCTTCAGAGGGCTGCTTTTCTTCAGGCAATCCTAACATTTGGCGAATGTTCCTTTCCTAAAAGTCTTTGGATTTCTCGTTCTCTATTACTATCCATGGTGTGTTGGACTTCAGCATATATGAAAATAAAACAAAACTTACACATTATTACCATATTAATTGGAAACATAAAATAAAACTTAAGTCATAAACACGCATACGTCATGGGGAGCGCCAGGAGTTTTTGACCGGCTCCGTCGAACAATGCACTCAGGCTGAAAATGAGGAGCGTGAGGGGTTAATTGTTTACGCACATTGATAGTGGACGAGTCTAATGTGAGGTACTGAAGGGATGGTAGCTAGCGGCCCGCTACGGTAAGAACTACAGTATAAACATTTATCTCTGAACCCGGTCGAAAAGATCGTGACGCGCCTTCTCCAGGGTTATCGACAGAATGGTTGTGGGAATACACGACGTAAGACAAGAAAATCAGAACGTCAGAGAGCTAATTGTGTTACTCGTTGAGGTTATCAGTCATATCTCATTACCTCCTGGCTACAGAGGCAGAAAATTCATTAAGGAAGACTAAATGAAGGATTCTATTCTCTTCCTCCTCGAATGTACATTTCGACACAAGGAGCACGTGTGAATATTATACATGACCGAGCTGGCATTGATTAAATAACTTTTGCTGGTATTTGAATTCAGTGGTCGTTAATGAAGCACTTGGACTCTTATATAAAGGTCATGAAGGAAGTGCGATATCTATTATTTATCCAATATAACAGGAATGTAGTGCTAGTCCGCATATTCGCTTTTGGTCACAATTTTGATAGTGCTGGCAGTATTCACGATGCGGAGATGATAACCATCACATTTGAAAGTTTTGTCTGTCGGCCATTTGGTTTGAATTGAATAGACTCATAAGGAGCCCCTTTTTCATGAAAATTGCTAATATTAACACGCTGGGCGCCAGTGTATAAACAGCGATGTTGTTATTCAGGTGCCACAATAAGGAGATATCAAAAAAGTTTCGCTTGGGTTAAGAAGAACGTATTTATGACAGAAAATGGTATATCGCTGTTGTGCCTGCGAAGACCGCTATGTGATAATATGTTTGGAGAAATACTGACCCAACACATACATTATGAACAGCGAGAATTCCTTGAGAATATTTGCACAATATTGAACCTTAGATGATATTTCACATAGGCCTAGTGGTTCTTCCCAGTGGCGACGACGATATACATATCTGTGTTCACCACTGATCAATTAGTCATCAATGATCTGCATTTATGGCTGTCACCTAAGTGATAGATTGCCTATAAGTTGTTTACTCAACTGAGCAAGCGGGCGGTCGGCTTGGGTCACGTAGCAGTTATCTTGCATTCGGGAGATAGTGGGTTCGAATCCCACTGTCGGCCACTCTGAACATGGTTTTCCGCGGTTCCATTTTCATACCAGGCAAATGCTGGGGCCCTACCTTAATTAAGGCGATGGTCGCTTCCTTCCCACTCCTAGCCCATTCCTGTCCCATCGTCGCCATAAGACCTATCTGTGTCGGTGCGATGTAAGCCAAATTGTCATTTGCGAAAAGGTAGCGTATTTTCCCCGTTGATTTAATTGATTAAACTGCCATTTCAAGTTATTTACAAGTGCACTCAATGTTGTGGTAGTGGTGGTGCTGATCATTTTTTAAAGTGGAAGTGCAACTAGGCAACCATCATCTGTTAATATTAATCAGAGGGGAAAATGAAAACGGTTCGACACTTCGAAAATGAAGGTATCGAGCAAAGAAAGGCAAGGGTCATGGAAGGAGTGAATATGAAAGATTCTCTAGGCTTTGAATGCCGTCGGGGTTTGAAAAGAACAAGAGTTGGCCGAGAGAGGTCGGATTGGATTGTTGAAAGTGAGGAGCCTGGCGCAAATATGTGGGAACAATACCAGAACTCAGTTAAGGGCACCATGCTCACCAAACCACACTCCCGAAGTTAATAGACCCTGGGGACAAACAGGGGATATCATAGTTGTTATTCTACAGCTTCAACCCACATGAGGATGGACTCAAGTTCGAGTGTTCCTCATTACATAGTTTTTACTCACGAACTCAGGCCTTCTAACACGTCGGACTCCTCTCCAACACGGCTTTTCTCAACGCAGTATCGTCCCCAGTGCAGTTCACAACTCGACTAACACGTCGTGTTGGCTGACGCACTCGTGACTGACTCGCGCTTATTTGCGGGGCCGTTAATCCTGGTAAAGGGACCGTCCCATGGCAACTGGAGCTTTGGCGACTTCTCCTCCTTCCGTCCAGGTCGGCATATCCCAACTTGTGAAAGATTATCAGTGCTAGAATTCATGATGTTTCTAGCGTTATCTAATCCTTTACTGAAGGAGTTCCGCAGGGCACTATTGTTGGAGCGCTATGCTTTCTTATGTACATAAATGATATGAGTAAACAGCTGGTTAGACTATTTCTGGATGATGTTATACTGTACAGAGTAGTAACTATGTATGGTACAGGATCATCAGCGACTACAAAATGAGCTCGACAATGTTGTGAGGTGGACAGAACCCAATTGTTTGATGCTAAACGGGATGAAAAGCCAAGTTGTAGGTTTCACAAAGAGGAAAAGTCATCTCATATTTAAATTTCTGAGTTGATGTGGTGATAGCACCTCTGTGTTCACCGCTGATCAATCAATCATCAATGATCTGCACTTAGGGCTGTCACCTAAGTGGCATATTGTCTATAAGTGGGGATCACTGTACATTTATAGGAGTTAACATAAGTAATTATCATCATTGTGGCAATCACAATAACCAGGTTGTAAAGATAAGTTACAGATTTCTTCACATGATTATGAGAGTACTCAGGGGTTGTAGTGAGGATGTAAAAGAGAGGGCGTATAAGTCTCTGCGAAGACCTCAGTTAGTTAATGTTTAATGTCATTGTCTTTTGTTTCTTGTCCCACTACTAATTTTTAACGGTTTTCGGAGACGCTTAGGTGCCGGAAATGTACCCCGCAAGAGTTCTTTTACGTGCTAGGAAATCTACCGACATGAGGCTGACGTATTTGTGCAGACCCCAATTAGAGTATGATTCCACTGTATGGTACCAACACCAAAACTATTTTATACTAGAAGTGTGAAAAATCCAAAGCAAGGCAGCACGATTTGTTCTTGGTAATTTCAGACAAATGTTGAAAATTTTAGGCTGGGAAGACTTTGGAGTACGGAGACGAGATGCTCGATTAAGCAGTGTGTTCTGAGCTGTAAATGACATTGATAGGTGAATGAACTGGGTGGAGCTTTTAGAAGTAGAAAAGAACATAATATCAAGATAAAGTTGAAATTTAAGAGGACAAATTGGGTTAAATGTTCATGTATAGGACGAGGCATAAGGAATTGGAATTATTTATCAAGGGAATGCTCGATAGATTTCCAATTTCGTTGAAAATATTACAAATAAAAAGCTAGGTATACAATTGGTAGGCAATCGACTACTTGGGTGACAGCCCTAGATGCAGATCTTTGATTGATTGATTGATTGATTGATTGATTGATTGATTGATTGATTGATTGATTGATTGATTATTTTCTTTAAATTGTACATGTACAATCAAAGGGTGGTAGATGGAGAAAGGGCAAGCCCCACATACACGGAAGTACTTCCACCCTACATGTATGCTTACATAAACTCTATTGAATATTTACATATACGTAGAGAATTTTAAATTTACTCATTTGCACTCCAAACACTGTACTCTTAGAATAGTCCTTATATTGATTTATGCTATACATATTAGAATAAGAAGACCCAGTCATTTTTACCCTCACTCACACCCCTGTATACACTACAACTCCTTCAAAACCACTCTCACACCCGCACGCATTCACATTCGCCCAAATTGAACTGTATTTGCACACACCATTCTTGAAATTATAATTTGAACAAGTTATATACATCACATATGGCCTTCTATTTAAATATACAGTTCCTTTACTGCGTTGAGGAAGTGAGGAAAAGGAAACAGTATTACCTCAGATGGTAGAAGATTCCAGAGACGAGCAGACCGTGGGTAAAATCAATTTAAATTTGAGTTTGTTCTGGGAAAGGCTGGGACAAGAGTACCTCCTTGACCTCCCTTAACAGAGCGGTAAATAAACTTCAGGCGGTGGAAAGTGGGAGAGGTGTGTGCTGTATATCAGGGATTTCTTAAGGAAAGCTACGTTTATTTATTTAAATAACCAGTTCACTGATGGCAATGACCTGGCTGTGTTTAGAGGGATGTGTTTATTAATTATATATTCTGATTGTCGAAGGACACTCCTAGTTTCCTCATATTTTTTTGTTGTCGTTGGGTACCAGGAAGGAAGATCGTAGCATGGGCATTGATTGATTGATTGATTGATTGATTAATTGATTGATTGATTGATTGATTGATTGATTGATTGATTGATTGATTGATTGATTGATTGATTGATTGATTGATTGATTGATTGATTGATTGATTGATTGATACTTATTTTACAGTGGATGTATTTTATTATATATTAATCAAAAGATTGATGCCTGCAGTGTCTCTACATAAACTTCTCTTGACAAAGAGTAAGCTGTATCTAATGGAAACTCAAACATCACACCTGCAGGTATTAGTCCTGCGTTTGCCACTGATCATATCCTGCTCTAGGTGTGAACACAACTGCACAATAGGAAATAACTTTTTAATATGTTTTGTTTCCATGACACAAAAATAAATCCGTTCCCCAGATGTGGAATATAAACTGGTATATTTTTTCACTTTGTTTTACTTGTTCTGTCCTCCAGTGGTAAAATGTTACATACTTCAATTACGTTTCATTCTCCACCGCCAGCAGGCTACGCTGGAACTGACAGCATGTCGACCTCAATTCATCACCTGCTAAACGCAAGAGTGGTTTATCCCTCACATGGCAACCACACCACGGGAAAGTCTCGGAATGGATCAAATCTTAAGCTGGCGTGCTGTTTGCTTAACCCAAAGAAACACCACTGTTGTAAACACTTACAGTACTAGGTAAGATTGTTTTATGGAAAAAATCCACTTAAGCTGTGCATGAGACAAGAAGTCCAAGGTACCTCAATCAATCAATCAATCAATCAATCAATCAATCAATCAATCAATCAATCAATCAATCAATCAATCAATCAATCAATCAATCAACATTGATCTGCTTAAATCTAGGGCAGTCACTCAGGTGTCACATTCCCTACATGTTGTTTTCCTAGACTTTTCTTAAATAAATGCAAATAATTAAGAAATAGATTGAACATCTCCCTTGATTACTCAAATCTCTAACTTTCCTATGTTTAAACGAATATTTGCCCCAGTTTGTTCCCCTGAATTCCGACTTTATCTTCATATTGTGATCTTTTCTATTTTAAAAACACCACTCAAATTTATTCGTCTACTAATATCATTCCACGCCATCTCTCCACTGACAGCTCGAAACTTACCACTTAGTCGAGAAGCTCGTCTCCTTTCTTCCAAGTCTTCCCAGCCCAAACTTTGCAACATTTTCGTAACGCTCCTCCTTTGTCGGAAATCACCCAGAACAAATCGAGCTGCTTTTCTTTGAATGTTTCCAGTTCTCGAATCACGTAATCCTGGTAAGGGTCCCAAGCAATGGAACCATACTCTAGTTCGGATCCTACCTGAGACTTATATTCCCTCACCTTTACATCCTTACTCTAACTAAAGCCCTGCGCGGATATACAAAATATTATTCGCATCTGTTCCACATCCGCACTTCCTTCAACCGCATTCGCGAATGGTTATCAGCGGATATGGTAAATATTTACCTACAGTATATTACACTTTGCATGATGCACTCATGGGATGATATTCAGGTGATTTCCCCTTGCCTTCCTGATCCTATGCCGTTGGCCATCTAGTGGCTCTTCCGCCCTTAGGGGCAGTTTCTCACCGCAAGGACTAGAGGGTGCCCTGGACCTCTAATTGCTCGTCCGCCCTCCGGGAACGCCGTTGGCACTTGGTAGAGAGGGACCACTTATACCGGTGGTCACTCGGTAGACGCAGTTTAATGTCATGCCCGGGTCGAACTATGCGAAATGTGCGACCGGACGTGCAGAGGTGAACGATCAGGCCTCGCAGGGTAAATCTGCTACTGATCGACCAAATGCAGACCAACTTCGCAAAAGTAAAGCAATAGCTACATGGAATGTGAGAGGGTTACTTCAGACGGGAAAATTTCGCTTTGTAGAAAGAGAACTAAAGAAACATCAAATAGACATTTGTGGACTGTCAGAAACTCACTGGAAAGGATGTGGGCATTTTGAAACAGATGACCATGTAATATACATCGTCGGAGCAAATTATACAGGTCAGAATATCGTCGCGTTTCTTGTTGATAAGCGGATATCCCAATATGTTGAGGAATACAGACCTATCAATGGAAGAATACTGACCCTCACTCAACACCAAACCATATAAACTACACCTAATCCAGGTATATCTATCCACCATCGCTCCAGACGACCAAGAAATTGAAGACTTCTATGCAGACATGGAAAATACAATAGCATCACTTAAACCAAGAGGTATTACCATCACAATGGGAGACTTCAGTGCAAAAGTAGGAACCACCTCGACGGACAACTACTTGCGAGAAACTGTAGGACCGTATGGCCTGGTTTGCAACCGACAACAATCTTTCCATTATGAATGCCATGATTAAACACCACAAACGTCGTCTCTTTACGTGGACCTCCTCGAATGGGCATTTTAAGAACCAAATTAATTACATCCTATTCGATAAAAGGTGGAGGACCTCCTTCCGTAATGAGAAAACAAAACCTAGTGCCGAATGCGGATCGGATCATCGTTTACTCTGGGCCTACCTTAGAATCAAACTGAGCAAACCAGTTGTCAAAATAAAGTCGAAAAAGTTAGCGGCCCCTGAGCCAATTGCTTTCCAATAAACACTACGAAGCACTGGGCCACCTGACCTAGAGGGAATTGTGACATGGTTTGGAAGAGAATTGAATACTGAATCACAGACGGAGCGAGCAAGGTCCCAAAGATAAACACCGTAGTGAAGCGACAACGCTGGATAACTGAAGAAACTTTGGCACTAATTGAAATGAGACTTAACATCCGGCTTACAGTTACAGATTCAGAACAACAAGGACGACTAATGAAAAATTTCAACAGTGATATAAAACATGCTTGTAGAAGAGACAAGAATGAATACACTGAGAAACTGTGTGCAGAACTAGAGGCGCATGCGACAAAAAGATCACAGCGCAGAATTGTACGACAAGGTGAAATACAGAGCAAGAGATTTTTTTTTGTCTCAGATTATTACAGTTGACCAAAGGAATATCAACACAAATGCAGCGGGCATCGCCAAAGTATGGAGAGAATACTGCATCAAACTGTTCACTGATGACCCACAACCAATGCCAGGTCACCAGAACCCAACAGACTTTGAACCAATGATCCTTAGAAAAGAAGTGGAACATGCAATAAAAAAAGCTCCGGAACCGGAAAGCACCAGGCCAAGATGGAATCACTGCTGAAATCCTAAAAAACACGGGTGACCTAGGTGTGGACATCCTCCACAAGTTATCTCAGAAGATATGGGCATCTGGAAATTGGCCGGACCAATGGTGCCACTCCGTCTTCGTACCACTGTTCAAGAAAGGTTCTCCACTTGACTGTGCAAACTATCGAACGATAGCCCTCATCTCCCATGCGAGTAAAATCATACTCACGGTGCTGAACGAGAGGCTGAAGACCTTACTTCCACAAATCTCAGAGGAACAAACCGGTTTTGTTCCAGGGAAAGGAACTCGTGAGCAGATCCTGAACAACCGGCAGCTCTTAGAGAAGGCAAGGGAGTATAATATCAAGATGTTCCTGTGCTTCGTGGACTACAAGAAAGCTTTCGACAAGGTAAAATGGTCAAAGCTCTGGGCTATACTCATTGAGATGGGGACGCCGAGACATTTAGTGTACCTGATTCAACAATTGTACTCTTCGAACACTGCGACCGTGAGAGTTAATGGTGACTTATCAGACATCTTTTCTACTTGTGCTGGAGTGCGACAAGGTTGCATTCTTCCCCCCTCCTATTTAATGTATACAGTGAGTATATAATGAAGAAGATTCTCGAGGACTAGAGTGACAGCATCCCAGTTAGTGGCAGGAAAATTAACAACCTCAGATATGCGGATGACACTGTGATTATTGCAACAGATGATCATGAACTAGAAGCCATCATCCGGAGGTTAGACGAGCGAAGCAGAGAATATGGTCCTGAAATCAACAATAAAAAGACCAAAGTGATGATTGTAGACTGTTTTATTAACAACAGACCTGCCATAACAAGAATTGCGGATGATGAGGTTGTCAGTCGCTTCGAGTATCTGGGATCTATTGTCACAAATACTGGAGACTGTGAACCTGAGATCCGCAAGCGCATTGCGATTGCAAGAAATTCAACAGCAAAACTTACTTGCATCTGGAAGGACACCTCCATCACTTCCAAGACGAAGCTCACCCTCATGTGAACTCTGATCTTCCCTATCGCGCCCTATACAGCAGAAACTTGCACGATGAAGACGGCGGATCGCCGCAGAATTGATGCTCTAGAAATGTGGTGCTATAGGAGATTACTGCGAATACCATGGACAGCGCACCGTACTAATGAACCGATCCTGCAACAGCTCGGCATCAGAACAAGACTATCGACCCTTATCAACTAAAAACAACTCAGATATTTGGTCATATTGCCAGAAGACAGGAGGCAATGGAAATACTTATCATAGAGGGAAAAGTCGAAGGCCGAAGACCTAGAGGACGTGCACCGTTACGATGGATGGACCAGATCAAGAACTTGACCAGGATGAGACTACAGCAAGCAAGTCACCATGCCCGAAGCAGAGACTCCTGGAGGAAGATCACCAAAAGGATTGTCGCGTGTTGCCACTACACCCATACGAAGGGTTGGACCAAGAGAAAGAGAGAGAGAGAGAGATTATACTCAAGGTTGAAACGGAGAGATCTGTTAATGTAATACAGTAGGCCTGATACCTGGCCCCAGATCCCAATACAGTCACACTTTTATGAGAGTTTTCTCTTGCGACAACTACCGACGTATTGACCTTTGTCCCCTTTTTCATTAACTACGGGCAGGAGCCAGTTTGGCTTAGGTCATATTTAAGGCTTTATGTTCACAAGGCTCTTTATACAACCTGTGACATCAAAGTTCGGTGAATAGTCCTGTACTGTCAACATAGATGACCAATGCACGACAGTGACCTTACTGTCCTTCGAAATAGTCCCCACCCTTAACTATGCACTTCTGAGTTCGGCGATACATGTTCTGGAAACTTTGCAAGAATGCTTCCTTTGGGATGGTGTTCAAATACCTCGTCACGTTTCGCTGGATGTCAGGAATATCGTCAAATCTCTTTCCTTTCAGAGCGAGTTTGAGTCGTGGGAATAGGAAGAAGTCTGGAGGATTGAGATCTGGCGAGTATGAGGGATGTTCAAGTTGCACCACCCCCTTTTTTTGCCATGAATTGTTTGACGATATCATCCTCAGTGATAATACATTTTAAGAAATTTGGTGTTGCATCCGCCGTTTCGACAAAATCCTACGAAGCCTCTAAACGTGACTGCTTCTGATCGTCCGTCAAGTGATGTGGCACAAGACGAGAACACGTTTTCTTCTTCCTTATCTTCTCGGTAACGATTTGTCACATGGATTCAAGGTTAATCTGCCATTCATCAGCTATCACGTACACAGTTAATCGCCGATCGTTCGTGGTTAATGTCCTCACCTTCTCAATGTTTTCGTCACCGGTCGCCAGTCTTCCGCTACAGGGGTTGTCAGAAACACTTTCCAGACCTCCTCGAAAATGGGCGAACCACTCATACACACACTTCAAGGACAGTGCTTGATCTTCATAAACACGGTGCCTTGCCAAGCTTAAAACGAAACTGTACATTGATCTTTTGGTCGTTCATGTTCCAGTTCGCAGTTCAGAACCAACGCACTAAACTGGCACTGTGTCAAACAGGTCTTATATTCACACACACGCTGCTCAACTGAACAACTTTGGGAGCAAGTGGTCAAAACCTGCTGCTACGCAGGTGCAGCGTTGTGTGTCGCCAGTGTTGCCGGATTGAACGTTCTGACTTCATTCACCGAACATTATTGTCACAGCTTGTATAACACCATTCTCCCACGCTACAATCAAGGGTCGCCTAACCACTAGTAAAAGTAAGAGTTCATCTGAGTGAAAATAAATGAACTTCATTATTTTGAAATTATCAGGAAAATGATCTCTATTGCCATGCTGTTTCAATCAGCCAATACACTGACTTCGGGGATATCCGTGGACAAATCCGTGGATATCCGCATCCATGCAGGAAACTAACTAATCCCCCTATATACCCTCATAACAATGTGCAGAGATCTGTATCCTTTATTTCCAATACCGTCTATGTGTTCTTTATATTAAGACCTAGGTACTACTTTTTTGCTAGTTGCTTTACGTCTTTTGGCGACGATAGGACAGGTAAGGGCTAGACGTGGGAAGGAAGCGGCCGTGGTCTTAATTAAGGTACAGGCCCAGCTGGTGTGAAAATGGGAAACCACGGAAAACCATTTTCAGGGCTGCCGACAGTGTGGTTCGAACCTACTATCTCCCGAACACTGGATACTGGCCGCACTTAAGCGACTGCAGCTATCGAGCTCGGTGACCAAGGTACTTACAGTGATGCCGAAGAGGAACTTCCACCTCATCAACGCAGTAATTAAAAGTGAAAGGGACTTTTACTAATAGTGAAACTCGCAACCTGGATATCTGATAGCTGTGAGCTTGCATCCGGGAGATAGGGGGTTCGAATCTCACTATCAGCAGCCCTGAAGATGTTTTTCCGTGGTTTCCCATTTTCAAACCAGGCAAATGCTGGGGCTGTACCTTAATTAAGGCCAAGACCGCTTCCTTCAACTCCTAGGCCATTCCTATCCCATCGTCGCCATAAGACCTATCTGTGTCGGTGCGACGTAACGCAATTAGCAAGAAGAAGAAATAAAGGATATCTGGTAACATGTCCTTGCTAGACGAACACTGTTTAAATTGTGAGGTTTGTATGCACTATACACGCAACAGTGTAGTCGATATTCGTCCAAACCACACGTTTCCGATTATTGACAAGGAAATCATCAGTGTACGGTAATTTGATTGAAATATTGAAAGTCAAATTACAGAGGATGTAGAGCAAATGTGTTCAGTTCATTATGAATGCCATACGTTATGAACACGCAACTCCGCATCAAGTAGCCCATACGTGGGATGATTAGAAATTCATAAACACCAACAGACACCACACACAATTCAAAATCTGTAAGTGTGTAAACTGGGCTGTTGCTAAGTGATCTGGTCAACGTATTCTATGTAAACTCTGTCTAAATACTCTAACAGAGATACAATACAACAACAGATTTTACCAGTCAGGCTTTGACCCTTCACTACTGTATTCTTGGAATGCAGAATAATATTTTAAGACGATATTTTAACTAGCCATTTCGTCCATTAGGAAGACGCTTAGAATATTTGTTTTTCATTATGGGCTGTGTCTACTACATGTACGCACAGTACCAATCCACACACACACACACACGATTAACAGTAAAAGGATTTAAAATGAAATGGCGTATGGCTTTTAGTGCCGGGAGTGTCCTAGGACAAGTTCGGCTCGCCAGATGCAGGTTTTTATTTGACTCCTGTAGGCGACCTGCGCGTCGTGATGAGGATGAAATTATGATGAAGACTACCCATACACCCAGACCCGCGCCTGCGAAATTAACCAATTATGGTTAAAATTCCCGATCCTGCCGGGAATCGAACTCGGGACCCCTGAGGCCAAAGGCCAGCACGCTAACCATTCAGCCATGGAGCCGGACAGTAAAAGGATTAAATTAATCACACGATGTTGTTCAAAGTAGAGCGGAACTTGTCATGAACTTAACATCAACTGTCTGTCTGTAAATTCTATTTGTTTCATCCGCTACTTTTTTTCCAAAGACCTCTTCATTTACAAATACCTCGGGCATTCAGAATTCAAATTATTGTTTGACACAGCTGGGTTTGGTGCAAACTCAGCTTTTGACCACGTGGCCAGGCCTAGGTCAGTGTCGTTTCTTTCTCTCTCTGGTAGCAAGTCATCATCACTATAAACATCACTATTACTCTTTATCACCCCACCAATGTCCTTGATATCACTACCACCATTATCGAAGTCCACATCGGACTCAATCTCTTTTAAAATACAAGTATTCCTCCGGACGCATCTTACGTTCGTACACGGCAGCCATAATTTAAATACGATGTTTACAACATTGTGACAAAAAAAAAAAATTTTCCTGCAGACATACACGCGGAAATAATCTAATCTAATTACTTTAAAGTGTGGCTAATAAGCACATAACATCGTTCTAAGGCAGATCGAGTATATTCGATTAAAGCAGTGAACCGGTAATAACATTGAGGGGCATGCAGTGAAAACATGGTACCACTTCCTCTAAAATGTTTAAAAAACTAAGTACGACGCAATTTACTTGTACAAGTCATGTTGCACTGCAGGTCCTTTCAGCTTCACACTATTAGTTCTGCGATCGGGTTTTGTCCTTCGGCTTTCTAAAAATAGCTTGGTCATTGGCTGAAAAACAAACTTTTCAACCGTTTACCCCCGCGGACGAAGGCGGTAGAATACAACCACGGTATCCTCTGACCTCGTAGTAATAATTCCGCGTGGCTATTTCTAGCCGAGTGCAGCCCTTGTAAGGCAGATCCTCCGATGAGGGTGGGCGGCAGCTGCCATGTGCAGGAGACTGCGTATTATTGTGTTGGAGGATAGTGTTATATGTGGTGTGAGAGTTACAGGGATATGGGGGACAGCACAAAACCCCAGCCCCCGAGCCATTAGAATTAACCAATGAAGGTTAAAATCTCCGACCCGGCCGGGAATCGAACCCGGGACCCTCAGACACGAAGGCCAATACGCTGACCATTCAGCCAACGAGTCGGAAGCCCTTGTAGTGACTTGACCCTAAGGGGGGTTTTCACCATTGGGTCTCAACTTAGAAGTATAATTAGCCAACTATGGACCCCTACTTGAGTCTGACATCGATTTCCCTCACTTGAGTAAGACTCACGACTAGACATCGTATTTATTTGCCGTATAAATCATCAATATAAGCAAGCAACTTGGCTGCAAATATTGGTTGAATACGCACTTAACTATACACTTATTTTCATGGTATTAAACACTTTTATAAATACAAACGTAAGATTTTTGTTCTATACTCACGCGATTCATCCACACTAGTATATAAAATCATGATCACGAATAAACTTTACGATAAACAAAAATTCGCTACCTTTGCCAAAAATCTCTTCATTCACAACTACCTCGAAGTAATCAAATTCAGGGCATTCAGGGGTCAAATTATTATTTGATATAGTTGGGTTTGAGGCATGAAATGCATGCAACTACGGCGCAAACTCGTCATCCGACCAGTTATGACTACTGATAACTTTCAACTAACCCATGACACCTCCCTCGGTTGACTCTTGTTCTTTTGCGGTTCTGAGGGTTTTAAGTATGCGATGCCTAGGGAGTCTTTCATCCTCACGCGCTTCGAGGTTCGGCTCCATGGCTAAATGGTTAGTGTGCTGGCCTTTGTTCCAGAGGGTCCCGGGTTCGATTCCCGGCCGGGTCGGGGATTTTATCCTTCATTCGTTAATTCCAATGGGGGTGTTTGAGCTGTCCCCAACATCCCTGCAACTCACACACAACACATGACACTATTCTCCACCACAATAACACGCAGTTACCAAAATATGGCAGATGCCGCCCACCATCATCGGAGGGTCTCCCTTACAAGGGCTGCGCCAGGCTAGAAATGGCCACACGAAATTATTGATTATTATTACGCCCTTCGAGGTCTTCCTCTTTTCTTTTACCGATATCTTCATTTTTCGAATGGTCAGACCACTTCCAGTGAGTCCGATAAATGAGATCGTAGAGATGAAGGACTACATAGAGGAACTAACCGTCAGGTTCTACAATAACAAGGAGATTTGATAACAATGGACTCTGGCTTCCAGAGAGCTCTGGTGCAGATCGTCAGAACTAACGCCTTTCGGCAACCTGTGCGTCTGGGAGGATGTGACCATACCTATAATAAATTATAATGTTGAAGATTTCACACACACACACACACACACACACACACACACACACACACACACGCCACCTTATGAACGAGCCACCGAAATTAACGAAGTGATATTAAAATTCCCCACCCGGTCGGAATTCGAACCCGCGGCCCCTTGGACCGAAAGGCAGATGAAAACCATTTAGCCATGGAGCTGGACTAGGAGATCTGAAGTGCCAGCACAGTTGTAGAGCGTTTAGTTCAAGTGATTGTCTCTTTAGCCTTATTAGATCCCATGATCCGACTCCATGGCTAAATGGTCAGCGTTTGGGGTTTTTAATCGCATGAGATCAATTTTTCTGGCTCGGGGACTGGATATTTGTTTTTGTAGCAACCATCTCCTCTTCATATAATGATACATCACACAACGAATCACCACAGTGATTACGCTCCTCCAAATATGGCTGGCGTCAGAAAGGGCATTTATTTATAAAATAATTGATGAAATATATATCCTCCTAGATAAACTAATGTGGCTGATTTGCTCCACACTACCCCACGAAGTAAGATAATCAAAGAGCGCCCTTGTCATTGGCGCCGACTGGCTTCCTTTAGATGTCATAAAGCGGTATTAGAAGCGGAAATTTCAACGGATCAGAAGCTCCGACTTCTGGAGTCTAGTGAAATGAGGTTAGCAAAATACTACCCTCTCCCACTACTCCCTCGGGTCGCTCGATATGTGCTGCTTTGTGCGCCAACGTGTAACAAGTAAATACACTTCTGACTGGTGATATAAATAAGATAAATCAACCGAATACTTCAATCAGCACTGACATTCTGACACGCTCATAATCGTACATCAATATTTTACACTTTTATAAGCTAATCATTTCGAAATATAAATTTATTACCATCGACAGTTCAAGGTAATATGACTCAAATGAAAGGAAGTATATTCCTTACTGTTAGAATTTTTCATCGTCAAATTCTGTAACTCCTATCTGGAGCGTGGAGTATCGACAAAGTTTCGCCATCACAATCAATTCTGTGCTGTGGTCTTGATCTCAATCCAGATTTTCAGTTCCTTCTCACGAGAGGAACACGTCAAGTTCAACAATAAACTTCGCTCAGTGAAAGAGGGATCGAAATAAGCGAACATGTGTTTCGGCTTATCCGTAGTGTGCCGTTCCATTGTCCTAATTGCTAATACACGGAGTCAAGATGTTTACTATATCCCACGAATGAAATTAAATAGTACGCATGTAATCGTCAGAAAAATACTAGTTATATGATACAGATGCAATTCGAATCATAGTGGCCATGACCGAGACACGGCAGCCCTGAAGATGGTTTACCGTGGTTTCCCATTTTCACACCAGGCAAATGCTGGGGCTGTACCTTAATTAAGGCCACGGCCGCTTCTCTCCCACTCCTAGCCCTTCCCTGTCCCATCGTCGCCATATGACCTATCTGTGTCGGTGCGACGTAAAGCAACCAGCAAATGAAATGACCGAGACAAAATATATTTTTTTAAAATTGTTAGCACCAACACTAACAAGGAAACATCGGCAATGGGTAAGTCACCGATCGCGATTAAACTTGGAAAACACATTGAGGTACACGTAAAAATGATGTCGGCATTGCATCTCCACCGCAGCCGGCAAGCGCGGGGAGAAGGGAAATGTACGATGGCGAACCAATTGGAGCGGGCAGGGGAGGAGGTGCAGAGGCGTGTCTCCAAGTACGCAGTGTGCCAGCTTAGCATTGGCCAGCAGGTATTCATCGCTGATCGCGCGGAATTTGAAATGTCGCAACTTTTAGGCCCCGTAGTTAACGCTCTAATGAATGTTGGCACCCAAAATTGATGCCGACATCGTTTTTACGTGTACCTCAATGTGTTTTCCAAGTTTCATCGCGATCGACGACTTACCCATTGCCGATGTTCCCTTGTAAGAACAAGAGAGAATTTATTTTTGAGAAGACAGGCGAAACAAAATAAAACTACAGATACAATTTCAAGAAGATAAGAGTTATTTGGAAGTCAAACGACAAATTAATCTGAAGAAAGTCGAAGGAACTGCAATTATATACATCCACACGTACCATTAAAGTATAATTTAATATTTAACACCGAAAACAAGTTAAATAGAATAATAGAATTCATCTAGAACGGTGGAAGGGAAAAAAAGAAGCTATTGAACGGACCTGACTTGTGTAAAGAAGGGCTTCGTTAGGAAGCATATTAAGAAAACGCAATCATATTGAAAATACCATTGAATTATACGACATAAGTCACGTCAGATATTTTGGTAGTCTGTATAATAACTTACACATAGACGTTATATAAGCCAATATAAAACAAGACAGTAAGACATGAAGGCTTTGCATCTGACAAAATGTTTTCATTAATAATTATTGTCTTTGAATCTGTGTTTCCTGAATGCGCAAGAAACGGACGTAATGGACCTGTAAATCGAGAATGGGGTTGACGACCGGAGGAAACTAGCCGACATCACGGGCAGATGAGAGCTATTTTCTCGCAGAAGGGATGCCAGATGACCGAGCCCGTAACACCAAAGGAGGACCAATGCGGCTGACGGTGTAGGTGAACCAACATCAATCCCGGCAGACGAATACAGAATAAGATAAGTTGTCAGAATATTATCAAGTGAGTTTTATATTTTCTTTGTAGAATGTAGATTGAGTATATTTATTTGGAAAGGAATAGGTCGTTATATCTTCATAATATAATTCAATATTGTGTATTTCTCCGCGAGTGATCCAAAAATCGATGTATTTAGGAAAGTGATAGGTAGTCTTCAGCATGAATACAGTTTATTTAAGATTGGGAAGTGACCATGTAACAGTATAATGTTACGTCAGCGACATTCAGTCAATCATAATAAACCTTGCCATTAATAGGAATATGTGATGAGAATAGAATGTATTAGATAATAATATTGAGTTGTAGGATGTCAAGTTCGTAAATATTGACCATTTATCGCCAGTAATAAATCAGAAGAAGTTAAATATGGATGCATATATATAAATAAGATACATATTGGTTGAAATGAGAGATAGATGTTGATCCGTGAAATGATATTGTGGTTTTGTAAGAAGTGAATTGAATTATGCGTTACTGTGAATTAAATAAGAAATACTGACATGTGGTGCGTTAAAAATATATAAAAAGAAATATGAGGAAGGAATTGTGAAATGGTAGAATATAGTTATATGAAGGAAAGAATTGATGAATTATGTTAAATGTGAAGAAATATGAGGAAGGATTTATATATATTAATAAATAAAGAGTAGTTTAGTAGCGCAGACGCGGATCAATGGTAGATTTTGTGCTAATAATGACGTTTACGTAATAAATAATCCATTTCGCATGGCAATTGGCAACATGATACGGTACTTACGAGCTATTGTTAGGTATTGGTCATCAAGAAATTAATTCCAATAACCCATTATCTTCAATTACATGGCAATTTCAATGATAAATTCATATCATT
Source organism: Anabrus simplex (assembly GCF_040414725.1). Taxonomy (NCBI): domain Eukaryota; kingdom Metazoa; phylum Arthropoda; class Insecta; order Orthoptera; family Tettigoniidae; genus Anabrus; species Anabrus simplex. Next base: position 289,918,708 of record NC_090270.1, on the reverse strand, counting down.
TAAGTGGCTTAATGTGATTGTAGCTAATATAACAAGTTATTGGTGAAATATGTATAGTATTTAATGCCTTTGTAAAAATATCTTTTGACTAATAAGGACTTACAATTTTCATCCACGCTATTCCCTACAAACCTATGCGAGATTGATTGAATTTTATGAAATAGCAGACTTGTGATGCAATTTAATTATGAAGCTACCGTAACTATTTTACCTCACTCATTTCCAAAGTAGATATTGAATATGTTGACGACTATATTAATTTAGAAGATATTAAATGATATGTAGCCAATGAATGCTACACAGGAATGAAACTGATCTTATTCTGTATGCGTCTAATTTATGAAGACAGATCAAAGCAGTCGTTCTTAACAACAGGAAGCTAGTTCATGAATAAGTGAGAGCCATTTTTGTTTAGAAGAATTGATCTAGTTTAACAAGTCCAATCCACGCAGACTTGTAAAATGTGATCCATGTAATTTTAAAACGAAACGTTAAAGCTAAGCTGAATTAACTACCTTTCCCAATGAATATTGTGACAATTTCTAGGATAAAAAATATTATTGAACAAATAATTTAAAAGATAATATTTCAATTTTGTCAATAATGCCAAGCTTCAAGCAAATCATATATTTAATTTATCCATCATATTTATTTCTTGAATAAATGACAGTAAGATATAACTTATCATCATTTATAGATTTTGGTAAAGTTATGACAATGGCAGAGTTAAAATATAAACCAATACCGCAATTGATAAGCGACAGAGACGTCTATCAGATTTATCTTGAGTGAATGGAAGCGTTGCGATGAATAATCCTCATTGAATTCACGTAAAAAAATAGTTACATATTATTTGTTACAGATCCTGAGATGACTACCGACCTTAACCGTGGATTTTAATTGGACGCCAAGAGAGTTGTACTCGGGAAACGGCGCAGTAGATACCGGACCGTTTCCGAAAAAATGACGGTCGAAGTTTCTGACATGCTTTGCGTGCCTTTTAGAGCGTAACAAGTTCAACCATCGCGGTGCCGCAGCGACTATCGACGCGAATTCACCTTCTTGCGTCCCGCGTTCAAATCCCGACTTGTTTTATTTCATTATATACTTAGACTATGACACAGTAACATTTCCTCAATTTAGAGGTTGCCTAAAAGATAAAGTATACTTAAAATCCACTGATATTGTGTAACAGGGAAAAATACATAGAAATCTATTGAATGTTAAAGAAAATCAACGAAAGTGTTTTATTTAAATTATTTATGATTTCAAGGCGGAAAGTCTAACATTAATACTCAAGGATTTTGGCAGGTCAAATGCCTTGAAAAACTCAACGAATTTTCTAGTTATTATGCCCCTACTCCCGATTAGCAAGCCCATGACTTCCATCTTTGTTCGCTTGTATTCTTACTTGGAAAAAGGAACTCTGGGCTCGTATATTTTCTTCTTCTCACGGTCAACGTCGTCAGGTTGACTTGCAGATGATTCGAATCGGACGGTTGGACCGATTATATATCCTACATTGTTGTCTTTTTAATCAATTATATCGATCCTTCGAGTGCTTCCATTCTCTGCCAAACCATGGATCTCTTAATGGACCGTGAATCCGGTTTTTCTGAGGGCCTGGGCGGTGGTAGTTCTTATTTTATGATGCTTAGCGATGCGCAGAGTTTCACCGTGCTGGTAGAAACCAAGGACGTGTGCAAGTGTTTCAATCTCGTTGAAGCATCACCACAAAGGTTACTGTCCATGGACCTACCGGGCAGAGCACGAACTGCTGCTACATTCCCCCTTCATCTTCAGGGCGGCTCTCCATTCGCTGTGCGATAAACCTTCGTGGTGGCTGACCGATTTATTGGAAGCTGGATATTGTTTAAAAAGGATAACCCATTTACCTTTGTGAGGGAGATTGCACCACTTCTTAAATACCAGATCTCTTAATATCTCTCTGATCTTCCGAGAGTTTAGAAAACCATCCTTGCACTAGTTTGTCATGTCCATTGACGAATATTTCTTATCAAGTTAGTGGATACAAGGGCGTTATGTTGATTGTAAAATTGCGCATGGGTTTCACAATGTGTGATACATATATGGTACTTTTCAAGGATTACAATTTTTGGTAAGTTCATTCTCATATTAACAATTCAGGGAGATGTGATGCATTCCGTTGGATGACACCAAACGTAGAAACGTCCAAAAAATAAACATTTCGCACACTAAGAGCATCGCGCGAAGGCAGGTTTGTCGCAGTTCCATTTCTGAATATTTTGCGACAAACCACGCATAATTGATCATTTTTCCTAAATTTATTATGAATCAGTGCGTGGATTTTTATTGCGTCGCGTCTACTCGTGATATCCCTTTGCTGTAAAATGAGTGTAGAACAATTATTGATGTTTTAGAATTAATTTTCCAGACAGAACATTAATAGACGAGAAAGGACAACGATATTTCAAAATACATTAAAAAAACATTCCTGTAATAATAATAATAATAATCGTATGGCCTCAGCTACCGTGTGCAGACATTTCGATTTGACGCCATCTGGCTGTCTGCTCATCAATTTCGACGTTCCGTTTTACTCAAGCCCCACTAGATGGCAGACAGTGTAAACCGGGTCTCTCTTGGGCGACAATGGCTGAGATATAATGAATTTTGTCGGGTAAATACCAAATGTATCACCAGAAATCTTTTACATGCCGACATCGTACGACATGGAGTATCGAATGAACTTTTTTCCGCCCTTCAAAAATCCGACTACCTCTGCCGGGATTGAACCCGCTATCTGCGAACCATGTGACCTTGCCGCGGTGGGGAGGCTTGCGTGTCCCAATGATGCAGATAGCCGAGCCGCAGGTGCAACCATATCGGATGGGTATCTGTTGAGAGACCAGACTAACGAATGGTTCATCGAAAGGGGGGTAGCAGCCTTTCGGTAGTTGCAAGGGCGGCAGTCTAGATGATTGACTGATACGGCCTTGTAATAATACTCAACATGGCTTAGCTGTGTTGATACTGCTACACGGCTGAAAGCAACGGGAAACTACAGCCGTAACCACCTCCCGAGCACATGCAGCTCTCTCTGTATGAATGATGTACTGGTGATGGCTTCCTCCGGGGTAAAATATTCCGGAGGTAAACTAGTCCCCCATTCGGATCTCCGGGTGGGGACTACACAAGAGGGGGCGATCATCAGGAAGATGGATACTGACATTCTGCGAGTCGGAGCGTGGAATGTTAGAAGTTTGAATCGTTGTGGTAGGTTAGAGAATCTGGAAAGGGAGATGGATAAGCTAAAGTTAGATGTAGTTGGTACAAGTGAAGTACGTTGGCAGGAAGAACAGGATTTTTTGTCAGGTGACTACCGAATTATCAACACGAAATCAAACAGGGGTAATGCAGGAGTTGGTTTAATAATGAATAAGAAAATAGGGCAGCGGATAAGCTACTAGGACCAGCATAGTTAAAGAATTATTGTCGCCAAGATAGACACCAAACCAATGCCCACCACAATAGTGAAGGTCTATATGCCTACTAGTTCAGCGGATGATGAAGAAATTGAAAGAATATATGAGGAGATAGAAGATTTAATACAATATGTCAAAGGTGACGAGAATCTAATTGTGATGGGAGACTGGAACGCAGTGGTAGGCCAAGGAAGAGAAGGTAGCACAGTAGGAGAATTTGGATTGGGACAAAGGAACGAAAGAGGAAGTCGGCTGGTTGAATTCTGCACTGACCATAATTTAGTCCTCGCCAATACTTGGTTCAAACACCACAAACGACGGCTGTATACGTGGACGAGACCTGGAGACACTGGAAGGTATCAAATAGACTTCATTATGATTAGGCAGAGATTCAGAAACCAGGTGTTGGATTGCAAAACTTTCCCAGGAGCAGACGTGGACTCTGACCACAACTTGTTGGTCATGAAATGCCATCTGAAGTTGAAGAAATTGAAGAAAGGAAAGAATCCAAAAAGATGGGATCTAGACAAGTTGAAAGAAAAGAGTGTGATGGATTGTTTCAAGGAACATGTTGCACAAGGACTAAATGAAAAGGCCGAAGGAAACACAGTAGAGGAAGAGTGGAGAGTCATGAAAAATGAAGTCAGTAGGGCTGCTGAAGAAATGTTAGGAAGGAAGAAAAGATCAACTAAGAATCAGTGGATAACTCAGGAGATACTAGACCTGATTGATGAACGACGAAAATACAAGAATGCTAGAAATGAAGAGGGCAGAAAAGAATACAGGCGATTAAAGAATGAAATGGATAGAAAGTGCAAGGTAGCTAAGGAAGAATGGCTGAAGGAGAAGTGCAAGGATGTCGAAGGCTGTATGGTCCTGGGAAAGGTAGATGCTGCATACAGGAAAATCAAGGAAACCTTTGGAGAAAGGAAATCTAGGTGCATTAATATTAAGAGCTCAGATGGAAAGCCACTTCTAGGGAAAGAAGACAAAGCAGAAAGATGGCAGGAGCATATCCAACAGTTGTATCAAGGTAACGATGTAGATAATTTCTTTCTGGAACATGAAGAGGCTGTTGATGCTGATGAAATGGGAGACCGAATTTTGAGGTCAGAGTTTGACAGAGCTGTGAGTGACCTAAATAGGAACAAGGCAACTGGAATTGATGATATTCCCTCTGAATTACTGACTGCCTTAGGAGAAACCAGCATGGTAAGGTTATTTCATTTAGTGTGCAAGATGAATGAGACAGGAGAAGTCCCATCCGATTTTCGGCAGAATGTTGTTATACCTATTCCCAAGAAAGCCGGTGCTGACAGGTGTGAAAACTACCGCACTATTAGTTTAGTATCTCATGCCTGCAAAATTTTAACACGTATTATTTACAGAAGAATGGAAAAACAAGTTGAAGCTGAGTTGGGGGAAGATCAATTTGGCTTCAGAAAAAATGTAGGAACACGTGAAGCAATCCTGACTTTACGTCTGATCTTAGAGGATCGAATCAAGAAGGACAAGCCCACGTACATGGCATTCGTAGATCTAGAAAAGGCATTCGATAATGTTGATTGTACCAGGCTATTTATGATTCTGAAGATGATAGGGATCAGATACCGAGAACGAATAATTATCTACAACCTGTATAAAAATCAGTCTGCAGTGATAAGAATCGAGGGCTTTGAAAAAGAAGCAGCAATCCAGAAAGGAGTGAGGCAAGGCTGCAGTTTGTCCCCTCTCCTTTTCAATGTTTACATAGAACAGGCAGTAAAGGAAATCAAAGAGAAATTTGGAAAGGGAATCACAGTCCAAGGAGAGGAAATCAAAACCTTTAGATTTGCCGATGATATTGTTATTTTATCTGAGACTGCAGAAGATCTCGAGAAGTTGCTGAATGGTATGGATGAAGTCTTAGGTAAGGAGTGCAAGATGAAAATAAATAAGTCCAAAACAAAAGTAATGGAGTGCAGTCGAACGAAGGCAGGTGATGTAGGAAATATCAGATTAGGAAACGAAGTCTTAAAGGAAGTAGATGAATATTGTTACTTGGGTAGTAAAATAACCAACGATGGCAGAAGTAAGGAGGACATAAAATGCAGACTAGCACAAGCAAGGAAGAGCTTTCTTAAGAAAAGAAATTTGCTAACTTCAAACATTGATATCGGAATTAGAAAGATGTTTTTGAAGACTTTTGTGTGGAGCGTGGCATTGTATGGAAGTGAAACATGGACGATAACTAGCTCAGAAAGAAAGAGAATAGAAGCTTTTGAAATGTGGTGTTACAGAAGAATGCTGAAGGTGAGATGGATAGATCGAATCACGAATGAAGAGATACTGAATCGAATTGGTGAGAGGAGATCGATTTGGCTACATTTGACGAGAAGAGGTAGCATGATAGGACACATCTTAAGACACCCAGGACTTGTTCAGTTGGTTTTTGAAGGAAGTGTAGGTGGCAAGAACGGTAGGGGTAGACCAAGGTATGAATATGACAAACAGATTAGAGCAGATGTAGGATGCAATAGTTACGTAGAAATGAAAAGGTTAGCACAGGATAGGGTGGCATGGAGAGCTGCATCAAACCAGTCTATGGACTGATGACTCAACAACAACATCTTGGGATCCGGAGGCCGACACTGTACCACGGATCCACAGAGGCAGCTAACATTCGTGTAATAATCGGCAATGGACGAACGTAAATAAATTAAACAACAAGAAGAAGAACAACAAAATTCATCGGGATTTGAACACTGGGCACAAAACTGCGAAACCGCTGCGAAAACCGTTGCACCATCGCGTCTGATGAACTTGCTACCCGCTAGTAGGCACGCAAATCACGTTGGAAACTTCGACCGTCATATTTTGCGAAACGGTCGAATGTCTACGGAGAAGCCGAAACATGTGTTCGCTTATTTCGGCCCCTCTTTCGCTGAGCGAAATTTCTGGGAAATCGGGTTGTTACATTTGGGTGGTTCCCCTCGTCATTCTCTTATTTCATAGTGCTTCTCAGTCTTGAGGTCTTACGTCTGCCTCTGCATTTCGTATCTTGAGGGATACCATTGATTTTTGTTGGTTTTTTTTTTTTTTGCTAGTAGCTTTACGTCGCACCGACACAGATAGGTCTTATGGCGAAGATGGGATAGGAAAGGCGTAGGAGTTGGAAGGAAGCGGCCGTGACCTTAATTAAGGTACAGCCCCAGTATTTGCCTGGTGTGAAAATGGGAAACTACGGAAAACCATCTTTAGGACTGCCGACAGTGGGATTCGAACCCACCATCTCCCGGATGCAAGCTCACAGCCGCACGCCTCTAACCGCATGGCCAACTCTCCCGGTAGGATACTATTGTATAGGTCATTCTATGATAAGGTAATGGTATTGCTCCTATGACAACGATGTTACTACATTGAACGGCTCCGCTCGATAGCACATATATTGGTGAAACTCGGAATTTAATTTAAAGCTAAAAGGGAGAATATACTAAGCTGAAAACTATTTTTAAGAACTCACGAAGACGGGGGTTTGAGATCGGGCTCATTTTGGTTTACACAGCAAAAGCGGTAAACAGTAGCTCATACATTTGTCAAACTCAGTAATTAAGTTCAATATAGAAGGAGGAGAGAGCCTCCGTGGCTCAGACGGCAGCGCGTCGGCCTCTCACCGCTGGATGCCGTGGTTCAAATCCCGGTCCCTGCATGTGAGATTTGTGCTGGACAAAGCGGAGGCGGGACAGGTTTTTTCTCCGGGTATTCCGGTTTTCCCTGTCATCTTTCATTCCAGCAACACTCTCCATTCTCATTTCATAGCATCTATCACTCATTAATATAAATCACTCCCATCATAATAACAGCCTATATATGATTCATTCATTACATCTCCGACCCGGTCAAAGACTGGAAAACAGGTTGTAGGTTTTCATTTTCATAAAAGGAAGAAGAACCTAAAATGAAAATTATTTTTATGAAATCTAGAGCACCGAGCTCGATATCTGCAGTCGCTTAAGTGCGGCCAGTATCCAGTAAGCGGGGGATAGTGGGTTCGAGCCCCACTATCGGCAGCCCTGAAGATGGTTTTCCGTGGTTTCCCATTTTCACACCGGGCAAATGCCGGAGCTGTACCTTAATTAAGGCCACGGCCGCTTCCTTCCAATTCCTAGGCCTTCCCTACCACATCGTCGACATAAGACATAGGCCTATCTGTGTCTGTGCGACGTAAAGCAAATAGCAAACAAACAAGTCTAGAGTACAGGGGTTGTAAAGGTGGGCTTATTTAGTAGGGGCCCCCATTAAAGAAAAACGTAAATCTAAGCAATTTCCTCAATTATGCCAAATTAATGTATTTACATAATCCTTTCTGTAATGTGTTCCTTGATTCAATATCCTCAGTCGTTTTATGATTTTTGAGAAACGTCCACACCGAATGCAGTTATAAGACCTTAAGTGAAACTCTGCATTGACTCACATCAGCGCTCATAGTGGTGCTTAGATGGAGCAATGTATTGACTCACATTAGCGCTTGCAGTGGTTAAAAAGGCAAACTACTAATCTATTTGACCGGATCGATGATTAAGGAAAGGATTGAAATTTCTAGGAATAAATAATGTGTTCTCGTAATTCATTAAATTTTATTTACCTAAAATTTGTTGCTCATATACCTAGGATGTTTCCAACATTAAGTTGCTTGTCTGTCAATCTTGTTCTGTTCTTAGTATCTCTTCAACACGTATTACACGTACGTAAAATGACCTATCGCGAAGTCGGTTTCGATTACAATCTCGTCGTGAAAAATCAACATTCATTGAACGGGAGACTTGCACGCACTCTGAAGTGTCATTGTGGTAGTGCAAGACCTGTACCTTAGATCCTTTCCAACGGTCAAAAATGACCTAGGCAACCATAGCTTAATTGGTAGAGCAAGTGACGCCAAATCGGGAGGTTGTGGGCTCGGATCCCACTGGTTTCCGGTAGGTAATTTTTGCTCTGTTCTTAACATGTCTCCAGCACGCATTATATGTACGTAACACGATCTAACAGGTTGTAAGTCGATTCCGATTATAATATTCCTTAATAACGAAGAGTCCGCCTGTGTGGTGTTGTGGTTAGTGTGATCGGCTGCCACCCCTGGAGGTCCGGGTTCGATTCCCGGCTCTGCCACGAAAATTTGAAAAGTGGTATGAGGGCTGGAACGGCATTCACTCAGCCTTGGGAGGTCAAATGAGTAGAGGTGGGTTCGATACCCACCTCAGCCATCCTTGAAGTGGTTTTCCGTGGTTTCCCACTTCTCCTCCAGGCAAATGCCGGGATGGTACCTAACTTAAGGCCACGGCCGCTTCCTTCCCTCTTCCTTGTCTATCTCTTCCAATCTCCCCATCCCCCCCCCACAAGGCCCCTGTTCAGCATAGCAAGTGAGGCCGACTGGGCGAGGTACTGGTCATTCCCCCAGTTGTATCCCCGACCCAATGTCTCAGGCTCCAGGACACTGCCCTTGAGGTGGTAGAGGTGGGATCCCTCGCTGAGCCCGAGGGGAAAACCAACCCTGGAGGGTACGCAGAATAAGAAAGAAAGAAAGAAAGAAAGAAAGACAGAAAGAAAATCTGTTGCTGAAATGCCTAGGATGTTTCCAACATTAAGTTGCTTGCCTGTAGGGCTAGACCTGTCGATTTTGTTCTGTTCTTACTATCTCTTCAACACGTATTACACGTACGTAAAACAACCTAACGGGTTGAAAGTCGATTTTGATTACAATGCGTCGTGAAAACTCAATATTAATTGAACCAAGGTCTGTCTAGGGAGGTCTGGTCACGCTACCACAATCCTTTGCGGTGGCGGCCATATTGGGTCTTAAATATCGCTGTTATGTGGACGTGCCCGATGCAACGATGTGAGTTATTACTTGTATTTTGAAAGAAAATGGGACACTGTGCCGCACCAAATTGTTAAAGTAAGACAACTGACGGAATTAGAGTGTTTCGCTTCCCGAGAGATAAGCAAAGGAGAGCTCAATGGGTACAAAACCGTAGGCGTGACAAATGGCAACCTACAGATAATTCCGTCCTGTGCGAGCTTAGTGAATTTATACACTCGTATTATTCCTGAATAATAATATGTTTATATGAACAATGTTTTATATTTATACATAGGTCTTATTATGTATTTTCTTCTAGCATCTTTCTGAAGAATCGCAATTTGAACTAAAGCGGGCAGATAGATGGAAACTACTCAAGTGGAATTCCATCCCAACTTTTTTCAACGTCCTTAATCCACCCAAGTCTTTAGACATACAGTATAATAGGAAACCTCCCAAAGAAAGAATTATCTTTCAAAACAAGCATGAAAAGTAACAGGAAATGTGTAATAGTAGTATTGATGTTTATGAAAATTTCCTTTTCTTGTGTCCGGCTCCATGGCTAAATGGTTAGCGTGCTGGCCCTTGATCACAGGGGTCCCGGTTTCGATTCCCGGCAGAGTCAGGAATTTAAAAACAATTGGTTAATTTCGCTGGCACGGGGGCTGGATGTATGTGTCGTGTTCATCATCATTTCATCCTCATCACGACGCGCAGGTCGCTTACGGGTGTCAAATCAAAAGACCTGCATCTGGAGAGTCGAACTTGTCCTCGGACGCTCCCGGCACTAAAAGTCATACGCCATTTCATTTCATTCCTTTTCATGTAAACTAACCCGATGTTTCACAGATATTTGAAATGCTTGTTCCTGTTCATTTACCAATTACAATCACAACAATAGGTCTATCACTTCAAACCAACAATTTCTGTCCAGCTTGCCATCATCACAACAATTGTTAATAGCAGTCTTATACGGTACTGCAGTTATTATTTACAGCTGTATTTCATTCATCTTAAATGCTCTGTAGAGTACACTGTATGGCTGGACAAATACATAAAGATCACAACACTCGCTCACTCGCACTAACCAACTATATAGGCCTACTGTAATTTTATGTACCTTAGCCTAATATAATGTCTAATGCAATCCCTAAAATAGTATAACCTAGGTTAACTCAACTTAATAGTGACAGAATTTATATTTCTCATGGTATCGTGTCTATCAATGGCTTTAATTCGTTAACCATTATTATTATTATTATTATTATTATTATTATTATTATTATTATTATTATTATTATTATTATTATTATTATTATTATTATTATTATTATTATTATTATTATTATGTCCGACTCGTTAGCTGAATGGTCAGCGTACTGGCCTTCGGTTCAGAGGGTCCCGGGTTCGATTCCCGGCCGGGTCGGGGATTTTAACCTTAATTGGTTAATTCCAATGGCCCAAGGGCTGGGTGTTTGTGCTGTCCCCAACATTCCTGCAACTCACACACCACACATAACACTATCCTCCACCACAATAACATGCAGTTAGCTATTCAAGGCAGATGCCGCCCACCCTCATCGGAGGATCTGCCTTACAAGGGCTGCACTCGGCTAGAAATAGCCACACGAAATTATTGTTATTATTATTATTATTATTATTATTATTATTATTATTATTATTATTTTATTATATGCATGAATGTTAGGACTTAGCTAAGAGCCCTGTGGTCGTCAACCCACGCTCCTAGTTAGGCGCTCCTGACGCCCCTTTCAGCGGCCCCTTATGACAGGCAGGGGATACCGTGTGTGTTATTCTATTGTCCCCACCCACAGGGGGAAATCTATTTTGGGTTGTGACTACGAGGTCCTTAGCTGGGTCTTTACATTGCTTTCACTTACTTGTGTGTGACTCTCACTTTCATCCATCCTGTCCGACCTCCCCTGGTCAACACTTGTGCTTTTCCGACCGCGACGGCATTAGCACATTCGAGGCCGAGGAAATTTTTCATTTCCACGCACTTTGTGGCCTTCATCTTTCTTTTGCCGATACCTTAATTTTCGAAGTGTTGGACCCCTTCCATTTGTTTTCATCTGATTCGTGTTTCTAGAGGATGGTTGCTCACTTGTACTTCCTCTTAAAACAATAATTGGGGACGATGACCTTTGATGTTAGGCCCCTTAAAACAACAAGCATCATCATCATCATCATCAAGACAATAATCACATGAGCTTTTCGGTTGATTCTTCTATCTCAAAAAAAGAAAAAAGAAGAACAAGAAAGAAAAGAATTTCGGGCTCTGTTAATTATCTTCCTATTCAAGTAGCTGTGAATGTATTCATATCATTTAAGTGTTATACAGTTATATATACAGGAACAGTAGATACCCTATTATTATTTATGAAAAATAGTTGGTATTTTGTTTGTATTTCAATGTACGGTAACGAAAGCCTCTAAATTCGAATACACTTGCCTTTGGTTACGCTCGCTTAAAGACCCAATATGGCGGCTCCATAAATAGCATTCGTGACTTGACCTCCCTAGACAGACCTAATTGAACGAGCGACTTGCACGCACTCTGAAGTGTGATAGTAGTAGTGCAAGACCTGTTGCTTAGATCCTTTCCAACGGAAAAAATGACCTAGGCAACCATAGCTTATTTGGTAGAGCAAGTGACGCGAAATCGGGAGGTTGTGGGTTCGGACCCCATTAGTCATTTTTCCTCTGTTCTTAACGTGTCTTCAGCACGCATTATAAATGTACGTAACACGATCTAATATGATGGAAGTCGATTCCGATTATAATATTCCTTAATAACGACGAAATATGGGTGTCTAAGACGGGGGTGTTCAGTCCTTGAAGGGCAATAAGAGCAGTACTGTTTACTTAACTTGGAATGATCTTTAGCACTTGTTTGGGGATACTGATTGTGTTGTGCCTTACAGTCTACATGATCTACTTCCTTTTCCGCGTCACACCCGAACACTGATAGGAGTTTTCTTCTCGCTGCTCCTTGCACTCTCCAAAGTAGATGAGGTTAGCAGTAGTGTAGATTAAGGCTAGTTTCAGGACTGGATGCCTCTGCTGACGCCAGCCAAATGTATGTGAACGTAACGTAATTCTGTGGTAGCTTATAATGCGATGTATTGAGTGTAAATGAACATGTGTATTGACACCAACACAAACACTCAGCCCCCGAACTGTAGGAATAAGTGAAACGGAGTTATTAAGTCTCCGACCTGTAATCGATCCCAGGTACTATGAACAGAAATCCAACACTCCGACCATTTAGTCAAAGCCATGTTGAAGAAATAACCTGCAGCCACCATATCATCAGAAAATTACTAAAAAATCTGTTGAAAAGTCCATAGTAACTCTCAGAAATTTTCCTTTTGTTTATAACTATTATTTAAGTTTAATTTTATAATTAATTATATGTACCTAGAAATCCTAATACTCTGTAGTTTGTACAATGTAGTACATATGAGATGGTTTGGCATAACAGCAGGCTTCATAGCCTGAGCCACGCCACAAGTCAATAAATAAATAAATAAATAAATAAATAAATAAATAAATAAATAAATAAATAAATAAATAAATAAATAAATAAATAAATAAATAAATAGTTCCAGCCTTCAGGCAAGCAACTGAATTTGGAAACATCCTAGGGATATGACGTACTAATTTTAGATCGTCGCCATAAGACCTATCTGTGTCGGTGCGACGTAAAGCCCCTAGCAAAAAAAAATTAGATAAATATAATATAATATAATATAATATGCGAATATATTCTTTATTTATTTCTAAAACTGGCAATCCTTTCCTTAGTCAACGTTATTCTGTCTATTAGATTAGCAGTTTGCCTTTTTCTACCACTACGAGCGCTAATGTGAGTCAATACAGATTTTTATTTAATCCCTTACAAGTACATTTGGTGTGGACATTTCTGAAAGAAAAAATCTGAGGATATTGAAACAAGGAACACATCACAGAATTAATTGTGTAACTGAGTTAATTTGACTGAGATTTGAGTAAAGAAGAATGCGAGTAACGAAACAAGCGATTTTAGGTTGTTTTCCAGGAACTGCATTTAGGCTGGAAATTATTTTCGATTTTTTTAAGATTGGTAGAGTTATCCAAGACTCGCAATTTGAAACCCTTCTGGGCAAAAATTGAGGAAATTGCATAATTTTACTATTTTCGTAGTATGGAAACCCCTACTTTGTCCGCTAAGAAATGATATCAACATTAGATCTAAAACGTTAGGAAATTCATGACTTGGATCACGATGATTGCTTAAAGGGGCCTTTCTGGGACAGAGTTAATTTAGTCCTCAGGTTTCATAAGCATGCATTAAGGCAGACATCACTTTACTGTGCGTAACTTTGTATTGATACAGTTTAAAAATGTTTTTGAGTTTTCCGCAAGGAATAAATGGGAGAGATATATGATTTCATAATGAAGTTAATTCCACTTTAGCAGTATTTTTGTATTGCAAAATTTAGAACGCAGTATCTAATCTTCGAAACTGAAGAATATTTACAACATAGGTAAATTCATTTGTCTGTCACTGAAGGGAAATTCGTGAATTAATGGGTGTATCATAATATTTGTATAGATTATATTTGATATTACTTATCCGATGACTGAAGTCCCAGCATCTGTTTCTGAGTAGGAATGTGATATGATATACAGAACTGAACATAGTTTCGAATTTGATTGTCGATATTTTAAGTACATTTTTGAAGGATATCGAAGCAATATGGTTGCTGAGTTTGCATTGAAAATTACAACGAAACCTTCAGAGAGAACTGTAATAAATGCATACAACCTGTGCATGTTACTAATTTTGAACTTCGCAGCTCTGATACGCCGATAGGAAGCAGGGGTGAGGAGGATGCTTCAACCAAGCATAGAGAAATATTATGTGTTCTGACCTTTCCCAGTTGAGATAAGCGAGAATATGCGATTTTATATTTTCCTGAAGAGAATTTAACTTATCAAACATGTATTTATTTATTTATTTACTAGCATTTATACCCATTCTTTAAACGGTAATTTACGACGTAATATATATTCTCCATGAATACATATTCGAAGTTCCATGGCTCAAACGACACGTTTAATATGGCGTTTTAAACTGGTATTTTTCCAGAAACACGTGGCAGAAGTGTGAACTACGGTTAAGTTGCATCACATCGAAATAAAGGAGGACAATTTCCAAATGAGTATTTCGGTAGAGTTTCTGATTCAAAATTATGTGAAATTGCCCCCCCGCTTCTCAGTTACCTACAGCAGTCCCATGGAACATAAAATAATCAAATATTCGTAAATGTCTAGGGTATTATCTGTTGTACAATAAATAAAGGTGTGGTTTAAAGAAGCGGAAATTCCAGGTAATACAAGTTTCATTGGAGCTCTAACGGACATTATGGGGCTTCTTTTTGGCGCTATGAAGCTCTTATGGGCACTGTACCTGGCGGTACACCTCCACGCCGCTAATTCAAATATTGCGCCAATTGAAACTTCTCTACTGGAGAAACTTGGAACTTTAACCACTGAAGTAATTCAACGGTTATTCAGAAGATGTCACTGCTGTAAATTTGGTAATTTTGAAGTGTTCTGAACTGTGTCTATTTTGATTTGTGTTTGTTTGCTCCGTATCAAGAAGTTTGGACATTCCCTAACAGATGTCCCCACCAAAACTTTGATAACGCCCTCTGGTGTAAAGGAATGTACCTTCTTGAAGAAATTTAACATTCATAAGTTTTGTTTTTACTAAATTTTGTTCTGTGGTTTGTGGGTTGTCAATATAAATCCTTTCATTCCGCCCGTTTTGAATGTAACCAATCAGGAATTTAGGTAATTAATTTTCCACCAATAAGGTGTTTCTTTCTCGTCTTGTGTATTACTTTTTGCTGTTATCCAATAAAAGCTAAAGGGTGTGTCTACTCATTCCTGAAAGGTCTCGAATGTTCCACGAGGGTATATAAACTGCTGATTTTCTTGTCTCGGGGCCACTTCAGTACCATCTTTGTCAGTGTGTGAATTTGTAGCAGGGGCGGGAAGCGCCTCTTTCTTCAAGCAGCAGTTCATCTACAAGGTAATTGCCTGTTAACATCTTCATTTCTTGCTAGCTCAGCGGTTTAACTCTCAGGGAGGGTTCGAAACCTTTAGTATGTAACCTATCCTTTTAAAATGTAAATTTTTTCTGTCTATCTATAAATTACAAATCTGTAAAGCGGGGATAAAGAGTGCTTCACCCTCTTGAACTCCCCGTTCATTTTTTGAAAAAGGAGGTGACTACGTTTTCATAACCGTTCTTCTCTTCTTTAATATAGTAGTTTTCTCATACGTGTCACCTCCCTAGCTTGGGATTAGCCCCTGTATGATCGGCCTACCGCCACATAGGTTTTAGACAAAACTTGGTGTAAGAGTGCAAGTTATCGCCTCCAGTCATTTTGTATTTTGGGCCATTTTTGTTTTCTCCATGCGAAGGCCCCGTAGGTTGGGTATTAACTACCCCTGTTTCCTTGTGTGCCTTAAGGGCAGATAGAAATGAAATTTGTTGTAGCCTTTGATAGGCTTGTAAAATTGAGAGGGGGTCTGCTCTTTTCCTTAACATTGTAATTAGGAGCAAGTGCTCCTTGTACTTAGGGGTTTTCTGCCCTTTAGCAATTGTGGTTTTGAGCTGTGAGCTCAGGAATTAGACTTGGGGCTCGAAGCTCAAATCTTGTAACAAACTGTAAATTGTTAATTCGTTGATCTGCTACTTGGTACCTGTTACACTCTGTTAATTGTTGATTTTGAAAAGAAAATATAACCTTTGTTAAAGTTTTAAATGAACTTTAATTTTGTAGTTGAGACCTATTCCAGCCCGCACCTTCTTTCACCTCTGCTTTCCACGGATAACTCCGTAACAGGCACTATGGTCCTCTTTTGGGCACTATATAAATTTTTTCACCCAATATTACCGAAGAAGGAATACGGCACCATTTTGGTTTTCCTATTAACACACACTTCATGCGAAGACCCCGAAGCTGTTTGCACCTGATTATACAACCCTGAATTGGCAGATTCCAAATACGGAGTTTGCTTCTCGTATGCACTTTTAGTAAGATAAATGAACGAATAGACATTGGTAAAAAAAACTTGAGATGATCAATATTACGTATGCATCTGAAAATATTACAATTCGTGGCAAATCTCGAATGAAAATATCGAATACTAGGAAAGAGAAGTCCTCAAGAAAATCTTAGGACCAAAATTCGAAAATGAAATTTGGATGAAAAAGAAATAGCGTTACAGAAAAAAGTCACAGATACAATCAGGAAACGGTGATTACAATTTTATGGTCACTTATATAGAATGGATAATAACAGGCTCACAAAAAAATTTAACTTAGCCTTGTCAATGAAACATCACAATAATTGGCTAAAAGAAATCAGTGATGACCAAAATTAAATTGGCATTAATGAAAAAACTATTCAAGTTGGAATAAAATTCAGATGCTTAATTCACAAACAAAAATTTTCTGTAAAGACCACCCTACTAAATACAGGATGGACTGAAGGAAATAAAGAGTAACACAGAGAGAGGATGAAGGGATATTGGGAGAAGAAGAAGATAAAAAGGTTCTAATAAGTTCAAACGCGTTGCTCATAACGAATCAAGAATATTGCGTATGAAAAGAATGAATGTGACTTGGCACGTGCTCAGTTAATCAGTGTCTCGCTTTCCTGGTGTGTACTTTGTGTATAGCAGAAGTAGACAGGTGACACACACACGAGGGTGTTTGCTTCTCCTGGACAGCTTAAAACACGGGTACGTATAGACACTGTGCGAAGTCACCAGTTTCATGAATTGTTCTCAAATTGCACTCAACGCAGAATAGTTTATGAAACGATGTTAACATCCCTTCACACCCTTCTGACATTTATCTTCTATTTTTCTGTGTGTATGTTTCTGTTTATTTTTATCTTGGGAGAATTTCTCAATTTCACATTGTTATCTAGTTTCTCTCTGAGTTGTGTTTCCATTGACATACATAGCGACATTAAGTAAGCTGAACTCAGTGTTCGATTAATGTGATTTCCTTCCTGTATATTAATTGAATGTGCATCATACACCTGCAAGGTCAGTGTAATAAGCTAATGAAGAGCAATGGCAAGCAAATATGTTGAGGGTTGAGTGCTGCCTAATGTACTTCATTGTTCAATATCTATTGCGAATAACAGCCCTCTAATTACATACTGCTTTTAGCCTGCTGGTTTATTTAATTGCCAGAGGGCAACGCCAGACGCGAGATTAATGCACGCTGGCTCTATCACTAGTGTATATAGAGCAGCTTACACAGCAGCCCTCCCTCATCCTACGGTATACTGAAAAGTGCTATTGATTATATTGGAACAGAGTAAATGAAGGGGAATAGGATTTTCATAGAATAGTTATATCAACCCATTGTACGCATCTCATCCCACTGTAGGCTACTTTCCAAACAAACGGGAGGTAAATAATGAGGTTAGTCTTTGTCATCCCTCAGACTTGCCCTCCTCCATTAACATCCAAGCGGATTTATCTAATATACAATGTTACGAAGAAAGCACTGGCTGATTCTTAGGACTAATTTAATCTTAGGTTAACCAATTAACACTCACGTAAACACACACAGTTATTCTTGATATTGAATAATAACACTTCGCTAATTAGTGACCATTTAAAAAGTATCTTAACCTCTCTGCAGGTTTCCGTTTGGTTACCATTTACCTGGCATTGGCAATCCTTGCGTTACCTTGATTGTCAGGTCTCACCATTCACGCATAAGTCTTTTCAATCACCAACTCTATGAGAATACGTTTGGACACAGGTTTGTTGACTATAACAACGCACGACTACTGAACATTTGGCTCGACTCCAGACAAGGTCGCCAACTCACACAACCAATTCACGTGATTGCTCCAGAGACCGAACCACTCAACACATATTACTCGGTCAGAACACAGTGGCGACAACTCCAAGCCTGATTCTATATACCAGCTATTAATTTCCAGTACCCCCCCCCCCGATGAGTTAGGAAGAGGAACATTCAATTTTGCCTTCCAGAAAATCGATGGAGTCACGCGAGGCACAATACAAACTGGGGTCTGACTCACTCACACCTACTAGTAAGTAATAAGGAAGGCTTCCGGAGGCTGGCATGAGCAGGTAATAATAAGATTAAAACGTACGACCACCGCACATCAGAGTTTTGTACATCTTGGCTGCTGCCAGCTGCGATCAACATCCACTACCAAATGTTTTCTCCTAACAGAATGGCTACCACTGGCATGTCTTTGTATGTTGGCAACGCATGTTGACGCATTCAGTGTCATCAGACAAAATGAAGCAGTGAGTGAGAGAGTAGTCTATGTAGTCTATGCCGAGAATTTGGTAAATTTGAGATATTGGTACCCTCGTGGAGGGCATATATACATCGTTCAGTGTGCAAAATGTAAAACACATCCGTAGCTTCTTCCCTCCTTTTTAAAGAACTCACTTGATGCTAATTGCTAATGTGACATTTGTACGGCAAGACAGTGAGTTCTGCCACGCACCCAGAAGCAATCATGATGCACGCTGCCGGTCGGCTACGTACGCTGCTAAAATAGCCGCGCCTGTTCTCAAGAACGTGTTTGTTGCCTTCAACATGACGGACGATGAAGGGGAACTAACTGAGTCTTCTTCCTAGCGTTTTTAGCTGGGACAGGATCCTCTGTTCTAATCTTGGCTCGCCATTTTGCACGGTCTTGAGCATCGTGTGGTCTTAAGTCCCGAGTCTTCATATACGCATTCACTGTGGCATGCTAGCGCTGCTTTGGATGTGGTCGTGAAATTGGCTACTGTTCCAGGTGCAGCACGCAGGACGTGACCATACCATTGGAGACGTTTATCCCGTGCCTTCCCAATGATGGGTGCAATGTCCATTTGCTGACGGACGGTGTCGTTTTTGACGTGATGCAGAAGTGTGATTCCAATCGACCAGCAGAGTATGCGCATTTCCACGGTGGGTGATTGTCGCTCTGTAGCTTTGTCAGTTGGTTGACATTCAACACCGTGTGAAGCAACAGGACGTACTACAATGCGGCATATTTTGGACTTCGGAGTTACTGGCATTCGTCTGTCACCGAGTACGCCTGTGACTTCCCTGCATCTCATCCATGCTGCCTGTATCCTACTTCGCACTTCATCACGTATCCCACCATCAGTTTGTAAGCTAGATCCTAGACACCTGAAGCTTACGGTCTTCGTTAAGGTCACTCCATCAACTTGAATTGAGCCGTTGTTTGGGATGGTTTCCAGGTATTCGGTCTTTCTTTTGTTCAGTGTAATACCGTACTGTGAAAGACGGCTGTTACAATTTTCAACTTGACGCTGCAATCCACTTGTGGTGGTATCAGCAAGTGCGACATCATCTGCGTATAAGAAAGTCCAAGACACACTCCTCTGCAGGTCCCGTGTTATTGTGTCCATGAGAAGAACAAAGAGCAATGGGACAATGCGGAGCCTTGGTGTACACCGACATTCACAGGGAAGCTCTCCGAGATGCCGACAGCGCAAACTACACGGTTTGTGGTGTTTGTGTAAAACATCTTGATCCAATTGAAAATAAGCATTTCTGGTACACCACGGTCACGATGTACGTATCAGATCACACGATGTGCAACACGGTCGAAAGCTCAAGGAAGATCAAGGAAGGCAATATGCAGTGACTATTGTGTCTCTCGATGCTTCTCTTTGAGCATTCTGGCAGCAGAGATGGCGTCGGTTTTTTCAGCAACCTTAAAGAATCCTCACTGGTTGGTACTAATGCTGTCACCCTGTCGTCGATCGAGGATTCTCTCAAAAATATTTATTGTGTGCTGCAGGAAGTGAATCGCACGATAATTCGCACATTCTGCTGGGTCACCAGTTTGCTTAAAGACAGGCACAGTGATGGTTGTAGCCCAATCACTGGGAACACAGCCAGAGTCAACTATGGCATTGAAAATGTTGGTGAATCAGGTAATCGCGGGTTCTTTAAATTCCTGTAATGTCCATAAATCTGCCGAACGATCATCGGGTCCTGGGGCTTTCTAGTTCTTCATACTGCTGATGGCATTGGTGCTCCCTCCGGGATGATGTGTGAGGTAGAACCTGCTGTGGGATTATTTTCTGGAATAGGAGGATGTGGGAAATCAATGTTGGAAATCTCTTGAATGTGTTGTAGCCAAAGTTTGAGAATGTCCTGTTTGTCTTCTAATCGCTTACCACCTTTACCTTTTATGCACACAGAGTGCTCAATATCCTGTGAAGACTTTGTTCTAGCTTTGGCCAGAGGGAAGTTAGTTTTCTCTCCTTCCTTTGAATCTAGTGTTGGATACAGTTCATTATAGTGACTGCGCCTAGCTTCAGCGACAGCTTTCTTAGCCTCACGTTTGGCTATGATATATATTTCCCTGTTCTCCGGAGTCTTTTGTGAAACCCAGTTTCTATATGCCTTCTCCCTTTCATGCAACTTTTCTTGGACTAGAGCGGTCTATAACCACGTTTGCTTGTCAATACGGTGGAAACTGGGTTTTGTTGTACCCAAGGTTGCTGTGGCGGTTGCAGTGACAGATTTTTATAATGTGGTCCACCTGCTGTCAGTCGCATTCAGGACGATGGGAGGAAATTTTACACTGCCTTCTAGGGTCTCCTTTTGGTCTTTAATCTCCCACCACTTGATCTTTTTGGGGGAATTTATCCCTCCACTTCTACGATGTTTATAGATCCTTAAGTCTGCCGTGAGCAGCTTACGTTGAGGGGCTACACAGTCAGATGGTATGACCCCTACATCGAATATTGTTCTGAGATCACAGCATCGAACAAGAATAAAGTCAATTTGGCTGCTATAGTCAGCAGTAGTGAAGGTGATGAGGTGGTTTATAGCGCTTTAAAAAAATGTGTTACCAACAGCCATGTCATTTACCTAGGCGAAATCCAAAATTTGCGTACCATCATCACTTCGGATACCATTGCCATTACCACCATGGCAGCTATAACCATTCAGGTGTGACCAACATGCCATTAAGATCACCAGAGAGAAGTAGAAACTCATGTTGAGAACACGCTGAAATCCTGCCAAAACTGTTCGTGTTCTCGATCACCATAGCTAGATTGTGGCCCATATGCAGAGAAGACACGGAGTTGAGAAGATAGAGTATCGATAATAATTGACATAGGGCGGTCTGAGTATCGCTGAACCTCAGCAACTCGATCTCGCACGCTGGCGCAGACGATGATTGCAACACCTATTCCTGTTGGATGTACCATGGTACCATCTACGATGTCAAGAGATTTCTGACCTTTCCAATGTGTTTCTTGCACACACGTAACGTCCACTTTCCGTTATTTCAGCATCGCTGATAGTTCGCGACTGCGTCCAGTAAGAGTCGCAGTGTTGAGAATGGCTGTGCGTAAATGCTGTTTCGTTGAGCTAGCTTCATTAGCTGATTCCGTCCTTGAACCAGTAGCCCATGTCCATTTGTCAAGGTGGCCAGGCGAGGCCGACGCGCGTCCCTTCTGGGGGACGTCCTAGCATTCTTTTTACTGAACGCATTGTGTAAATATGTACGTTGGTTCATTTCCAAAGTTATTTTGTTTAATCCGGACTTTCATTAATTTGGACTACTTACAGCCGCAATTAGTCCGGATTAATGAGATTCTATTGTATTATTATTATTATTATTATTATTATTATTATTATTATTATTATTATTATTATTATTATTATTATTATTATAGGTTTGTGCATGGTCAGTATAATGCTCTTCAGTTCATGGGGTGCTTGGTACGATTACCAGCCGGGTCATCTTCAGTATGAAAACGCATATCTTCGCCCAGGCCAGCAGAAAGCTACAATAATGGATAGTTTGTGAGCTGTGTATAGACAACTCACTCTGACATTAGAACAGAGTTCCAGTGACCGTTATTGGACATAATTAATAGTTGTGATAGGGATTAAATAATTAAGACTTTCAAAGGAAAAGTAAGTCACAGAACTCAGATGCTGTTTGATTACTTCCTGTAAAGTTTCACTTGGACGATTTCTTTTCTGAGTTCCTTTTGTGTGCGCGAAGAAGTTGGAATTGACTTCTGAACAAATACTTAATTGGCAGTGTAAAACTGATTAACAATTGATCTTCTCCGTTCACCATCTATCTTGTGTAATATTGACTCTTCCATTTTTAGAAACAGAGTACCACCTCCCAAAAATATTAGACAGTTAAAAGAAAGCCAGTAAGGAAAATAATATAACGAAGGAGAGTTCTCTGGCTGGTTATTGCATCTTGCGAATACCTGAATTTTATTCCGGAAGAGTAATTTTCCAAAAACATTGTTTGATTATTCAACTGTTTGTAAATAAATTGTCCATGGTTAAGTTAAACACATGGACCTTTACAATTATTTTCTAAATGTAATTACTATTGGCTGTTGAAGTTAAACATTTGATCGAAAACACACTGTCCATAGATAAGTTGGACCCAAGAAACTTTTCAAATGCTTCAATAACATAAAAACTAGTGGCTTTGACGGAACTTCCAATTATACTTGTAGGGGATGTCAGAAGGTGAATGGAACGAACAAAAAATCTGTCATTTTAGGACAAACAACAAGAAATTGAAAGGAACACATTTTTTTAAGCTAACGTATTAATACTTTGATCACCAGCCATCTTCCGATACATAAGAAACATGCGGACACTTTCAGTTTAAGAAATTTACTACAATTCCTTAGGATCTACTATAAATCAAAGGAAAAGATTTTAAATATATATGAATGATATTACAGACGAGTAATATGACGAAAATTTGTTCGATTAGTTAATGAGGTCTAATTATGGGTAAATACTCTATTAGTGACTATGACGATCAATTGATTAAGATTTCAAGGTATTCAATAGTTGATAAATACGCTATCCATGGAAAAGTTGAGCCCAAGAAAATAAACTAAGTAAGGAATGAATTTTGACGAAATTTTTATTTAACAACTTAAAAAGAGACGACGGAACATTCAGGGAATTAATCTGAAACATACCATTAATGACATGACAAAAATAATAACAAATTAAAATGTGTACACATTTTGTAGAAGTTAAGTGATGAAGCAGATGATGTTATTTGAGTAAAAGTTGTATTTTGATGGTTAAGAATAAACTGGATATGTTCAGTTTTATAAAAAAGACTACAAATACCAGAGAATTTATTACAATTCAAGAAAAGTCAGTAAGAATTGCATGTAACGAATGAAGCTAGAAGGAAAAAGTAAATATACTTCAATGATATCAGGAAGAAATGGAAATATTGGGAAAAATCTTAGGAGCACGAAAGAAAGATGACATGTACATTAAGAGAAGTGATGAAGAACTATATAGAGAGACTCATAGAACAACGGATAAAATTATAAAAATAGGAGACTGACCTTTTACGGAGAGTTAGTAAGAATGAATGACAGTAAGTTAACCAAGAGATTATTCAATCACTTCGAAGACAACCCAAAGACAAAATGCACTCGTATACTAGGGATACATAAAAATATTGAAGAAGCCGACATTCGTGAGGCAGCAATATAAAACAGACTAAAATTCACGCAACTCAAAATGTGAAGGGTTTCCTGAACTCTTCAGATAGGGACAACATTTCGAATGAGGGCGGAGATTACTAGCAAGTGAAAGAATGAAAAAGTTGTGGAGGAAAAAGGAAGTTTACATTGTTGTTCAACGTGATCCTTAGATAACCGGTAACTTCATAATACCCTGCGTAATTTACAAGGTTTAGACTAAGATTTATGAGTGTCTCTCTGTAAGTTACCCATATTGAACACATCCCACTTTGAGGCTGGCGAAGTGCAATGGTATTTAAACCGTTGGAATCGCCACACAACGTCTAGTCTGAATGTTCAAATTTATCTAGCAGGAAAAACATATCAATGTATTGGTTGTGCTCGGCGTAAATAGGGCTATGAGGCCTTACATTACATTAAATCAAGATCAAAAAGTATATTAAATTAATTTTAATTATGATAAGTGGAAAAGAATTAAAGAACTATACTGTAAAATGATGACAGTCTATTAGTAATTTATTACTACTAATATTAATAATAAATAACAGCTATTTTATTATATGTATTTGGTATTACAAAACGTATCTGCGTATGATCTCCGTAGAAGACGAAAGTTACATCAAAGTGGTCATTGTCAGTGTTTAAAAATGAATGAAAGAGACTTTCAATATTCATAGCTTTAAAGCAATATGATTGTTCATGGATACCTTGACCGGCAATTAAGTTGAATCAATGTAAATTCACACTATCCTGCATAAATTATAAGGTTCAGACTAATATTTGTGAGTGTCCCTCTGTAAGTCACTCATACTGAACACATCCCACTTCGGGTGAAGAACGAGTTGCCATATTGATAATAACGAAAGTTCACTCCACCTGAGTCTGAATTGTATGACTTTTGCTAAGTTGTGTATGAATTCTAATTTAAGACATTTAGGCAACCAACATCACACTTCACCAGATTTCATAGAAATCATAATTAATTTTATAATTTGTAGTTCTTTCATTAAATTTTGTCTGGAAAGCGCTGAATATGTCACTATAGATATCTTATATACCAGCGTCATGCAACATAGAATGTCGAGTAGAACGTAATCTTTCTTAACCCAAGCTGTCAGGTTTGAACGTATTATCTTAGGATCTAGACGCTGACCCTTTACTCTCATTCCCCAGAGGGAGCACAATAGTCTTGCAAACATTAATAATGCGGTAATCACCAATAATTACCTTGTTTGTTCCGAACTGTTGTAGTATCTATCGTGCAGTCACGTCGTAGTAAACATAATCTCTGTACCTGAGAGCCAAACCAATGTAAGTCACATTTTATGGAACTTAGATCCTTATAAACGTGATTCAACTGTCATTTTATTTTTATGGCAAAAAATAATACCTAACCATAGTAAGTGTAAATTATATTAGTGAATGTGTTGAGTGATCAGAATTACACAAGATATTTTAATAACAATGATGAACATTTTTTACCTTCATCATAATGCTGCAAAAATGCTCTCACACTCCATATTAGCAGTGTGGAGATTGAAACCTAGTTATAAAGACACAATTATGTGATTCGTAATTTTATACATGCCCCCCCCCCCCGCTAACCTGCGGGCCAATTAATTTTGAAAACCTTTCTTGGCAGACAATGCATTGACTCACGTTAGCGCTCATAGTGTTAGAAAAAGGCTAACTGCTAATTTAATCGACCAGATAACGATGATTAAGTAATTGATTGTAATTGTTACGAATAAATAAAGAATATATTTTCTTACTTGATTATACATACATACATTATCGTAATAGACTGTTATGCCTTTCAGCGTTCAGTCTGCAAGCCTCTGTGAATTTACTAAACGTCGCCACAATCCTCGATTTGCAACTAGTGTTGTGGCCTCATTTAGTTCTATACCTCTTATCTTTAAATCGTTAGAAACCGAGTCTAATCATCGCCGTCTTTGTCTCCCTCTACTTCTCTTACCCTCCATAGCAGAGTCCATTATTCTCCTAGGTAACCTAACCTCCTCCATTCGCCTCACATGACCCCACCACCGAAGCCGGTTTATGCGTTCACCTTCATCCATCAAGTTCATTCCTAAATTAGCCTTTATCTCCTCATTCCGAGTACCCTCCTGCCATTGTTACCACCTGTTTGTACCAGCAATCATTCTTGCTACTTTCATGTCTGTTACTTCTAACTTATGAATAACATATCCTGAGTCCACCCAGCTTTCGCTCCCGTAAAGCAAAGTTGGTCTGAAAACAGACCGATGTAAAGATAGTTGCCCTGGGAGCTGACTTCCTTCTTACAGAATACTGCTGATCGCAACTCCGAGCTCACTGCATTAGCTTTACTACACCTTGATTCAATCTCACTTACTATATTACCATCCTGGGAGAACACACAGCCTAAATACTTGAAAAAATTGATTACAGTTATCTAAAATTTATAGCTCTTATCCCTAGGATGTTTTAAACATTGAGTTGCTTTTTGGATTTTTGTTGTTGTGTTTTTCATGAACGGCACTGGAACAGGATAACTAGCAGGTCAGACCGTAAGAATATCACGCTTACCATTTGTGGCGAGTTAAAAAGTATACGTTTGAGTAATTTTTCTGGAATCATGGCCCGAGGTTTATTACAGTGAATTGTATTCGAAATGTACACTGTTTCGCCTCGCCTTTACTGACCTAAGATAACTTACGTGAAATATGGATAATATGTAACGGTGATGATTATTGTCTCGAAACAGAATTATATGTAGACCACAGAACTGCCTCATCATATTCATGTTAGTATTTCTGATAGAAAAAGGACTACTGGGAGGAAAAGTGTGGAAGATAGTGTTGTAAAAGGAGAGTGAACATGTAGGTCGTAATTTCCTGTAATGGTATCAGAGATATAACCCTCTTTTGTGTTCTGGTAGCAGGGCACACTATCAACACATATATTTCATGTTTACTGTTTCTACAAATTCCTGTTCTTCTGTTAAAGTTATCGTCATACCGTAGATGGTAACACTAAACTTAAATTGGGAATATAACCGGACATTTATTGCTTTATAGATTGGATTGTGCATTGAGATGGTTATGATTTGAACAATTTCAACAGTATCACGATATATTGCAAGTTATTGTAAAGAAACACTTAATGAAATGCATTTATTTACTCAATCCGGTTAAGGGAAAGGAACCTTCGTCAGGGGTAAAGCAAAAAGTAGCATTAACGAAAATAAAAGATTTATAAACATAATTGTTTACAAAACTGCTCTACACATAAACAATGCAGAACCTAATAATAATAATAATAATAATAATAATAATAATAATAATAATAATAATAATAATAATAATAATAATAATAATAATAATAATAATAATAATAATAATTGTACAACCCCTAACTACATTTCTACGGTTACCGCAGACAGCGAGTTGCTGGAATTTTCTCCCACGGGATTTATTTGCCAGTAAATTTACCTGCCGTACGCTGACGTATTTGAGCACCATCAAATACCACCGGACTGAGCCAGAATCGAACCTGCCAAGTTAGGGTCAGAAGGCCAGCACTCTACCGTCTGATCCACTCGCCGGGAAACGCGGAACAGTAATTTAAATGAAAGTAGGGTATGAACATAATTGAAGCACGTCACGGAACAACGCTGTATAGAATATTTTGGGTCATGTTTATGGCCAAACACTGATGTATAGAGCATTTCGAACGCACTGATGCATGAAACAATGTACGATGTTATAACAAGCACCTCGATGGAGCCTCTAATTTGGCGCCAGGTAGAAATACTCTGTACGACACGGTGGATTTAACAACGTAGCGAGCGAGAGAGATGCTGTGTTGTGTTCTAGTAGTGTAAATCGACTTAACAGATCAAGAAGACCTAAAGTGGGGGGAAGGATAATATCATGTGTATGTATAAGTCTTTTCAGTTTCACAGTACCCAATCTATGAATTGGACAAATACGTCAGTTTGTTCTTCTGACGTTAACCTACCACCATACACAAGCTGAGTCCGCCATACACCAGCGTCTGTGTTGTATCGTTCAGTGATCATGTCGACGTTTGTGCCTGAAAAAGAACTTTCGCGGCACGCATTGCTTTTCTCATTTAATCAAAAGAAAAAGGCTGTGGAAAGTCATGGTTTCCTGGTAGAAACATATGGTTAACACGCTCCATCAATTACAAAATGTGACACATGGTTTCGACAATATAAACGTGGTGATTTCAATGCGAAAATCACTACGCGATCTGGTAGACCACAAACATGCGAAAACGAGCAATTTCAGGCGTTACTGGATGATGACCCAACCCAAACTCAACATAAATTGGCACAAGCATTAAATGTGTCGCAGGAAACAATCAGCAGACGCTTATGAGCACTGGGGAAGGTCAGTAAACTCTTTAAATAGGTCCCACACGATTTCATTGAACAGCAAATGGAAAATCGCGAAGTCACTTCTGAAATGTAGCTTCAACACCACGAAAGAAAATAATTTCTGTGCCGAATTGTGACGGGTGAGGAAGAATGGATTTATTTTGAAAGCCGGAAGCGGAGAAAATCGTGACTGTCACCTAGCAAAGCCGGTCCTTCAACACCAAGGCCAAATCGCTTCGGCAAGAAGACCATTCTTTGTGTCTGGTGGGACCAGAGAGCTATGGAAGCCTGACAGAAGCGTTAATACACATCGATATCACCAACAAATGATTAATTTCATCCTGCATTGATCGAAAGACAACCGGAATGGGCCAGAAGACATGGAAATACAAATTTATTTACACGACAGTGCGCCGTCTCACACAGGAAAACCAGTGAAAGACACCTTGAAATCGCTTGGATGAGACATCATTCCGCACCCGCCGTACTGCCCCGACCTGGTGACATTTGTCTGTCACCTTTTTGCGGAGCAGTACTTCAGCAGTTTCGAGGAAGTTGGAAAATGGCGTGACGAATGGTTTGCAGGTAAAGACCAGCAGTTTTTCAGGCATGGTATTCATAACTTACCCGAAAGATGGGCGAAGTCTGTAGAACCCCATAGTCAATATTTTGAATAAACAAAAAATGAATTTTCCTCCAAAATTATGCGTTTTCTTTACCACAAAATCCGGCAA
The DNA here is from genome assembly GCF_040414725.1 of Anabrus simplex. Taxonomy (NCBI): domain Eukaryota; kingdom Metazoa; phylum Arthropoda; class Insecta; order Orthoptera; family Tettigoniidae; genus Anabrus; species Anabrus simplex. The sequence goes on along the minus strand of NC_090270.1, from coordinate 289,889,665 downwards.
AAACTCATGCATACTCCAGGTAAGCGCAAAACATTGATGGATTAGGGTAAGACATATATAAGTCGAGGTAGGAGGAATATCCCTGCTAAACAGCCTTCAAACCAAGTAAGTGGAATAACGCTGTGTATTTTCTCAAGTGATGGCTCCCATGCAATGGAATACGTGATAGGGGAAGCGTGTATGAATAAAGGTTTCATTGTGACTGGACTCCAATAAAGTGATTTTAAGGGTTTAAGTGAGTTCGGATCATCCTTATACGGAGAGACTGTGGCCTAAAATTAACGAATGTTATAAATTATCATTCTTCGTGAGTCCCATAACATTCTTCGTCAATGTGTAAGATACGCTATATTAAATAAGAACAAGGCAACATCAACGAACAGTGTATCAGCTGGTACTATCCCACAGAATCATCCTGCCTGATATATAAGTCCACTTCCCATCACCAATGGAAGAAAGAAGGTTTGCTAACATGTGCAAGTATCTGAGCACATGAATAGAGGAGTTGTTATACGAAAATTTCCTCTCTGAAGGCTAGTATTGGTGTTTTGAATTCGTGGAGTATTGTATACCTTGAAATGGTTGCATTGTTTTCTTTATATTTGTTTACGGCAATATTTAATGACGGTTTAATGGTTTAATGGCTCACATCTACCCAAAATTCCATTTTACTCAGACTCCCTGTTTTATGTTGTTTTCAATTATTTACAAAGTAACGTCGAAAATTATACCAGATATATTTAATATTAAGTTATAAAGGCAGTGCAATGTGTGTTATGTTCATATAATGAATGTGTTTTTTGTGTATTGGAGAACATTATAAAATTATTTCTGATGTTATTTTCAGGTATGATGTGTTTGCTCTACGGGCAGTCATATACAACATTGTTCCTCTATATTGAAATTTCAAACAGGTGTTGCACAATCACTGGAGCAGCATCATGGATGACATCTGATGGTTGCACGTGATTTGTTATTCAGCAATAATTACGTTTAATTGTTTAAAAGTTGAAAATTAATGTACGTGCGATGAAGAAACGTTTTCTATATTCCTGTACATTTTTGAAAAAGTGTCATACAGCGATGTTTGGTGATTCGCTTCAATTTTTGCAAATTAAATAAAATCAATTATAAATTACCCCAGCTTGCTCAGACTCAGGGTTTCCTTTCAGACTATGCTGTACGTCTGGCAGGTCACCAGCCCAGAGGCTGGTTGGATCCTCAAATTGCACCACCGAAGTTTATCCGCTTACGGGGAAACCACTAAACCCGATGGTGGCGCCAAAAATGAGACGTACTAGGCAAGGTGAAATGTGATATAGTTTGCCAATGATTTCCTCACTGGGTCAGAAAGTACTATTGCAGCACCTTCCATAACAGTCACAGCAGTGGATGAGACTGGGGCTTCGGTGGAAAGTGTACGTACCTTTTCGAAAATTGCTACACTTTGAACTCCTATATGGGCTGCTTAAGTCATTGCACAATCTTTTGACCCACACGGTATAATGTTTAATTTATCCCGCTACGCAGCATGTGACAGAATGCTAGTCAGCGACCAGGAAGTATTAGCAAGTGTTACAGAATAGAGATGCGGATACTCAAATGTTCTTTGGGAACCACACGTCGTGTTCATATCCCACATGAAACCGACCTTTTTTATAGTGTGTATGTGGTTTAAGTTGTAAAAACATCCTTAATTTAAGGAATTCATGCCGAAATGCCTCATTAAGGTCTTAATTTCCCCATCAGGATTCTATTGTAATTTACTGCCCTTCACAAAATTAATGCAGTGGGCTCATCTCGAAATACTATCTAGTTTCCCTCCACATTCACTCTGAGGCGAGTGGTTTTACAAGTTACTAAAAAGTGATATCACTAGGATATTTTAATTATGAAAATATTCCTCAGCAGACAAAGTAGGGATCACCAAAGTACGAAAAACCTGAAATTAAGCAATTTCCTCAATTGTGCCGAAAGTTGAAGGGCTAAAGGGCCCGAAAATGTTTAAAATTATGAGTCTTGGGTAGCTCTATCAAACTAGAAAAACAAATATCGAAAATCAATTCCGGCCTAAGTGCAGCTCCGAGAAAACAGCCTAGAGTAGCTTGTTTCTTAACTCGTTTTCTTTTTTATTGAAATCCTAGACAAATTTAGTTACTTACATAATTCTTTGTGTACTGTGTTCCTTGGTGCAAAACCTTCAGGCAATTTTGTGAAAAATCTTCACACCGAATGTCGTTATAAGGGTTTAAGTAGAAATCTGTATTGTCTCAAAATGGCACTCGTAGTGATAGACAAATGTAAACTACTAATCTATTCTACCAGATAACCATGATTAAGAAATAATTATAATTTTTAGGAATAAATAAAGAATATATCCTCATATAATATTATATTTTATTTACCTAAAATTCGTAGCTCATATCCGTAGAATGTTTTCAACAATGAGTTCCATGCCTGAAGGGATCTGTGGATTTTTATAATAACGAGTAATTATATTTTGAACTGAGTCTGAAGGACAATTAGCGGCACGGTATTTTTTTATTATTTATTGTATTTTAAACAAATACATCGCATTTGGGAAATATTTCGGTGACAATGATCAATTTCAGTAGAGTGAAAATGAGGTAGACTTAAAGCACAATTACCCAACAACAACAAGAGTACAACACTCAATTCCATGGAAAGAAAATAGTTTAAAATTCTAAATATATCAGCATTATATACAAATCCACACACAACTTAAGTATTTCCAGTGCTTAACAATACGGCTTATAACACAATACTGTAGATTGAGCAGTACAATGACTTACTACTAACTCAACATTTCAACACACTCGTGTACAGATTTGCACGTACCTTAAGTACACTCGTGTTCATAAAAACTAGAACACCTTGGAAGACTAGAGATAGGAAGTTCATATTCACAGGACATATGAATTAGTTTGTTCTGAAGAAATGATTAGCATTTCAACAATGTCTACCCTCAGGTTCAAGCTTCACATCGATATCTCGGCGCACCGCCACCGACTCTCGTTGTCGCTATAAACCGAATGTAATGGACCAGTGTGACTTGAGCAGACGTGCAGAATGCCTCGCAGACGTACGCGAGAACTGTACCCTCAAATGAGCGAGTGTGAAAGAGGGCGCATTATTGACATGAGAGAACGTGATGCATCCATCCGGGAAATTGCTGCTCGTGTGGAACGAAGTGTGTCGGCAGTGCAACGGCTATGTACAGAATGGTTCACAGAAGGCCGTAAAACACGACGAAGTGGGTCTGGTCGCACCTCCGAGACGACCCCCCGCCCGCCCCCGAGAAGATCGATACCTCATTCGAATGGCATTGTAGGAAAGATCTGCGTTCTCCTCGGCTCTAGCGCAACAGTGGAACAGTGTAACACATCGTACACTATCAGGAGTAACAGTCCGTCGCAGTTTATTATCGGCGCGTCGTCCAATTCTCCGCCTACCTTTGACTAATTTACATAAACCTGCTAGACTGAAATAGTGTAATATACCGACATCACTGGGGACAGGAGTGGCAGCAGATAGTGTTTTCGGGCAAATCCAGGTTATGTTTCTTTGGAAATGAAGGCCGCATTTTGGTTCACCACAGTCAGGAGGAGAGGCATCGCACTGACTGCGTTTGCACAAGACATACAGCGCTAACTCAAGTCCTTACGGTGTGGGGTGCTATTGGGTACAAGCACAAATCACAGATGGTGCGTGTCCAGGGCACTGTGACCAGTTTGACCTGCGTGAATGACATCCTGCGACCCGTAGCCATACCCTTTCTGCACGACACCCCAGACGCCGTATTTCAGCAAGCAATGCGCGACCACATGTTGCTGTACGAACACGTGCCTTCTTGTTGTCACAGGATGTCAGACTGTTGCCCTTGCCAGCCTGATCACCGGAATTGTCGCCATTCGAAAATGTGTGAGATGTGGTGAAACGACTGGTGTGCCAATCACCAATGATGAACTGTGGAACCTGGTGAATGCAGCATTGTTGGCTATACCCTAGGACGCCTTTCGCACCTTATACGCATCGATGCCATCACGCATGGAACAAGTTATCAGTGCCCATGGACGACGCAGTGCCTACTGGGCAGTAGGACACATGCTGAACCTAGGTGACTGAAATGCTAATCGTTTGCGCAGAACATACTAATGAATATGGCCTGTGATATGATCTTCCTATTTCTAGTCATTTAAGGTGGTCTGTTTTTATGTACATGAGTTTATTTCAAAATTCCACACTGAAAATCCACATCCTATTTCCAGTCATCTGACAGTGTCAGGAATGGAATGAATGAAGCCCCATCTAGCGGCGAGGATAGGAAATGTGCCGGCTGCCGAAGCCTGTCACACTCCACTGGGGCAATGACAAATGACTGAGAGATGAAATGAAATGTTAATGTAGAGTCTTGCTGGAATGAAGGATGACAGGGAAAACCGGAGTACCCGGAGAAAAACCTGCCCTGCCTCCGCTATGTCCAGCACGAATCTTACATGGCGTGACCGGGATTTGAAGCACGGTATCCAGCGGTGAGAGGCCGGCGCGCTGCCGCCTGAGCCACAGAGGCTGCCATTGCAAAATTCTACACTATGACTTACATTAAATTGAGCGGTCCAATTACTGTTATCTTAACCCTTAGCTACTATCACGGATTTCTTGACATTAACACTACACTCGGGTCTAGTATGACCCGAAATATTTCAGTGTATACATAAAAAATAGCAGAAGTATTGAAGAATTATTACTATACGACTGTTGGAATATGGGTGCTCATATTTCTATAATGTTAAAGAAGACTGAACACTTTCCTTGAAGTAAATAGGTGAAAAAATACCTTCATTTTCTTGATTTTGAAGTTGCAGCCATTCTTTAACGTTGTCCTCACAGGAAGCCATGAGACAACTTTGCGAAATAATGTAGTTTTCTCTATAATTCAGATTTTCAAAGACATTATTTACATGACACATCAAGTATACAAAATATAGTTCATGAAAACTGCGGTCATCCTGTACAGTGAAACGCAAGCCGTAAAAAATGAAGGAAAAGAAAGCGCAACAGATGTACTGAATCCCTAAATAATATCCCTAGCAGTGCCATCCCCTTTCAACAGTCCTTTCGCATCTTCATGACCTGATTTAAAAATTCCAGATAGGTGCAGCTAACCCAAACAAAGCTTTTGTGTCAAGAAGGTCGGTATGCTTGGCAAACGAAGCTGTACCGCCATAGTTCGAGCACTGTTCTGTTATTTTCGCATTTGTATGGGTGATAGTCATATTCAGCATGTCCTCATCAAAAAGCAATAGCCAAAAATCTACAGGTTCATTACATTGAATTTCCTTTCCTTCCCCTCGTATCTGAGGCATCTTTACCTTGTTAATATCACGCGGTGTAGTTTTTGAGCTGCAGGGAGTCAGGCTGCTTCATTTAAAACGATTTTAACCGTAAAAATGTTTCCTTTTAGCTGATATAATAACTTTTGTCACAGGACGTAACTCTGATCCAGAATCATGTTCTTCGGCCTGTTCGGGGCATACATGAGGAGTTCGTTGTCCTGGAAGATCTTCATTCTGGTGAGAATGACTGGGTCCTGGAAGTAACTCATCAGCATCTTCATCCTGTATTTCTTGTTTACTCTCACTATTATGTTCAATAAACACACTTTCACCATCACTAAGATCGTGTACGTTTTCAACATTATGTCAGTCCTGACCCGATGTACTTCTCCAGCTCAAATCACAACTTGCAGAAACCGAATTCTGTTAGTAACTGATAATGGAAATAATCAAAGAGGAATACCTGCGGCCACAACAACCTAGAAATAAACTGCACAAAAATAAAACCCCATGAATGTCGATCTGGTCATGGTTGACACGACAATAGTAGTTGAGGATTAACATTGTAAATATAACACGTTCATATACAAATTCACACATTCCTTAAATAATTCAGATGTCTTAATAATACGATGTATATAGGATTGAGCGTTACATTAAAATATGACACCTTCACATAGAAATTTTCACACCATTTATAGAATGCTGGAGTCTATTCTTGAAGCATCTTACATTTTTGGGAAAAGGCTCGAAGGCAGCTGCAGGCAATGCGTTTCAATTCCGAAATTTACAAACGAATATTTAGCACATTTAGTTTCCTGCGATGTACCTTTTACTTTAAGCTATTGATCTGTCTTACTCATGTATCAGAGCTTTTCCATTCGACTGTTCAACTCTCCCCAAGGTGGCTTATTCGGGTAGGTATTATACATGGCACACAACCAGGGCTAGGATTTTGATGAATTCTTTTAACTGATTGTCAACAGACTTTGCTAACCTGTTCATAAATCCTGATCATAGTTTCCACATTGTAGGTCCTTTTTTACCATTTCGTATTTTAGGACTTTTAGAATTATACGTCATTATTTGGTCATTTTATAGATTTTTATTAGACTATTTTATGCCTTTTCTATCATTTTCTTACATGTTTGAGGATTTTGAAAATATTTACACGTGTGGCATTCGATATTGTCGCAAAGTTGAGGATGAATACGGAGGCTTGAAAAGCTTCACAACGCTTTGTCAATCTGGGGAATAAAGAATGTTCACCATTTACTTCTTGGAAATGTCCACATTCCAGGATAGACACCTCCAATTGGAGAAGTCTTCCTCGTCAACAGTCTTTATTTTCTTCTGAAGACGCAGAACACAGTTCTCTGCGAACAAGAACTGAACCTTCTTTTCTTGACGTGGCCAAAGTACAAAAGCTTATTATAATACCTGTAACATAAATATGGGCTATACCAAATCGATTAAAATATTGATTGTAAAATTTCATTTGCAATTTGTCATTTTTTAAAATTCTCCGATAATTTTGCTGGATATTTGCCGAAAGTTTATAGATTTCTTTTTATATATTTTAGGTCATTAACATCGTGGTTATGCACATAACAGTGTTCATTTAACCTTCTAGCCCCCGGCGTCTCCCACTCAAGTTTCTGTATCATACTTTTCGCACTAGTTGTAGGATTGAAATCGTTAAGCACGAATCTTTCAGCCTTTTGATGTACCAGCTTTTTATTTATTTATTACTATATCTCCGTAACGGTTGGTTTTAGGGCCTTAAAACATGGTTTTCGGGCCCGAAGGGCTTACCTAGTTTCGTTCTTTGAGTCAGGAGGATTAAATGGAGCTTTGTCTCGTCCTTATGCGACAAATTCGATGTTTTCCCTATATTAGCCTGTTATTTTTATATCTCTCCCCCATCCCGTACCCCCCATGTCAAATTGTTTTGAAAATAAAATACAGCCCATGTTACTCACTGGCAATGTGGCTTTCTATAGGTGAAGTAATTTTTAAAATCGGTTCAGTAGTTTTTGAGTCTATTCGTTACAAACAAACAAATTTTTCCTCTTTATAATATTAGTATAGATTTTTCTAGTTTTTTAGTGCCACAAAAGTACATCGAAGATTTTCTCTTACACAAGCATGGGAAAGGGCTAGAATTGCAAAGGTAGTCGCCGTCACCTTCATGATGGTACAGCCCCAGCATTTCTCTGGTGTGAAACCACGTAAAATGAACATTAAGGCTGTCAGTGGTGTGGTTCGAACCCACTATCACTGGAATGCAAGCTCACAGCTACGTGACCCTATCCTCAAGGCCAATTCGTTCGCTTTATTTTACTAAGACGTGATCCATACTTGACTGAGGAAGACAAATTGAACTTCAAAAGACAAATGAATTACATTTAAATTGAATTTGTCTTCGTGGAAAATGAATGGAGACGACATTATTTCAAGCTTAAATTATGGGGTATTTATTGTATCATACAACAGAGACGAAGAAATTAAATTGAGTTTTTGAAGAGTCACTAATTAAACTGATATTCAGGAATAATTGAATTTCAAATGTTATCATTTGATAAATGTTAGTTTACGAGCATAGGGATTACTCTTAAAACAATAGGAAGTTAATTAAGGCTACGGCCTTCCATTTTCAACTGTCGACGAAGACCTGTACTTAAGAGGATGACGTAAAACCGATAACAAAATATTATGTTCGCTTTTCAGAGTAAATGTTCATTAAGTGCAGGCATATTTTATCATAGGAAAACAAATAAAGAAGAGTTATAAATCTCCTCGAGCCAAAGACTTCGATACAGAAATGTTATGTCATCATCACTATTAAAGTTTTTCTCTTTCTTTCTTAATCTGTTCACCGTCCAGGGTTGGTTTTTAAATCGGACACCCCTAGCGCCTCAAGGCAGTGTCCTGGAGCATGAGATTTTTAGTCGGGGATACATACGGGGAGGAGGACCAGTTCCTCGCCCAGGTGGTCTCCCCTGCTATGCTGAACATGGACCTTGTTGGTGGATGGAAGGATTGAAAGGGATAGAGAAGGAAGTGGGAATGAAGCGGCCGTGGGTTTAAGTTAGGTACTATCCCGGCAATTACCTGGAGGATAGGTGGGATACCATTGAAAAGCACTTCGAGGATAGATGAGGTGGAAATCGAAACCCCTCTACTCAGCTGACCTTCCGAGGCTGAGTGGACCCCATTCCAGTCCTCCTACCATGTTGCAAATTTCGGGCCAAAGCCGGGAATAGAATCCCGGCCTGCCGGGTCGGCAGCTAATCACACTAACCACTACACCATAGAGGCGGACACTATTAATATCACCAACCTAAATTCTCGTATCTTTCAAATGAACCAATATGGTATTTCATGAACATTTTTCTTGTAGATGATTATCATAAAGTGACTTTCGTGAACCCAAACAGGTCGAATTATGGTACTCTTATGAACAAGTTACTTTAGTTTAAGATAGAAATTACTTGCCGCGTCTGTGGAGTAGTGATTAGTGTGATTAGCTGCCACCCCCGACGGCCCGGGTTCGATTCGCGGCTCTGCCACGAAATTTGAAAAGTGGTACGAGGACTGGAACGGGGTCTACGCAGCCTCTGGAGGTCAATTGAGTAGAGGTGGGTTCGATTCCCACCTCAGCCAACCTGGAAGTGGTTTTCTCACTTCTCCTCCAGGTAAATGCCCGGATGGTACCTAAGGCCACGGCCACTTCCTTCCCTCTTGCTTGTCTCTCCCTTCCAATCTTCCCATCCACCCGCAAGGCCCCTGTTCAGTATAGCAGGTGAGGCCGCGTAGGTGAGGTACTGGTCATCCTCCCCAGTTTTCTCCCCATCTCAGAGTCTGAAGCACCAGGACAATGCGCTTGGAAGGAGTGAAAATTATTTGTGCACTTGTGCTTGAGAGCATCAACAAATTTCGGCAGGGGAAGGGATTTAAACATGGATCTCCGAAGTGACAGGATCGTAGAATAGCAAATACGCTACCGTGACACCGGCTGAAACCCAGGGCGTGTTTGTGTTTGATTTAATTTCTCGGCATGTTTCTCAAGCCGGTTTTTAGTCACGTGCAGGTTTATCAATACCCATTTAAATTCACCCCCTAACGATCTGATTGGGTACGTTCAGTGGTTGATAAAACGACCACAGCGCGAGATATCGAATTACATTTTCCAAATTATTTGTCACTATGACCAACCCTCTAACGTCCGTATACTCTGTTCATGTTGTTTTCCACTAGCCTATATTTGAAGGAGCAATGGAATCTTCACTCTGTCACGATACTGCATCGCCTATTGACCTTAAAAACCTTACCTCACAGTTTCATGACCTGACAACTTCACCCAGTCCACAAACGACACCCTTACTGGACACTGTGCTAAATATCCCCATTCACCGATCAACTGCCCACAGCTAGACATTTTTTGTCTACAGAAGCCGCATCTGGAATTTCTTACCAGTTGCAATAGCAACCCGCCAAGTATATTGGACTTCAATAAGCAATGGAGGAAATTAACTGTCATAATCTAGCAGCGGAAAAGACATATGATAGCAACTATGTAGTATAATATAGGAGAGTTATTTTAAAGTTGCATCATATACTAGGTTAAAATCAATTAGTTACAGATTTAATTATAAGTAAAATAGTGTATGCAACTGGCATAATATTTCAATACGGATGAATGCATACAGAATAGCAGGCTCCACAGCATGATTGCGGCCATATAATACAAGACATTTAAAAATAAACCCCAAGGCGCAACAGCCCCGAAGGGACTTGGCCTACCAAGCGACCGCTGCTCAGACTGGAGGCCTCCTGATTATGAGGTGTCGTGTGGTCAGCACGACGAATCCTCTCGGCTGTTGTTCTTGGCTTTCTCCACACCGTCAGATAGCCAAATTGTAATCACGAAGGCAGAGTGGACCTCGAACCAGCCCTAAGATCCAGGTAAAAATCTCCGACCTGGCACTGAATCAAACCCAGGGCCTCCGGGAAAGAGGCAGGCACGCTACCCCTACACCGCGGGGCTGGCCACAAGACATTTAACATATAAAAATAAATACACTGTTTTAAGAACATGACAATAATATTATTCTTTTACGTTCCACTAACTACTTTTAACGGTTTTCGGAGACGCCGTTGTACCGGAATTTTGTCCCGCAGAAGTTATTTTACGTGCCATTAAATTGATGACACGAGGCTGATGTATTTGGCTACCTTTAAATACGACCGGACAGAGCCAGGATGGAAACTGCCAAATTGGGGTCAGAAGACCAGCGCCTCAACCGTCTGAGCCACGCAGCCCGGCATTTAAAGGACATATCGTCCAACTAAATGTTTGGTTCGGCTAAATCATACACACTTTATTTTCCTCCTCCGTTTAAGCATCATATGGTGATAATAATAATAATAATAATAATAATAATAATAATAATAATAATAATAATAATAATAATAATAATAATAATAATAATAATAATAATAATAATAATAATAATAATAATTGCGTGTGGTTATCCTAGCCTGGTGCGACCCTTGTAAGTCAGACCCTCCAACGAGTGTGGGTGTCATCTACCGTGTATTGGAACTTTGTGTTATTGTATTGGAGGATAGTATTGTGTGCGGTGTGTGAGTTTCAGGGATGATGGGGAGAATACTAACACCCAGTCTCACTCTCGGACCTACGTGGTAATCGAACACGGGCCCCTTCCAACTGAAGGTGACTACATTAACTATTCGTCAAGGAGCCGAACAGAATCAGAAAAATCGTCATTGTGCCTGCGTATATGAAATATTTCCACTCAGAACTTTGCACCGTGAGGTTCTGTCATCTAAAATTCAATATTTTCTGAGTAGTTTCAAAGAATTCTCTGTCTTGAAAGGTCTATGTGCTGCGGGCCAGTATTTGTCCCACAATATTATCACATAGCGTTTATGGCAGGCGCAACGACGTATTTTTGGGGTTGTTGTCCAAGGCAAGGCGCACTATTCAAAATACGATTTGCTAACTGACCTTACGAAGCACCATCCAAACAACCAAACCTAGTAACATGAAAATTGGAGATTATGTTTGTTATATAGGCTCCCATTATGAAGCCTTTCCTTCCAAATCAAACTGTAAAAGGTGGAAGTGTATTACACCCGGAAAGAGGCCTAAATACCTCTTTAAGGAATTGCGTCACACCCAGCATTCGTACTCAACGATGTTGTGTGTTCTGTACCTACTTCTACTAAAAAGAGATATGCCTTCTTAATATCATACGAACTAAAGTTACTTTTAAAATAAACAAATCATTCAATAATTTGAATTTTAAACAAAACAATGTAGTACTACTCATATGATTATAATGGTACAGATTGATACAGAAAATGGTATTCCATTATATTCATGGATCAGCGAGTGGCTCATTTTCCGCCATCAGTAACTGGATGTGCCTCTTCCATATATTTATTTATTTATTTATTTATTTATTTATTTATTTATTTATTTATTTATAACCTTCCTTTCTTCTATCGAATCATTCTAACTACCTGGTTGATGTCATCCAGCAATCTCTCTTGCACTATTGAAACTTTCATTTTATACTCCTTCGCGTCGACGGCCGAAGAGTAGTCATCAGCCTACAAGTTTTCACGGCTGGTCCGTGGTCCGACAGCTCTGCACTCCGATCATCCAACCGAGCTGAAGACGAGTAGCCACGGTTCTACCACGGATCTGCACCTCTGATTTGGGGAGACCAAGAGGGCTTATTGCTACCGTCGGCTGTCCTGAGAATGATTTTCTGTGGTTTTCCAATCTCCTGCACTAAGGTAAATGTCTGGACAATTCCCAGTATAGGCCACGGCCACCAACCACCTAAACTTCCCCGTACATCTCCTTCAGCACCACAAATCTTCCGTCCTGAGGGACGACGTCACCATCTAAGAGGCCCACCTTCCTCTTCAGGGGACGAAAGAAAACAATTTAGTAGTAGTTAGAGTTCTGTGGTGTCCAGTAAGCCATCTTTGAGGTCCATTTTGTTGGAGCACAGTACCTACCGACTGCCATTGTATGTTGTGTCATTGCTTCCATATGATACGGAGAAACTGAAGTATTGATCTTAAAAACAATATACGAAAGATTATACAGTTTCGGTGTTGATATCCATTACGTAATGATGATAAATAATTAGCGATGAATCATAACGGTTTTGCTATTTATTTTGATGGCTAAAGAGATACGAACCCCGATAGAGAAATTTTAACTGTTTTTGCTCGACTTGGCTCCGGATTTAGTTATCCGTGTACGAATAAAAATGGCTCGTACTAGCTTTCTGAAAATGAGGAATCTACTTTGTGATAGAAGCCTCAGTTTGGAGACACGTCACAACTTCGTCAAATGATATGTATATTCAGTGCTTCGGTACGGGGCGGATACATAGACTGATGAGGACAGCCGAACATAGTACAGACTTCCTGTGATCGTAGCGAACATTCAGTAATGGAGAAGTAATGAAGAATAAGAAGATTATCTCAGTAAATAAATCCCGGGGTATAAATAATGTCCGGTGCCTTCTGACAGTATTACAGTTATTGAAACACTTCTTTGTGATATGGCTATATAATGCACATTATATGTGATCTATGTTAAAGTAGAAATATACTCTTCTTTAGCCCTCAAATTTACCTTCATCAAGAAATCAGAACAACCACTTGCCGAAATGGAAACAAAAAGTAGACATCTGACCGGACACTTCACAAGCGATGAACTTTGTAGACCAAATGGTGTGGTACCAATCACTCAAAACTGAGAGAAAGCCCTCGATGTTGGTGTACAAGCATGTATTTCGAGCAGAAACACCAACAGTGGTTAAGACTAGAAACAAGTGGATGAGAAACGAAGGCAGCGCTGGTTTCAAACCCTGCACAAAGATCTTAAGGTTGTAGGCCTGCATCCTGACCAGGTACACGATCGTATCAAGTGGCGACAGAGAGCCAAAAATATCATAATTTTGGTCGAACGCTAAACAAGAAGAAGATCGTTCATGTAATTAATTTTCCAGGATTTAATCCTAAGACTATAGACTATATGAAAAATATTCATATTACATATCCCAAACCACTGGCATTTTTTATGAACATGGAAATAATTCATATCGCACGCGCTATAGCATACGAGCTCATAGCAATGTAATTAATGCAGAATATTTCAGAGACTGTCTGGTTTCGTTTAATTCGACTCCTTGGATGTTCATTTCACAGTGACTGTTCTTCAGCTCTTCTCGAGGTACACGTGTGACATATTTTCCTTGCAACGCAATGCCTGAAATAAATAATAAATAAATAAATAAATAAATAAATAAATAAATAAATAAATAAATAAATAAATAGTAACAATGTAGATATTGAAGTAAAAAAATGAAAAATGAATTGGCGTATGGCTTTTAGTGCCGGGAGTGCCCGAGGACATGTTCGGATCGTCAGGTGCCGGTCTTTTGAATTGACTCCCGTAGGGGACTTGCGTTTCGTAATGATGATGAAGATGACACATACTTCCAGCACCCGTGCCAGCTAAATTAACCAATTATGGTTAAAATTTTCGACCCTGCCGGGAATCGAATCCGGGACCACTGTGACCAAAGGCCAGCACGCAAAACATTTAGCCATGGAGCCGGACTGATATTGAAGTAAATAAATTACATTAAATCCACATTAATATTTATCCAATCGTAATGTTGGCAACGGACGCAAGGAAACAATGGTTCAAAGTCGTTGCTGAAGACAGCCTATCAAAAGCGATCGAAATTGCTCTAACGAAGTGTAAGTTGCTTACCAACAAAATCAGTGATATTTTAATGTTATCATATATTGTTGATTAGGCCTATATAACGCTAATGTTGTTGCTCGTAGTTTCTTTCTTCCCCTTGCTTTTACATATCTCTTCGCAGTACTTTGTAGTGAAATAGTAATAGTACTCTTAGTCGTAATTCATGTTCCATATCTTCATATATGGCTTCACTCTCAATTATAAAATGAAAGACATGTTGAGAGCTATGTCATGAATGGCAGGCACCAGATGATCGCTGAATATTTCAACGGCTTGATATTCCTCTCTGTGATCAGTTTCTGCTTATTTTTCTTGTAGAACAAACGATGCGTTTGTGTTTCTAGTATTAGAAGAGACCTCTCAGTGGTTTCGATATTATATCACAATTACTTTACCTTGTGTAAAGTTTAAAAGAACATCATAAAACATCGACTGTTGAGAATGGAAAGGGATGCACGGTAAATGCGGTTTCTTGTCTCCTTTTCTCTCTCTCACACACACACTTTGTGGTATTCTAACAATTGTAAATCTTCCTATTGGATTTAACTCCCTTACGAGCTCTTGCCCCACATGCTTTTATAGCGAAATTACATTGCGGAGTATTTTAGTCTCGCAAGTTCAGGACTATTTCAGTTCACGAGCATCGTGCCGACCATCTGTGGTTGATGGATTGCATACGTACCAGGCATCAGTGATGAATCATAAAGTAGAGTCAGGACTCTTAGGCTGTAATAGGTTAGAATGCAAACTTACTGAATCGGGTAGCAAGTATAGTATATCCTGCACAATGATAATGTTACAAGTTTTACATATATTTTAGGGGTACAGCCAGGGGTACGGCCCATCAGAAACCCTATAATTTGTTACTCCCGCTACATAACGAAAGCACGGCCTAGACGACTCTTCCTAATAACCAAAGTAATTTGCAATCTAACCTATTGCTGCCTAAAATTTCGGGGTCTAACTATGAGGAACTCAGTAGACAAGAACAGCCATGCTTCACATTCCTATAAGAAATGCATTGCTTAGGTGTCGTTGTAGTGCTCCTCGTCATGTCTCACGATTGTACTTGAAACTTGACAAGGTTTCTAATCTTGAGGATGCACCCACATCCTGTGGTAAGAAGGGTACTCTGGATTGGCAATCAACGATACCCCTATTGTATACAAGCCTTACTTCCACTTTCTTGTGCCAGAATCTTCATCGACATCCTTCCTGTCCCTTCCGACCTCAACAGGCGTTTTCGAGGCCTAGGGAGTCTTTTAATTTTTATTGACGCCTCTTCCCTTTCTTTCGCCGAGACCAATTTTCTGCAGAAGGTCAGAATTTTTCCATTCTTTCCACTCATTAATGTTAGGACAGGATGCTGTCCCAGTTATACATGATGACCGAAAACGTTCTTAACATTTGACGAGGCAATACTTCACACGGAATATTGGAATACAGAGGTAATAACTGGCACACATGATTCGTATGACATGGGGTTTAATGACACCAAAAAGTACACCAAATGATCAACAGATGGATATTCATACGATAGAAAAGAAATAATTAATATAACAATCGAGGTTTAGCAAAGACGATTTTCTTTATAACACATGCTCAACATGTCGTCCGTAATTCACCAACAACAACTTTAGTCGAGGGACAATGTTGCGAACACCACTGTACAGGATATCCGGATGTATTCTGAAAAACTCCCCTCATGAGGTCGGACGATCGCGATAGACTTGCGACTTCAGGTAACCGCACTACCAATAATTACACGAATTGAGGTCGGGAGACCGAGGAGGCCAAGCATGACATGCCGCGATTACAGGCGCATTCGACTCACTCTCTCATGGCAGCTAATTGTATACCGTACACGGGTCTAATGCGGCATCACTGACATGTTGCTGTCCAGTGCCATCTGTTGGCCTGTTTGTGCACTCGTTGTTCGTTTCAACCCCATGTCATGTCAAGCACGTATGCCCATGTGTACCTAACCTCTTGCCGTCCAGCATCACCTGTGGGTCATTTAGTGCGTTTTATTTTGGTGTCATGCCAATCATGCGTGTAAATTATTATCGCTTTACCTCCAGTATTCCGTGAAGTATTGCCTCGTCAAATGTTAACGGAGTTAAGCAATAATCATCAGCTCCACCTGTTCATATTTCATCAATGAAACTTAGCTTAATATGGGCAACGGCACCTTATCTAATGACAGGTTCGGGCTGCGTGACTCAGAGCTTGCATTTGGAAGATGGTGGGTTGATAGCCCTGAGGCAATTTTCTGTAGTTTTTCATCTTAAAACCACGGCCAAAACATTTCTCATCCTTACGTCGCCAAGAACTTTCGATGTTGAATGCATCTGAATGGGGCTGTGTCGTGTCCATTGCTGCAAGATTTGACATAAAATACTTACCACGTGAAATGCATTGTTGAAACAAAATTTACACATCTTCAATCAATGTCTGTGTACAATGGGTTTGAGACAGAAGTAACATACGTATAGAAAACAATCGATGTCAATATTATGGCTGTTTGTGTCAAGTTGAGTCGTGGGAAGTGGACGGAAAACCGACACCGTGGTGACAAGCCAATCAGTGTGCTTCATCTGTCTATACCAAGTCTTCGTCATCATCTTCCTCACGTTATTAGCGTGTGCCAGAACTTTTCCTTCATCCTTACGATCATTCGACCTCTCTTAAACTACTGCTCTCCGATTTGGACAATAGCCTCCCCCTCCAATATTAACCAGTTAGACAGAGCAGCATCCTTCTTTGCTGTCTACGCAGAAGGTATTAAGGACAATAAATGTGTCACCGCTGCATATCAGGCGACAGGTAGCTGACCTGAGTTTCCTCCACGAAATTTTAAATGGGCATTACTGCTCAAAACATCTTGTCTCACTCTTCTCTTTCCGTGTTCATTCCCGCCCCACCAGAACCAAATAACTTCTGCACATTCCCCACACTCAGCACTCAATACTTCAACTAACTTTCCTAATCCGCCTCCCAACTCTCTTTAACAATATTAATAGGAGACAAGAGCTTGATATAGCATCCAGTAAAAGTATATTCGGGAGGTGTGTTAACAGTCTTCTAAGGATAAGTTGTTTGTGAAGAGGTTATACCACCATTTTGACCCACGACGACTTGGTTATGAACATGGACATTCTCATGGTTTTCGATTCGGACACTCGTTATTAATTGGCTGTGTATACGATCTTGGTATCTTCTGTTATGTTTGTTATATTTTATCATGAAAGTTTACATTTGTTAATTAGTCTGTTGACAGTGCAAGTGAAATTTGCTCAGTGTAGCTGTGTCTTGTGCTTCGTGAATAAATAACTAAATAAATAAATAAATAAATAAATAAATAAATAAATAAATAAATAAATAAATAAATTCACTCTATATACAGTAAGTCTCCACTGTCTTTGAATGGGTTTTCGTCTAGATCACAGCAAGCCCCTTTCACACAGTAACGCCTCTGAAGGCAGAAGATTTTTGTTATAATGGGTATCTTGTGAATATTTATGGACATCAAATTGTGTACTAAATCAGCGCGTAGGTTATGATGCTACATATTTCGTTCAATTCATCAGGACTCTGTATTTCTCCCTGTAAGTGGAACGAAAGGATGCATTATCCATACACCTCGTAACGCATGCAGTAAGAGACCACTAAGAGAGAAACAAGTAAAGAATCTGTACCCGCTCTCTTGTCTTCTAAACCCAAAATCAAATCCATGATTCTATGTTTTCCCGTATAGCGGAGAATTTTTTATATAGTGTATCTCATATAAACTAAGGCCGAAAACAAGGTGTTTACACTCTGGGCTACGGCAGGTGCCTCAGCCGAACTTAGGTCGCGCGCGGCCGCCGTGCTTTAAGCGTGTATAAAATCTTATAAGGAACCTTACCTTATAAAAGATGCCGGGTGTGTCATTCTTCCTGGGTTATACAGGCATTGAATCTGGCAATCACATTCTGGACGACGCGAGTGGGTTCTGCCGATGTAATGTTTTCATTCACTTCCTCGAATGTGTGAAGATTTGTTCGATAAACTTTTTCCTTCACTTTACTCAACAAGTAAAAATCACACACTGTTATATCGGGAGAACGAAGGGAAAACAAACCATCACTGATCACTCTGTCTGCAAACACTTCTGAGATTCTAAGAAAGAAATGTTCTACTGTAGGAGTAAGGGCAGAATCTTGTTGAAACCAGCCACGCGATTTTCCTTCCTCCATTAACTGTTGGAAGAATGGCGTCGAAATGTAATCTTGATAACTCTGTACATTTACTGTCGTCTCGAAAATATAGGCTCAATACTGGTCTTGCACTAACAGCACACCAAACACTAATCATAATGAGGGATTTTATAAAAACCATTAAGAGAGTTATGACTGTTCACAAGACTATTAAGTTGAAACCAGAACTTTTACATACGAAAATACGTTTTTTCAATGATAAATGTCTCATCATGTTAACCACTGAGATTCAGACTGGCAACTGATGCTTGCCAGGTCGAACACGTGCACGCTGCTTGCAAGTCAACAACTATGCACGCGCTTCCCATACTGCAGCTTACGTATCGGAGAGTAAAAACGCCGCTTCGACGGTCTTAGTTTATAAGGGAGTCTTTGCATATATTTTCTTTTACGTGCATTTCACAGGAAAATGTAAAACATAATGTTTTTAGCCGGTCAAACAAAATTTAAGGTAAAAATAATAACCTGAGCATTTTTTAATTGTAAAGTTACATACATCGTCCAAACGTATAGACTTGTCTTGTTTTCTGAAATCCCTTCGGAAGTATGTACAAATTAATCTAAGCAAATTTCTTTATTACTTACGAGCTTGTCATTGTACTGTAAAATAAAAGGCAAGTTAATAAGATTACACAGCCTTAATTTAAAAAGCATTAAGTACAGGAGACTACTAATACAAATCGAAGCACGCCATTGTGTCCTTAATAACGTTGCCATGCTCACTTCTTTTATATTATAAATTGTGTTCGACCAGGTTGGAAATGTTTATGAATTCTTACTCTCAACAAGTCGACACGAAAATCTTCAAGCTGAATCACTGCTGAGGTAAAAGTACAATAAGTTTCAAAATAGAACTGCTGAGTAGCATTCATACTGCTCCGGTGACTGATATTCCTTCATTCGTTCGACTGTCTGCCACGAAATACTTTTGCGGGTAGCTCACTATGGCGAAGAGCCTTTTTAAAACATACGTCATGTGTGATGCTCACCACCGTCAAGATCCATATAAATAAGATCACAGAAGTGAAACAATTAAAAATGTATCGTCAAGACTCATCAGAGACTCATCATAAACACCACCACCACCATCGTCATTGATATCCTTAGTGACGTTCTCATCCTCGTGCTGACAGAAGCCTCAGATTTGGTCATATGATTACAATGCCGCTTCTTATCGATCACAGATTTACCTTGCTTTGTGACTTTGTCTGATTTATCTTGCGTTTGCAGCATTTGTTGTCTTCGTATATTGGCGATGTTCATTTAGTTTGTTACACTGTTTTAATGATTCTATCGGCCATTGACGTGTCATAAGTATGAATATATTTCTTATTATTCTTGTTTGGCATTCACTGGATGTTGACAAACATCATGGAAATCTTTGCTCTATAAGTTTGCTGGGCGAAACATTGAAATATTGTGGTACTCGTGCCATATCTTTCCCTGAGGGTCATCTTCCAGGAAGTCCTTATTCGGGAAATTCTACGTCAACTTTCTGTCATACCGTGAATCACTGCCTGTATGGTTCTGTACTACGTGTTCTGCACACGCGTCATAAGCTATTTGAGTTTCCTTCTAATGAGGCAAACAGTACTTTAATCGAATTTTATAGTTTATCCGTCAATGCAGAATTTTTCATTTTTTCTATCCACGAGATTTGCAAATAAGCTACTGACCCAGTCGGTAAAGGCGTGCCCGGTTCACCCGGAAGGACGTAGGTTCGATACCGCGTGCAGAAGCGGAAAAATTTAAGAAACGAGATTTCCACTTTCGGAGGTGCATATGGCCCTGAGAGTCAATCAGCCTACCCAAAAAATGGGTAACAGGTTAATTCCTGGGGGTAAAGGTGGCCGGACATAGAGCTAACCACTTCTCGCCATCAATTGCCAAGGTTACGAACTCTGGAAGCTTTTAGCTTCAACTCCTCCAAGGGCTTTCATGTCCTGTAGGGAGATGACATGGCTTAGCTTTTATGAAACTTGTAACATTTTCTGGTAGACTCTGATTCTGAAGGCTTCCAATCCTTTGCATTCTCCCAACCTGAACATCATCTTCAAGAATTCGAAAGAAGTTTTCCTATTACGATAATGCCCAGACTATATGCATTGAACACATTTCACTAATATTCAGTATATTTCAAATATTACTATCGGAACACATGTACACAAGTGGCATTCAACTTAGTTGCATACATGGTAAAGTATTTTTTTACATAACATGTAGATTAGATATTTCTGTTGTATTTTACCTCTCGCTTTATCAGTTTAATTATCACCAAAATAACGTTTCAGGCGCGGTAAAGGTTAGGTCTATAATCGGAATTGGTTTACTGAATGACTGGATATGACCATAGATCGAATTATCTTCAACTGTGACCAATTTAATTCTGTTTATATATTTATATTTAATTGGTAGTTAAACTTCCACGAGCCGAATTTATTTTCTATATTTTGTATGCTCACACCAGGCAGTCAACTGTATAAGTCTGTTCTCTGTAACTGACAGCTATCAGAATGGACAACTTGTGCTGGCAGTTTTCAGAAACACACGTCATATCTCTCTCCCTCTCATAATCTCTCTCGCACATGTAGCATACCTGTTCCTATCACAGCCGACAACAGATAAAGGAAACATAGATATGCGATGGCTTCTAAGGGACATCGTTATTAACCTCACCATTATTAGCTGTGTCTGTAGTGGTGATGGTGATTATTGTTTTAAGAGGAAATACAACTAAGCAATCAGTGGTAGAGTGTCTGCCTCGGGACCAGAAGATAGCGGATACAAACCCGGTAAAGGTGGTCGGATTTTTGAAGTGCAGATCGAAGTCAATTCAACACTCCATGTCATAAGAGGTCGACATGTAAACGATCTCTGCTGACACATTTGGTGTCGACTCTACAAAATTTATTAAAACTCAGCCATAGACGCTCAAGAGAGATTCCGTTTACTCTGCCATCTAGTAGGTCTATAGTAAAACGGAACGTCGAAATTGGGGAGCAAGCAACCAGATGGTGTCAAATTAAAAATTTCACACACAGTACCTAAGGCCGTTTCTCCGTTCTTCTCTCCAATGTTTTCCAGTGGTCGTTTTAGCTTTCCCACGAATGTGTGATTTGAAACGAGAATTCCAAAGAGTTTACAATGTTTTATGGTATTGTCTGTAGGGTTAATTTCTTGTAACTTCTCCTTAATTTCTTCTAACCAGTTGATCTTGACCTTCTTTCAATTGATTATAGTTGATAGTTATTTTAGTAAATCTATTATTGCCCATTCTACAAATGTAACCATAGAATTTCAAGAGTCTCCTACTTACGGCATCAGTAAACATATCTGTTGCTGTTACAGGTCTCTAGTTCTTCTTTTAATCCATATGCATTTACATGAGTGATACCATATACCTCCCTATGAACTTTTCGTACTTGTTTTCCAAGTTCATTAATGTTATAGTGGCATCCTAGAGATTCTTCTCTACAAGTACATTTTGAAAGCTTCACTTTGTCTCTCAAACAAAGGGCTCAGCGTCCAGCGTTCAAACCCATACAGAAGGACAGGAAACACCCGTACACGGACCTGAAGGTACAGACGTCTGCTGGTGAACACGGCCCTCATACTGTTAAACAAACATTTTACTTGCCAGGACCTGGATAAGATTTCGTTCTTGGAAGCACAATGCTCATTCACTATGGTACCACGCTATTTTAAGTATGACTCTTGATGAAGGATTTTTTAAATTTTGTATTTATGACACAAGTCTGTGAGGGAGTTGTACTCCAATTACAACAGACATTACGAAATATATTATGATATATAACGCAAAACTGAAAATGATCACGAAAAATTAACAACGGATATTGAACAATTATAAAGACAAATGTAAAAAATGACAAAAACAACAATAGCTTTAACAGATAAGGACTTGATAGTGATGCAATAACTGGCTCCTGATTACACAAGTAGGAAGAGATAACTATTTATGTGCAGGCACACACATATGCGAACAGGTCAGGTGCATGATTAACAGTGTAAAAATATTATCCCGAAGTTTATAGACAACTGAATTCCGTTTGTATTATTGACAAGGGGATAGTGTATTGAATTGTTCTTTTTTTTGAGATGCTATTTGTGAATATAGTTTAAGTATATTCACTAAAGGAAATCTATAGACATTTTTGAAGTCTTTTAGGGACATTGCGAGATCTATGTCGTGATTTTTCAATAAGTCATTAAACGTACTTCACATCCTTACTAATGGCGGATTTTTTTTGAATTAATATTCTGGATAAGGGATTGTAAAAGTACGTCCGGCTACGCAAGTTTGATTTGCTTACGTTAAAATGTATTCCGGCTAGTAGATCACCACTATCTGTAACGCCATTCATAATTTTGTGTAGAAACAGTTGTTGATATAACTATCGGTGAGCGTTTAAAGAATTGTGGCTAAATTCTTTTAATAAGTGACTATATGAAATTCTCAACCTATATTCTGACTGAATATGCTTCTTATAATTAAAAAAACGTATGAATCTCTTTTGAACATTTTGATGTTTTTGTATATGGAGACTTGTCTGGATGTTTTCTAAAACACAATCAGATTTGTCTCACCAACATTCAGGAAAGTTAAATGAAGCATACAATAACATTATAAGGATAAGCTTGCTAACGGTCAAAGAATGACTAAAATCGGTGCAGTAATTATTGAAATATCCTCCATACATAAAGGAACTCACAAAGTTTGTACGTTTAAAATATTAGTATGCATTTGAGCGAAAAAGAAACCCTCCCAGTTTTCTGCAGGAGGTAAAGGATTTCTGTGTGTCAGCAAGCTCAAGATTCATACAGAGCCCGTGCTTTGGCCGTTTATTGAGTGATTCACAGATGAAGAATGAAGCATGTTTGATAACATTCCATTTCCCGGCAAGTACTTGTAACATTTAAAAAATAATCACACTCCGGAATTTACAATGTTCATACCTGTAATCCTAGTATACCATTGTTTGGTTCTGTTCGAAAGGAACTTAGTACCGTTATCTAAATAATGGGAAAGTAATGCAAGTTCGATTATAAGCCCTTTGTTAAAATTACTAACATTGAAAATGTGTTTCCGATATCTTTAACAGTTTCGATTTATTGGAGGTGAACATCTCTGCTGATAAGAATGACCAAGAAAAACATATAACATAAGAAGAGCTTGAAATGGTATCTATAAAATCGCAAGCAGAGTAGCTGCAAGGAACTCTGGAGCTCGGGCTGTATTAATTTTGAACATTTAACGAATAATTACAAAGTTAAATATGTAATGATTATAAAAGAGCTTAACATAACATAATTCATAGGTGTTCATTAACTGTACAGGGAACTAAGTATAGCACAGAAGGTATAAACATATTTCAGTGCACAGTTGAGATGAATTTACGTATAAACAAGTGCACTTAGGTGCGATAATAGGGAAGTGTCAATATGAAATCGGTAATTTTACCGCGAAATGCTGGTTGAAGTTCCAGAGAGAAAATTGTTTTTTCTAAAATATTTCAGACACAGCTTAACAAAATCCATCAAAAATAAAGATAACATTTGTCAATTTTCACATAAATATGATACTGAATATACCGGATTGGTCACTTGATCCATAAGCTGAACAGTTCACCTAATTTGGAAAAACGGTCAACATTGCTTTGAATTAGTAACGATTTTTGTTATTATGAAAATATTTTAGTTGTTGTTAAACTTTTCCATAAAATTACATGATCAGTTCTCTTGAGAGGGTGGTCCAATATTAGTGACCTTAAACATAAACAAATTCAAATATTTGTTGCTCATCAACTACAAATCCTACTTAAACACAAATGAAGAGCTTATTTCCAAAGTTACGTAAATCCACGAAATCATGATTTATTTATTTTCTTATAATTAAATTTAGATATGATTATGAATATATTTTACCTTCTCTCATTACTACAATACACATCCTGACACAGTGTTTCGAAAATCTTTATCAGTGGACATGGTGCCGTATGTTTTGAGTGACATTTATGAACATTGAAACACAACATGGTTTACCCACATTTAAAATATTAATAATAAAGAAAATTCACCAGTTATTATGGCACTTACATAAGCAAGATACATTTTAAAATACAGTAATGTTCGAAATATGGAGTAAATAACATCGTCTTCAATCATCGCGAACACTGTCACAATTATTATCGATATTATCAGCTAGAGCAAACACATGTTGATAAAATGGTCCTCCG
The DNA here is from genome assembly GCF_040414725.1 of Anabrus simplex. Classification (NCBI taxonomy): domain Eukaryota; kingdom Metazoa; phylum Arthropoda; class Insecta; order Orthoptera; family Tettigoniidae; genus Anabrus; species Anabrus simplex. The sequence continues at coordinate 289,864,968 of NC_090270.1, read as the reverse complement.
TAATGCTGAGTTTGTTTAGATATATTTTTGCGACATTTTCTTCTCCTGTTTCACTGCGAGGCCTAACTTTTCTCATCGAAGTTTGGGACACGACCTGTTTTTTTTTACCCTGGCATCTGTGAAAGTGTAGATTTGAAGAATACTTCGTTTGCACATATCCAAAGAGATTTCAACTCTGAATTATCAAAATCTACTTTAGATTTGTTCTCCAAATTAAAGTTTCTCCGTGTAGAGATGCCAGTCATTGCCAAGAACATGTACAGTATCAACTTAATAATGCCAACTTATTAATGTTATACTCTGAGCCAGCTAACTGGTCAAAATTGATATGACACGTGGGAAATAATGTACGTTTAAGTTACATAACTTTGCAAACAAACATAGTTTTCAGATATCTATTAACATGGGTTATAAGATGTATGGAGTCTTAAACCGACGATATACTATGAAAGAACCTATAAATATATTTTATGGAAGTAAAAAATGACAACCAGCTTTCGATTTAAATAAGCTCTTCAATTACTATTTACTTATTTTTTCATGTTGAACCGTGTTGTTGGATGTTGTACCTCAATTACCGGTTGCCCACGTGGATTATAGTACACTTCATCAAGGTGAGTAATGCAATCCTTCCTCGACCCTAGGTAATCAGTCTCCTCACTGTGAAGATGGTCACTCTCCTTCGCCTTATGTAGTCTACCCTCCCTCTCTCCAAGGCTAGTCGAAGCCCCGAGGGGCATCTTGAAACATCTTTAACATAATGATGTCAGAACGGCGGGTCGAAGCAGGTTATCTTATCAAACTGTCTCGCAGATTTGAGGAAGTACTCCCCGTCAACGTTTCGTGTCTTAGATGTGGTGTTTCCACGGTCTATTAAATTACCGTTGACTTCTTTCCCGCTTCAAACATGTTGTTGTTTTTTGTTCTTTATGTAAAGGTTGCCGACATACATTTATTAAATGTTTTTATATCTTGAGGAACCCTAGTGATTACCTTTATAAAATTTGCACATTAATTCCTTGTACGGCAGCAAAGATTGATTTTCACTATAAACACCGCAATTAAATGAACATTTGCTTTTTTTCTTTTAACAGAATTATACCAACAGTATTCTATACAGTCTCGGAAATATTTTCTCAAGAAATACGTCTTTTCTTAATTGTAACATTTGAATTGTTATAACATTTACACCCAGTAATTATTCTCTAAAACTGAACTATTACTTACTTCAAGGAAATGAACCTAGATCACGTTGTTAATGTACACCAGCAAGGAAGAATCATGTAATATATTCACTGATATACATTTAAGGCTGTCACCCTGATGGCAGATTTCCTATCAACTGTTTACAAGTTTTTCTTAGATGAGCTTGAAAATTTATCAAAAAGCTCCCTTTATTATTCCAATCCCTAATATATTCCTCTTAATATGAACAAATGTTTGACCCCCTCTTGTCCTCTGGAATTCCAGTTTACCTTCATGCTTCCTGTTTGTAAAATTCCATTCAAGTTTATTCACATAAAAATTTCGGTTGATGCCATCTCTCCACTGACAGCTCCGAAAATACCACTTAGTCGAGCAGCTCGTCTCCAGAATCTTTATGAAAGCTATGCAAGATTAGCAAGAAACATAATAAGAGAAAATGGGACGTAAAAATGAAGTACATGGAAATTTACAAACATGTATTTTGCGGTTGTGGAAGTTATTTTTTATTTCCCTGATTGAAGAGGAAACAATATTTCATTGAAGGAAAAAGAAATCAGTTTTGTGACTGAAAAAGATGTCTTTCTATAAGCAACTGTTACAGCTGCTACCTCTGTCCACCTTGTTAAGAGGTGTCAGCTGTTGAATGCTACCTTGAGCAACATTTGAAATACCTTTTTATGACATTTTCTGGACGAGGCTGTAAAGGCGCGCTTGGTTCTCCTGAAAGGAAGTGGGTGCGATTCTCCGTCAGGAGGTCGAAAAATTTAAGATACGAAATTTCCACTTCCGGGGGTGCACATGGCCCTGAGGGTCACTCAGCCTACAGCAGACATGTGTACCAGGTTTATTCCTGGGGCAAAGGCGGTCGGGCGTAAAGTTAACCACTATACCGCACTAAGTACCGAGGTTGCGTATAGTGGAAGCCTTTACCTTCCACCCCTCGGAGATCCTTCATAGCTGTACAGAGATGTATTTGCTTATTTTTCTTTTTGCTGGAAGAGAACTCCGTAAAATACATTTTTCACTTGGTGAACCAAGCAATTATGAACGTGACTGGTGGATCTCGTAATTAACACTGTAAGTCGAGGATCCATCTTTTGGTAATCACCACTTCACGAGGATCCTTATAAATTTTAAAATCACGTCTGTATTCAGGGTAGTTCCCTTTAATGCCCTAATAACCAATGTATTGTTCTTTAATTTTTCCAAATGTATAATAATGCAGATCGTGTGTTGTGTTATTAATTATTAAAATTTAATTTTGTTAATATTTTGTAGTCAGATCTTGTCCTTGTGGCAATTCAGAATGTCTGGAAAGTCCTTTTCTCAATAAATAAGTAAATATTTATGAAAGATAAACCCCAAAAGCGCAGTAATTAATTTAATAATGAAATATTTAAGTTAACGTCGACTTTTTAAATTCATTCCCGTTCATACACATTTACATTTCGGTTAGGGAATTAACAGCTGTGGGATGTTTGAAGAAGAGATTTTCATGATCTGATTACAGAAAGTCACGTTAGTACATTTACACTGACTCGAATTTTATAACCAAATTACTATAATCTAAGTTTTGTGGGAATAATAGGAGGGGAAGTTGAATTTTACCTTAAGTTTCTGCTTTTTGCCGTCCTGGGGAGGCTGTGGCCCCGATCCCGGCCCGGGAGGGGCCTCTCCTTGCATGCCATCAATATTTTTCGTGCGAATGAGTTTCCCGAAGAGCGTGAGACCATCACGCTTCAAGTTGGCGCGGTCCAGTTGGAAGAGCCCCAGCTTCATCCTGAAATACAGAGAAAAAATCGGGATTGAATTATATCGACACAACGTATATGCAGTGGTCAAAAATGATTAGGTCCTGTACATTTTCATTACAAAATAACAAAATGCTTTCGAAGGTCATTTTGAAAGAGAAGCGTGGAGGATAAATTATTAATATTGACTAGTTAGTCTAATTAGTACAGCATCTGAATGAAATCTTCATGAGTCCATTGAAAATATCATGAATTGTATGCGAATAATTGTCAGAAAAAGGAAAATTGACCATAGTGAGGGTACCCATTACAAAGCTGAACAGGATATGAAAGGACGAATATTTACAAAACAAGGAAAAGAAAACTGCCACTGAATCACTCCCTCCTATTCGCATTGCCATTAATGCAGTTGACTCCTGAACTATCAAAAAGGTAAAAAAGGGAAGAAAGAAGAGCTGTGAGATGTGGTTTTACAGACACATTCTCCTCATTCCTTGGAATGAGCACCGCGCCAGTATATTCGCCTTGGAAAATCTAGGTATACAGATTATACCTTTTGAGCGGATAAGCCAAGATTACGTAGGTCTTATTTCAATTACATCGACAGAATAATGGGAAGTGTGGACAGCTTGTGATGGAGGGAAAGGCCAATAGCAATAAATCCGTAGAAATACACCCAAGCAAGAAATCCCGAGAAATAAACTAAATCATATTAGTTGACCGGCTGCAGCCATTAGTGTCAAAATTTTTCACGATGTGTTCTTACAGCTACAGACCGCTATACTCCTGTAAAGCTAATATGACGGCATACATGAAAGACGGCCATGCCCTGTCAGCCGCAAAGTTTTGAGGAGGAGGAATTGTCAGATTACAGCGCCAATACAACTGACAACACAGCTGTATCACGACGTTTGGTGAAATTATAAAGGAAACTATTGGCCTGTCGCAGCAATAGCTGTGAAACAAGAAAAAACTGATAATAAAGGAAGCGTGAGATACGTGACAGAATTCTGGACGGATATTTATTTGCCTTTAAACTTACACTCCGTGTCGTGACGAAATATATGGAATTTTTGAACCTTTACATTGCCCTATCATAATCATCTTGTGCATGCGTTTAACATTCACGGATAACTTTCATAAAGTAGGCTACAGTTCACTGTAAATAATTGCATTCGACTGCCCTATTCATTTCCTAATTATTGTATGGTATTTAATTGTGAAGTATGTTTTTCTTTTTCGCGGTATTGAATCTGATATGGTGTAGTTATTATTTTAATTTTGACATCCCTCGCAGATTTAACTCTACTAAATAACAAGCATAACTGACTATGGCTGGAAACGCACCGAGAAAGGTAAATCCCTATTTTGTCAAAACTTCGACCCTATGCTTTGACAATGGTCATTGCGAAAGCAAGACATAACGGGAACTGCCTCCCTTTGAATTTAAAAGGCTTGTTACTGTCAGTTCAAACCAAACCAATCCTAGGTAGGCAAATTACCTGATTCTTGGAAACACCTGTAATGAATTTTAATATTATAATTTTCTCATACATCGCTTGTTAGAAGCGTCATGGAGCAAGAACTTACATTATGGTGATAACTAGATTTCACAGATCCATATATCAAACTAACATAGAAAGATCTACATAGACAACTGCCATAGAGCCCTCTATCACGAACATAGTTAAATGCAATGACGTACTCACGGCAAACTTGATGAGCTAGGAGCGCAGCTGGAAATCCAGTCGGCCGTGACCTAAGCATAATGTTATTCGAATGAATGACTAATTTATGCAAATAAAGGAACTGAGGAAAGAAATAACATTTTTCTAGTAATACTGAGGTGGAGACCTTTCTTTTTATGCATAACACATAGGCTTTAGTATTGCGGTTTTCCCACAAAATTGTGTTACACGTTCAAATTATATAATATGTATATTGAACCCATGACTTTTGGACCAAAGGGTTCAATATATATTGGTGAGGGTTCAAGGGGCATTCGGTCGGTAGATGCAGAGTGGGTATCAGCCCTTGGGTTTCGTCCCTTAAGTGGCCATGGCTTGTCCGTGGTCCAACAGCTCTGTACTCTGACCGGCCAACCGAGCAGAGGAGAGGTGACTACGGCTCTACTGGGGCTCTACGCCTGGCTTTCGGGAGACGGGACAGGCTGGCCCAAACAGTCAGGCTGTCCTGAGAATGGTTTCCGTGGTTTTCCATTCTCCTGCACTAAAGCGAATGCCGGGACAGTTCGTAGAACAGGCCACGGCCGCCCAACCCGTCCCTTCTCCGAACAACTCATTCACCGTAATAAATCTCCCAGCCTGAGAGACGCCGTAATCGTCTAAGAGGCCCGCCTCCCCCTTCAGGGGAAGAAGGAAAACGTTTAGTAGTAGTAAGGGACATTCCATCCAGACATTTCACTCCCTTCCTTGTACAACAGTGCTATGATATAAAGAGAAGTCTACTTCGGTCAAAAAATTTTCACCGACACTGCCCAGCTGACTCCCTTTCAATAGCATTCAATCTCCGTTTCTTTCGCCAGTCGATGTTCGGGAGTAATCATTGTTCCTCTCCTAGCACACCCAATCATATATCTGCCAGGGTTTTATGATTTTGAACGTTACTTTAGGATAGTCTGAAAACCAAAATAAAGTTCCCACCGTCTATAGATTTCAAACAGGGTGTCCGGTAAGAGTTTGTAAGAGCGTAAAATAAACTGTACAATTGTGTCACACTAATGAATTGGTGAGTTTGCTTTAATATTTTCTTTCTCAAATAAATGAATTTCAACTTATTTTCCATGCTTACTTTGATAATCGCATAGCTTAATTTAATACACATGTTTTTTCACATCCTCCTTTCTTGAACTAGTTTAAATTTTATGTCGTTCCTTTTTCTATCTTGAAATATTCCGCCACATTGGTTAATCTACTTCTTTTTTAACAACATTCTATTTTTTGACATCTTATCCTCCTCAGTAGTGAGAAGAAATCCGGAGTATTTTTCATAAAGTATTAATTATATTGAGTGTATCGCATAATGTCATGTTGAAGGTCCCATGGGTAAACCACGTCACCAATGATGAGGCACTCCATCGTGCCGGAAAATCATGCGAATTATTAACCCTCGCAAACCGCAGAAATGCAATCTAGTTTTTATCACATCTTCCAAAATGTAAAATGAAGAAATACAACATAAAACAATATTATCCAGGGCGCTGAACCTCGAAGAGTCATCTGACATCCAGGAAGAAATGAGAATCAAGAATTCTAATAATTTTTCGTTCTATAATTGGCTTTTACGTTGCACTGACACAGATAGGTCTTATGGCGACCGTGGCCTTATATAAGGTACAGTTCCAGCACCTTTCTTGTGTGAAAATGGGAAACAACGGAAAACCATCTTCAGGGCTACCGACAGTGGGTTTCAAACCCACTATCTCCTGAATCCACGCTCACAGATGCGCATCCCAAACCTCACGGCCAACTCACTCGGTAATTATAATATAGCTCCAGGGGCAGGATATATAGCATATAATTATTTTAACAGTGACCCATCCTGAATCAAATGAGTAGCAACAGCAGTAGCAGAAAAATAAGAATACTATTAGGTTATTCAGCGTTCGGTCACTGCCTTAACACTGTATTTAACAATTGTGCAGTTGCAAATCACGATTAGTGGTACATTTCAGTCGAGATTCGCAAAAGTGTTTATGTATAGTAATACTGTGAGGTACGAATAATTTTTGTAATTTAGTCCTAAAAATAATGTGTCACCACATTCATGATTTTCTATTAAAAGGACATCAGAGACCTGCACTATGTCATCTCTATATAACTATAAATTCACTGTAAATCCATCCCAACCAACATTGATCTCATCCCACCATCCTTATCTCCCACACTTCATTAAAAAAAATGCAATACAAGCTCTGAGAATCTCAAGGTATGTCTTATCAGTAGAGCCCGGAATTGTATGCACTAATAGGTTAGAATGCAAACTTACTGAAACGAGAAGCAAATATAGTCTATCTTCACAACGATTATGCTATGGGGTTTGCATAAACATTAGGGGTACGGCCCATCAGAACCCCTATAATTTATGTTATTCTTTCTACATTATGCAACAGCGGGTGGCCAGCATTTCCTACTAACCAAATTAGTTTGCAATCTAACCTATTACCGCATGAAAATCCGGGCTTTACTTATCAGTCTGACTTCCTTTTAGTCAATCCTTACATTCTCACCAACTTGATATGGCGGAATAAGCACTGGAGTGGACGTATAGAAAATACTTCAAACATTTCCCTTTTGATAATAGTGTTCGTTTCAGTGTAGTTACCAAATTCAATACCGGAAGCGAACTTGGAATCATAAGTCAATTATGCATTAATTAGTTTCTTTCATTATTTTACTCATTATTTGCATGATTTGTAGCTCGATAAACACGTCATCATAGGGAATTAAAGTTTACGGAAACAGCGTCGTCTAAGGAACGTTGTTTACTTCGTTCTGCTTTTACCATCAGGTGAATAACACCGAGGTGTTGTCACATAGTGTAATGTTATATTCGGGGCCATTCCCTAGAGGCTGAGTAACATGGCTCAGGAACCAAGGGACAGGTAGGCATTAAATATTCCGCATTAATGAGATACGCTTCCCTTTACCCAGGATGTCGGTTTCACAGAACGGACACGATGATGAGAGAAGCCTGAATATACACCTACATAGCAGCACACAGAGGTAAAGTTTTTAAAGTCTGAATGATGTTATACAGGAAGTAATCTGGGAAGAAATGGTGGTACTCTGGGAAATTATAATAATGTGCGTATCATTCCACTAGGATTACTTATAACAGGAACGTTCATTAATTGATCGTTCTCATTTTCACGTTATTATTCTAGACATCAGGGGTAAACTGTCGTAACGACGTGCTATACCATTGTGTTAGCCAGTGATCATGCTGATCTTCATGTTGTTGTTGATAACATCGTAAATATCAGTGAAGGATTCGGTTTGTTCATGAATATTGGCGAGACAAAGCCGATAGGATTTTGAAAAACACTTAAACAGGCCCTCCCTTACACATTAAAATATCCTGGGACTATAATGACTGAGCTGGCCCCGCGCTGCAGAGGTAGTCTGCCTGCCTCTTACTCCGAGGCCCCAAGTTCGATTCCCATTAAGGTCAGGGAATTTTACCTGCATCTGAGGGCTGGTTCGAAGTCCACTCAGCCTGGATGATTACAACTGAGGAGCTATCTGACGGTACGATGGCGGCCCCGGCCTATAAAGCCAAGAATAACAGCAGAGATGATTAGTCGTGCCGACCACATGACACCTCGTAGTCTGCAGGGCTTCGGGCTGAGCAGCGGTTGCTTGGTAGGCCATAGTGTATATGGGCTGTTGCGCCATGGGGTTTGGTTTGGTTTATAGTGACTGAACAATGTAATTCCACGAATGAAATCTTATCCAAGACTGGGCAAGCGAAAAATTTGTTAACTTTGATGCTGTTACAGGCCTTGCTTGTAAAATTGATATGGGATTTTGGTGTTATGTCGTTTCAAGAAAACGAGGCGAAACTCTTTAAGTTTCGCAGAGAATTTTACTCCGCGTTTTTAGAAGAAAACACGACTTTCCACGAGGAAAACCCAACCATTAACGAAAGTCTGAATTTAGACGTTAGTAATAGAAGTGTAAGTGGTACGTTCATTCGTCTCCAGATGGCTCACCGTACGAGGTACAGCGCTAGCGTTCGAAGCGGAAGCTGATGGCACCATCAGAATCGGTTTGAGAGGGGGCATAACACGTGTACACACTTTGTGAAAGTATGACTCTGACACGTGCCTGGAATGAAATATCTGGTGATGAGGAACGTACGAATTTGGAAATCAGAGAAACGATATAAAAACAGTGAAAGGACTGGGAATGTAACTACCTATATAAATCCTTAATGGCTGACAACCACGTATTACTTATCTGATAGCCAGTGTCTCTGTTGAAATTGTTATGATTTCTACGTATTTCCACAGCTTCCCGTATAACCTTAGACCTGTAGTGTCTAGTGAGGGTAAGAGCTCGAACATCTTGGAAAACAACATAATGACCCGACGACAGGGCGTGCTCAGGTATTGCTGATTTGTCTGGCCAGTTGAGACGTATAATTATTTGGTGTTCCTTGAGGCAAACCCAAAAGTCCATATCATGTCTACAAGCGAAAAATTTGTTCAACAGTACGCGGGCCCTATTCACCAGTAGAGATCTCAACCTTCACCTCCAAGTTCGCATGTTGCGATGCTTTGTTTTCCCTATTCTTCTGTATGGTTTAGAAGGTTGATCTCTCAGTTCTTTGCTGAATATACAGATTGAAGCTTCAGAAGTGTACTTGTAAAGAAGAAGGCATCGAATATCCTGGGTAGAAAATAAGACCATTGAGTAAGTCCTCACCTTGTTAAATACAAAAAATAGCTAGCATTCGTCAAGGAACAGAAGCTCAGGTGCATCGGGCGCATCGTGAGAGGTGAACGATATGACCTTCTCCAACTCATCATCGAGGGGAAAATAGAAGGAAACCGATCTATGGTGAGACGGAGGAATTGCTGGCTTAAGGACCTGAGCCCCTAGTATGGACGAACTTCTAACGAAATCTTTCGAGCCGCCGTGTCAAGAGTTATCATTATAAGTTGCATCATAGGTTCGCCAACCTTCGTAGGGAGGTGACATTCTAAGAAGAAGAAGAAGAAGAAGAAGAAGAAGAAGAAGAAGAAGAAGAAGAGGAGGAAGAAGAAGAAGAAGTATATTGTGCATTTATTTCTTAACACAGTAACATAGAAACAAAGTGAACAATATTTCATGGAGGTGTAGACTGTACACAAATAGCAACATCTACTTTAGGTTACAACAGTTCTCCCCCGCTAATTTTGAGTTTTCTCTTAGAGCATTTTTAAGACACAATTATGCAGAAATTTAGGGAGACTATTTATGGATTAATACAACTGATGATCTTGAAGATACATGGGAGTTGGTCTGTAACGTTCAGAACGACGTGATGGCCCTGGTTAAGAGCATTCCTCTGGTGCGGCCATATCTGGTATTGGGCCTGGTACTTCAGCTGGTCCTGGTGGTGTCCGGTCTGTCTTCGGGATTCTTGGCACGTCAAATGTGACTGATGGTGACTTGAACTGTGGGATCTCCCAGAATGACTACATGAAAAATCCTCTGAAGGACTACGTGGAGGCACTGGGGTTGAACTCAGTTGATTGATATGGCGTTTGAGGATCGGCCAGGAATCTGGCTTTGCTAGATAATGGCATGATCCTAACCGTTGAATAAGAATACCGAACTGCCATACTTCACACTTGTTCTAATACAACCGTACCTGATGACTCTCCACAAACGTGGAAGAAGTTCGGCGGTTACTCGGATGATCACATATTACTCCTGTTTTATCCGGCACTTCTCATAAATGTCATCCCATCCTTGTCGCCACTTGCTTTAGTTTTGAAAAGTAAATATATGGTGCATTTATTTCTTAACACAATAATAGAAAGACGAAGACAATAACGACATGTCATGGAGAATATACACAGAATGTGTATACACAATTAGCGACATCTACTTAAAGTCACAACACCACGGTTTTTACTTTTTATCGCATGTGACTTGTTATAGTCGCGCTTCTTACTGCTACATTGTTGTTTATGCATGCTTCGCAGAAATGAATATAAGCTGTGTGATACCATCGTAAGTGCTAGAAGACACCCAGTGATAAAATATTGTAAGTGATCACACACCAGTTCAACCTTATGCCGTCCACCGTACTCCTTACCGTATTGGCTCTTAAGATATTTTACCATGGTCAGAACTGTCGATTCGATCTCCATTCACCCTGGAACCGTACACCTATATATCAGGGACACTAACCGCACACAGGGGCACTGGATATCCAATAAAATATACACGTATTTTACACACTGAGGCTTACGATATATTTTTAAATCTCATAAAATCAGTGAAATGGATTATTTTCAATACGTAAATATAAACAATAGAAGAACACTAATCGCTGATAATTACATAAAATAAAAAGGTCAGTTATTAAAAATCATTCTTTTGGTTTTTGATAGTACTATAATGTCTACTTCGCAAAATTCGGGCACAAATCCAGCATGTGTTTTTCACATACGAATATATTTTGTTCGCTGCAAATAATAAAGATTTTAGTCTCTTTTGACAGTCGCTACATATTCCAGACCTAAGACTGATTGGTGTAGACTGATTGGTTATCGTAACTACCAGTATTTACGTAATAGAAAGGGGGATTCCTCTGCATGTTGATGGGATTTCCAGTCTTCGTCATACTCATGATGTCATTAATTTTTCTGCCAATATGAAAATAAATTCATCTGAAGCTTGAAGCGGAAATACATATTCTTCATCGTCTTCTTCAACAACGTCTAGGGCATCAATGATATAAAGCCCATACCTATATTATTTCGGTAAAATCTGTTCACCGCTTTCAAGGCAATCGATCTCAAACAAGCTTAACACAAAGTACAAAAGTACATGTTAAAAAGTGTGAAAATTCTAATACGTACATACATACAATACATTATCATTATAGACTGTTATGCCTTTCAGCGTTCAGTCTGCAAGCCTCTGTGAATTTACTAAACGTCGCCACAATCCTCGTTTTGCAAGTAGTGTTTTGGCCTCATTTAGTTCTATACACCTTATCTTGAAATCGTTAGAAACTGAGTCTAACTATCGTCGTATTGGTCTACCTCTACTTCTCTTACCCTCCATAGCAGAGTCCATTATCCTCCTAGGTAACCTATCCTCCTGCATTCGCCTCACATGACCCCACCACCGAAGCCGGTTTATGCGTACAGCTTCATCCATCGAGTTCATTCCTAAATTAGCCGTTATCTCCTCATTGCGAGTACCCTCCTGCCATTGTTCCCACATGTTTGTACCAGCAATCATTCTTGCTACTTTCATGTCTGTTAATCTAACTTATGAATAAGATATCCTGAGTCCACCCAGCTTTCGCTCCCGTAAAGCAAAGTTGGTCTGAAAACAGACCGATGTAAAGAGAGTTTCGTCTGGGAGCTCACTTCCTTCTTACAGAATACTGTTGATCGCAACTGCGAGCTAATGCATTAGCTTTACGACACCTTGATTCAGTCTCACTTATTATATTAGCATCCTGGGAGAACACACAACCGAAATACTTGAAATTATCGACCTGTTCCAGTTTTGTATCACCAATCGGATATTCAATTCTGTTGAATTTCTTACATACCGACATCAATTTAGTCTTCGAGAGGCTAATTGTCATACCATACTCATTGCACCTATCTTCAAGTTTCAACATTTTACACTGCAGTTTTTCGGCACAGTCTGCCATTAAGACTAAGTCGTCAGCATAGGACAGACTGCTTACTACATTTCCACCTAACTGAATCCCTCCCTGCCATTTTATACCTTTCAGCAGATGATCCATGTAAACTGCGAACAACAAAGGTGAAAGATTACAGCCTTGTCTAACCCCTGTATGTACCCTGAACCAAGAACTCATTCTACCATCAATTCTCACTCAAGCCCAATTGTCAACATAAATGCCTTTGATTGATTTTAATAATTCAAACTGGCTACAAATGAATAATGTTTAATTAACCATACGCTGGGGGAACTGTATGCCCCAAACATATGTTCTGATGTACAAAATTTCGTCCCTAATTAGAAATAGTGCAAGAGCTGAGAGACTACGAAGGTGAAAGGAAAGTCACGGAGTTAGGAAACTATAGATGTTGCGAATACCAAATTACTGCGAATTAAGAATTCCCTGGGACACTCAGTGCCCTGGTGTACGGTTCCAGGGTTAAAGGTAGCAAAATATGCTCCTCAATTACCTCTTTCTGCTCTACCAAAGTTAGTAAAATGTCATTCTGTCGTCCAGAATATTTTAAATTTTCGATTCGGCCGTCTATGGACCACGCTTGACAATCTTTGCAGTATTTCTAGCATGCTCTGTCTTCACTCTCTGCCAGTATCTGTTCAAACTTTCTCCTTCTTCTTCCTTCTTCTTCTTTTCCTTCTGCTCTTCTCACTAGCGTTTCCCCAGTCTCGTGGAAACCAGGAAACATTTTGACGAGTTGTCTAAATTCAGTTCTTTAATAAAATTATTTATTTAATTTGAATCTTCTCTCCCCACTTTTTACATTTGGGCCAAGAATATTTCTTAGCACTAGTTATTCTTTCTTCCAGATATATTCAAGTCCACCTTTTGCAATAATGTCTAATGTTTCCGCTGCATACAAGCATTCGGGTTTAACAACGGCGTCAAGATGCCTCAGTTTATTCCAAAGATAAAACCTGTTTGTTGTAGTTATCCCTTGACAGTTGAAATGCCATTTACATTTGTCTCTCCCCTTTCAGCAATTATTATTATTTCTTCTTCTTGCGTTCCGGCCTTCTAAGGACCACGTTACAATTTCAATTGTTCCTCCTTAGTTCTTTCCTTTTCTTCCAGTATTCTTTCATTGTTGCACTGTGTTTCTTTTTCCTGTCTTCAGTCCACTTTGTGCCTGTTTTCTTTTCCTTCCTCCCTTGGAATCCTTCCATTTGTAAGACTTTCTTCCTAAAAATCTTTCTTTCCAATAATTCTTCTTCTCGTATGTTGTTCCTTTCCAGGTCTTTCTTGACTTCTTGAATCCAGGTGGTGGTTGATTTCTTTTCCCAAAGGTACTTGAAGATTCGTTTAGTTAGTCTATTGTCATCCATTCTGTAAATGTGTCCAAGAAATAGCAATCTCCTTTTTCTTATTGTTTCTGATATGTTTTCTACGTTCTGGTAAATTTCATTGTTACTTCTTAATTTCCAAAACTCTGCAATTCTTGGAGGACCTAATATTTTCCTTATAATTCTTCTTTCTAATATTTCTAATTTATCAAGCTTGTAGTTCAGTGCTAGACATTCGCTGGCATAAAGGCATTCTGGTTTCACTACTGTGTTGTAGTGCTTTATTTTAAGTTTCCTTGATAAGCACTTTTTGTTGTAAGTATTCTTAGTTATACCAATTATTATTATTATTATTATTATTATTATTATTATTATTATTATTATTATTATTATTATTATTATTGTACCGGGCGGTACACCTCCACTCCGCTAATTTAAAATGTGCGCCAGTTGAAACTCCTCTGCTGGAGGAAGTCTGAACTTTATATACGCTATTAATTCTCTACTTTCTCAGAAGATGTCACCACGTGGAAAATTTTGAGTTTTTGAACTGTGTCATTTTTGATGTGGTTTTGTTTCACTTGAAGTAAGAAGTGTGAACTTTCTCTTCTAGAGGACACTACTGAAGATCAACAATAGTGCAACCTAGTGCGGAGTCAAAGAACTATTTTGTTGGAGAAATTTTTATTTCAAATGTTTGTCTTTGCTAAAAAAATTTCAGTTATTGTTTAAGTTGGCTGTATACCCCTCTCTTTCCCCTTGTTTTGCATTTAACCAATCCTGAATTTCTTTGAGTTATTTCCGACCAATCCGATGTATCTTCCCCCAACTTGGATATGTTTCTGTAACCTAGCCAATAAAATAATTGTGGGCGGGTGTTTTCATTCCCCTAACGCCTAGAACCTTCCACGAGAGGATATAAACTGCTGATTTTTGGGTCTCTGCGCCACTTCTGTTCCATCTTTCAGTGTATAAGGTACATAGCAGGAGGCGGGAAGCGCCTCTTTCCTCGGCAGCGGTCATCAATAAGGTAATGGCCGATTAATAAATTCTTCCTATGCTAGCTCAGCAGTTTAACTCTCGGGGCGGGTGCGAAGCGTTCCTCCATGTAACCTTTTCCTAAAATGTAACGCTCTTTTCATATATTCTCTTTTAAGGCTACATACTGGGATAGAGAGTGCTAACCCTCTCGAGCTCGCACTCTTATTGTTTTGAGGTGAACTTATTTTTCTCAACCTATTCTTCGATAACGTAAAACAAATTGTTCTCTCCTTAAGTCACCTCTTTAGTATGGGATTAGCCCTTGTATTAACGGCCTAGTGCCAAGTAGGTCTTAATCAAAGTGTATTAGGAGTGCAAGTTCGCCTCCTCTCAAATTGTTATTTTAAAGGTCATTTAATTAACCTGCTTTTCATTTAATAGACCTCAGTAGATTGGGTATTTTACCCCTGTGTTTATGTCCGTTGAGGACAGCTTGAAGGTGGAGTTTGGTGTGGCCTGGGAGAGGCTTAAATTTGAGAGCGAGTGGCTCTTTTGAGAACTGAATGTTGTATGCCTCGAGGAGGCTTTACTGTGCAATTTGGAGCAAGTGCTCCAGGGTTCGATTGGGGTCTTCTGCCCCGTTGTTGAAATTTGTATATCGTAAAGTTGGGCTAGTTGCTCAAGAATTGTGTTTTCAGGGCGTGAAGCCCAAATCCTGTAAATATTGTAACTACCCTTTTGAACTTGCTACTTTGTACCTGCCATGCTTGTTATTTCTTTGTTTTTGAAAAGAAAATATAACCTGGTTAAATTTTAATTAATTTTACTTTAGTAGCTTGAGACCCGTTCACCACCCCGCACCTTCTTTCACGCATAACTACCACGGATATCTCCGTAACAATTATTATTAGTAGTAGTAGTAGTAGTAAGTAGTAGTAGTAGTAGTAGTAGTAGTAGTATGTCCGACTCGTTGTCTGAATGGTCAGCGTACTGGCCTTCGGTTCAGAAGGTCCCGGGTTCGATTCCGGGCCGGGTCGGGGATTTTCACCTTCATTGGTTAATTCCAGTAGCCCGGGGGCACGGTGTTTGTGCTGTCCCCAATATCCCTGAACTCACACACCACACGTAACACTATCCTCCACCACATGAACATGCAGAAACCTACACATGGCAGATGCCGCCCACCCTCATCGGAGGATCTGCCTTACAAGTGTTGCACTCGGCTAGAAATAGCCACACGAAATTATTATTATTATTATTATTATTATTATTATTATTATTATTATTATTATTATTATTATTATTATTATTATTATTATTATTATTATTATTATTATTATTTCCGTACCCGCGGTGTATGGGTAGCGTGTCTGCCTCTTACCCGGAGGCCCGGGTCCGTTTCCAGGCCAAGTCAGGGATTTTAACCTGCATCTGAGGGCTGGTTCGAGGTCTACTCAACCTACGTGATTAGAATTGAGGAGCTATCTGACGGTGAGATGGCAGCCCCGGTCTAGAAAGCCAAGAATACCGGCCGAGGGGATCCGTGTGCTGACCACACGACACCTTGTAATCTGCAGGCCTACGGGCTGAGCAACGGTAGCTTGGTAGGCCATGGCCCTTCCGGGCTGTTGCGCCATGGGGTTCGGTTTGTTTATTATTATTATTATTATTATTATTATTATTATTAATATAACGAGTAGTTTATCTCGAATCAAACTCATAATTATAGTTCATGGATGACTCCCGTTATGCAAGTCTGTATTCATGAAACGATTCCATGTCTGAAATTTTTCACTTTGGTTCACTCTTCAACGTCTGTAAAAATCACCATGTTAATATTTATTAATCCTAGCGAGACTTAAATACTGGCTTTCTCACCGCAGCCTTTCGTAGGTTGCCAATACTTTCTTTTTTCTGACCACACGACAACAACTTCTATACTGCCCGTTCTTTGATTTTTTGTTCCTCTGGAGAGATAGAAATATTTGCAGGATTGAATGCAAATCCCTTTCAGTGTAGTTGTAAAATCCAAACTGTGGTTGAACTAGCCTAAGATGGTATATCCACATGGCGCTCACCAATCGTACTTCAGTTGCAAAGATATTACTTGACTTGATAAAAAAATCATTTATCAGCATGTAGGGCAGTCGCCCAGGTGACAGATTCCCAATCAGCTGTTTACCTGGCATTTTCTTAAAAGATTTGACAGGGATTTGAAACCTCGATCCAATAGACAGCTGGATTGTGTAGAATTTGACGGGCCAATATTATCTGCATATTTCATGAGGCTCTGCTGTTTAATATTTGGTTAGTTAATATTAATTAACTTAAATAATAATTGGTTATTAATGTTTGAAATTAAAGGCAATCAATGTGAACACATCCGAATATAGATTTAGTATTACATGTGCACTACAGTATATTCCATAACTAATCATTGCATTCAATTTAATAACAGTTAAATACAACATTTATATTACATTACCACTTCAGTCACGTGTATATGCCGCAATTCGTTCCAATTTCACATACATAATCATTTGTTTATTATTAATTACATTGTATCCACTACCTTTACTACGGTAAACAGATCAGCTAGCCTGAGCTCTGTCTGACTCATATATGTTCATGTTATTTTGTTGGTGACGCTTAATATGTGTAATTGAATCCATATGATATTCTTGGATCTTATAAAGATGTTGAAGAGAGTGGCAAATGAACTCATTCCACACACACAAATGTTCCATAGAGATCATCATGCTTTTGATTCTATGGGCTTCACCTCCATCATTGGAATGTCTCCAACCACTGTATGTCAGTTGTGGTGCATAACTCTCAGCATTGTTCACCATACAAGTTCGCAATCTTCGAGGCTCTGTTTCAGCCTGGCTTTGCTCATGCTGTACCTGGAAAAAATAACTGAGGGACTGCGTACAAATTATGATGAAATGACACGTACATTCATGAGTTATCTGATGTCGACGTCTGCAGGATTGTGCACAGGATTTGTCTTCATTCATTTGGTACAAGTTTCAGCAACCATCGGAGAGTGTAAACGCGGAAGAGTACCTCTACATTGTCATCGCCAGAAGATGGAAGTTCGTGCCAGAGACTACACACATTCCATCATGAGTTTCTAAGCCTATAGACCGACGTCAACGACGCAGAAATGCAAGGGTTTCAGCCTTAGAATGTATGATTGAGGACCCCAGGAATTCGACATGAAGCCAACAAAATAAGTTAAGTCGACAACGTCTTATTTATATCTGTTCTCTGTAGCTCTTTATTTCTATTATTATTCTTTCTTTGGATTGGTCTTATAGTCTATAGGTGATTTCATTTTCACGATACTTCATTGATTATTTCCTTATATGTGAGATAGAACTTGAAACTTACTTGGTATACTTGTTTGATTTCCGACCACGACTCTAATTAGTGTAACAGGGAAATATTCTATCGTACAAAATGAGCTCAAGAGATGCAATATTTCCATATGAGAACTCTCTGAGACCTAACGTGATTTAATCACCTTACGGCAGGTGATGCCTTCGTTTGCTTCTCCAGTAATGAGAATGGTGGCTATCAAAGTGTGGGCATGAGTGTATCAAGTAGATTTAATACGTTCGTCCTATTGTACGGAATTATCAGCCCTCGGTTGATATCCCTGCGGATCGCAATCAAACTCTGCAAGATTAACATCTTAAGTGAACATTTATTTTTCCCTTGAAGACGTTATCTCCCCTGTCCCTGGCAGGTAATTTCTCATGGTAATGGGTTATTTCAATGACAGGACTGGGTACTCAACTTTAGATGACCGCATTCACTCTGTAGTAGGACATTTCGGCTGGGACACAAGTAATGAAATGGGAGGTGGGGCGCCTCGTTCAATTCTGTATTAAAATGATTCTTTTATAGTGAAAACTCCCTCCCAACAGCATCTGAGACGGTTGTATACATGAATAGCTCCGAACAAGATCTACAAAAATCAAGATTCAGTCATAAATTAATGTAACGTAGCGGTCATTTTTCATCATCATAGATATCAGAATGGTAAATATTTTAGTTTATTTGAATAAATGTGTGACATAATTTCTAAACTTAAACATTCTTATTTCCGAACCTCATGTCAAATCCAGCCATATGTATTTATTAAGCCAACAATCCTGTCGAACTGAGCACCCCTGAGGTGTCTCTTGATCACCGACAGATGTAGTTACGGGGACAGTATCCCTACCGAATGTAAATATTATGTGAATCATACGCTACACATTCGTTACATTTTGCTTTTTTGATGACTTTTAGCGATATCATTCGTACAAACGAGAGCTTGTGCAGTGCACTGTAAGGGTTATTCAGATAATACTGGATGATAATTTCTTATAATTATTTACATCCATTTCAGAGTTGCCAAGTTAATTAATACTCCGACTTTTATACACAAACGCTCTGGCAGAGTAATTTTCAAAACCATATGTTCACTTATATAAGTTATCGGAGTGTAATTTTTATGTCCTACATAACCTGGAATGTCAGCGACTCAACGTCATATGTTGGGACGGTAAAAGAAAAACTGATCGCCTGGAAAATCCACTGGCTTCAACTTAAGGGGCTCATTCAGGAAGGACAGTGGATCCACAATGGAAAACAATTACCACTGTACTTGAGCGTCTGTTCCCCATGTTAGGGGTAGCTACACAAATGAAGTCGAATGTTTGCCGGCATGAGCGAACACACTTGGTTTGCCTATGTCCGAGTAATATCTTGTGCAGGGGTTGAGACATCACACAAGAATGCGGAAGAAGTACTACTTCATTTAATTTCATCGGTATCAGGAAGGCAACGGAAAACGCTTGATTGTTTTCTCAAGAAAGCTGTTATACGGTTACGTTGATGGATAATGTAATACTTACGTTCTGCAACCCGACTGACGAAAGGGCTGGGTGGGCAGTGCGAATAAACGCTCTCCAGGATCGAGCTAGAACGAACATTGCCACACGGAATACAAAAGGTCTTCTCCAAACAGGGAAATATTCTATCGTACAAAATGAGCTCAAGGGATGCAATATTTCCATATGAGAACTCTCTGAGACCTAACGTGATTTAATCACCTTACGGCAGGTGATGCCTTCGTTTGCTTCTCCAGTAATGAGAATGGTGGCTATCAAAGTGTGGGCATGAGTGTATCAAGTAGATTTAATACGTTCGTCCTATTGTACGGAATTATCAGCCCTCGGTTGATATCCCTGCGGATCGCAATCAAACTCTGCAAGATTAACATCTTAAGTGAACATTTATTTTTCCCTTGAAGACGTTATCTCCCCTGTCCCTGGCAGGTAATTTCTCATGGTAATGGGTTATTTCAATGACAGGACTGGATACTCAACTTTAGATGACCGCATTCACTCTGTAGTAGGACATTTCGGCTGGGACACAAGTAATGAAATGGGAGGTGGGGCGCCTCGTTCAATTCTGTATTAAAATGATTCTTTTATAGTGAAAACTCCCTCCCAACAGCATCTGAGACGGTTGTATACATGAATAGCTCCGAACAAGATCTACAAAAATCATATATATTATGTTCTAGTACGGACATGGTGGCGCACATCGCTAAGAATTGCCAATACTCTACCAAGAGTGGCTTGTGGCTTCGATCACCAATTACTAATGGCCGTCGTCTACGTCTCCAGTAATTAGTTTCGCAGTTTTCACGGTATAGGCATGATTGTACCCAGTAGGTTTATTACGTTTGTCTTGTTGTACGAAGCTATCAGCCCTCGGTTGATGTTCCAGCGCATCAAAGCTAAATCCTGCAACCCTGCAAACCTACACCAAACTAAAGGTGCCAACAGAAACGACTGTCCTAATGCTTCAACACATGTTTTATACCCAGGTTTCTCTGAGAATCTTTAAGTGAGCATTCAGTGAGAACTCATCGATGACAAGCAACTCCCAACAGTGGCACTGTGGGTAAATTTCAAGACCCTCGTAAAAGATGCGTTAGAACACACAGCCGAATTTACTCGCATTGAGATGGAGAACAAGCTTTTACAAGTTGAAGAACGATATAAACTGACAGTGAAAGGATTAAATGACTCTGATTACTCCAGTAGATTTATTGAACTTTCAAAACCTATACCAGGAATGACGTCAGGATAAAAATAAGATGATCTACTCTGAAAACCAGGTACACGTAGATTCCGTATAAACCCATGAATTGTTCATCAAAATGAGACAGATTACTCGGAATTTCTTACCTTATTCGTGGTCCATTCACAATGCCGATGATGTCATGGTAACAAAATGGAGTCTGTGGTATAAACTTGGTGAAAACACTGTGAGAAGGTATACGTGACCATGTGTGTTCTCCAGAGAAATCCACAGCAGCTTTTGTTCAGGTGGAACTCACATTGCGAGATCTGAGACTAAAGAGGTATTGGACAGGTTAAGCCTAAGGAAGTATCCAGGCGTTGACGTGATCACTGCTGATTATATAATATCGATGGGCCCTCGCGGTGTTGACATCATACAACAAACATGTCAGTTGATATGGACCTATGGGCAATGGCTGGAAGTTGTTTGATTGTCCAGCATCCATCGTCCATGATCATACCTATCCAAGAGGAAGGATCCGCGAGGGACTGCTGCAACTTCTGAAAGAAAGCCTTCATCTCACACATGGGAAGGACTATATTCTACGAAATACTGAAGGTACTGGATTATCTATTCTCCTAGCAACTGGCACCAGAACAGGCTAGCATCGTGAAGGGCAGGGATATCCGGGAGCAGATATTCAATCTTCCACAGCTTACAGAGAAGGCAAGAGAGTGCTATACGCTCAGCTTTGTCCATTATATAAAATTTGGAAAAGAAGTTCGATTACCTCCGATTGGGAAACCTGTGGGAAGTCCTAGCTGAGATGGGCACACCGCTTCACCACCTGTTGAAAGGTTTGCATGACTCCTGTCATTCAATCATGAGAATTGACAAGGTTCTGTGTTTACCCTCAACAAATATTACTTCAATTGGTTCAACGGTTTCTTATAAATGTGTGCATTTATAGAAAAAATTTAAAATAACCTTTTACACGTGAAATAATTTTTTGATGGAAATGAATGCAAAAATCATGTCATATTTCGTTTCTTGGGTGGATGGTGTTAAGGAAGAACTGTGAAGTGCTTGTGTAAAATTTCAGTGTTCTATGTGTAATAGGCTGGAACTGGGACTTAGCTGGCATCATAAAAATGTATTGTTGAGCTTAGTTTTAGTCCCAACAATACCATGTGAGGTTAAGGTACAGACCCAGAATTTGCCTGGTGTTAAAAAGGAAAAGCACTGAAAACAATCTTCAGGGCTGCCGACTATGTGAAGAAAACGATTGATATCCTGGAATCATTTTCTAATTGTGTATTATCAATCCGTCCAAATGATACAGATTTTTCGAACATTTTACATATAATTTTCCCAATTTCTGAGGAGATTATCAGCTTTGAAAAATTAAATGCCATTTGCAGATTTTCAATTACGGATCTCATTTTCAGCACTTATTCTCCGGTAATCACTCTAAATTGCCTCCGTGGCTCAGGCGGCATCACGCCGGCCTCTCACCGCTGGGTTATGTGGTTCAAATCCCGGTCACTCCATGTGAGATTTGTGCTGGACAGTTTTTTCCCCGGGTACTCCAGTTTTCCCTGTAATCTTTCATTCCAGCAACACTCTCCAATATCGTTTATTTCATCTGTCATTCATTAATTATTGCCCCAGAGGAGTGCGACAGGCTTCGGCAGCTGGCACAACTCTTATCCTCGCCGCTAGATGGGGCTTCATTCATTCCATTCCTGACCCGGTCGAATGACTGGAAACAGGCTGTGGATTTTCATTTACAATCACTCTAAATATATATTAGTAATCCCGGTTACGGCTGCTACTAGTATAGTTTATCGCCCAATCAAACCCTTAGGAGCTACAGTCGGTGTAGAAGTAATGAACGAATAATGGCCTAATTTAGAGCAAAAATAACTACCCCTCGTTAAAAGAGTTACCTAACCTTTTAACGACATTAACTCCAAGGCTGAGCATTGCTGTTATGTTCCAGAAGTTACAATATTCATTTAACGACTCAACCACCTTTCTGCTGCTGTAAGAAACTAAGTAATGTAGCGTTCAGTGCAAGTCTTGATTTGGCACCTCTTACAAATATTGGGATATAGGTTGAATATTTAAGTCCAGAAATTGAACATGGTAATTAAATCAAGGTAGCATTTAACACACACAAAATCATGAACACAAATTAGTAAATTTTGAACTGTACCAAAAATGTTACGTAATTGCTAATAAGTTTGCTTTATTGTTCATAAATTCGTTACTAAAGCTCGGATTTTTATGTAGTAACAGGTTAGATGCAAACTAATTTGGTTACTAGGAAGTGTCGGCCAGCCGCTCTTCCACAGTGTAGCAAGGGCAACATAAATTATAGGGGTCCTGATAGGCCGTACTCCTAATGTTTATGCAAACCTCATAGCACATTCGTTGTGAAGGTAGACGATACGTGCTACTCGCTTCAGTAAGTTTGCATTCTAACCAATTAATACATCAAAATCCGGGCGCTATTCATTACTTTACCCTGAATAAAAATCAACACTGACTGACAGAGCAAATGCAACACCAAGAAGGAGTGGTTCGAAAGGGATGAAAGTTGGGGAAAAAACAGAGACGGCACGGACGAATAATTGATGTTTATTTCAAACCGATATGCAGGTTACACAATGCGCACGGCATCGACTCATTAGGATGTAGGACCACCGCGAGCGGCGATGCACGCAGAAACACGTCGATGCACAGAGTCAATAAGAGTGCGGATGGTGTCCTGAGGGATGGTTCTCCATTCTCTGTCAACCATTTGCCACAGTTGGTCGTCCGTACGAGGCTGGGGCAGAGTTTGCAAACGGCGTCCAATGAGATCCCACACGTGTTCGATTGGTGAGAGATCCGGAGAGTACGCTGGCCACGGAAGCATCTGTACACCTCGTAGAGCCTGTTGGGAGATGCGAGCAGTGTGTGGGCGGGCATTATCCTGCTGAAACAGAGCATTGGGCAGCCCCTGAAGGTACGGGAGTGCCACCGGCCGCAGCACATGCTGCACGTAGCGGTGGGCAGTTAACGTGCCTTGAATACGCACTAGAGGTGACGTGGAATCATACGCAATAGCGCCCCAAACCATGATGCCGCGTTGTCTAGCGGTAGGGCGCTCCACAGTTACTGCCGGATTTGACCTTTCTCCACGCCGACGCCACACTCGTCTGCGGTGACTATCACTGACAGAACAGAAGCGTGACTCATCGGAGAACACGACGTTCCGCCATTCCCTCATCCAAGTCGCTCTAGCCCGGCAACCATGCCAGGCGTGCACGTCTATGCTGTGGAGTCAATGGTAGTCTTCTGAGCGGACGCCGGGAGTGCAGGCCTCCTTCAACCAATCGACGGGAAATTGTTCTGGTCGATATTGGAACAGCCAGGGTGTCTTGCACATGCTGAAGAATGGCGGTTGACGTGGCGTGCGGGGCTGCCACCGCTTGGCGGCGGATGCGCCGATCCTCGCGTGCTGACGTCACTCGGGCTGCGCCTGGACCCCTCGCACGTGCCACATGTCCCTGCGCCAACAATCTTCGCCACAGGCGCTGCACCGTGGACACATCCCTATGGGTATCGGCTGCGATTTGACGAAGCGACCAACCTGCCCTTCTCAGCCCGATCACCATACCCCTCGTAAAGTCGTCTGTCTGCTGGAAATGCCTCCGTTGACGGCGGCCTGGCATTCTTAGCTATACACGTGTCCTGTGGCACACGACAACACGTTCTACAATGACTGTCGGCTGAGAAATCACGGTACGAAGTGGGCCATTCGCCAACGCCGTGTCCCATTTATCGTTCGCTACGTGCGCAGCACAGCGGCGCATTTCACATCATAAGCATACCTCAGTGACGTCAGTCTACCCTGCAATTGGCATAAAGTTCTGACCACTCCTTCTTGGTGTTGCATTTGCTCTGTCAGTCAGTGTATAAAGAAACAAAATTATTTACTGTATCAAACGAACACGTTCCTCGACAATGGGTACATGAAATGAAACAATGAAGACGCATTTAGTGTTAGGGTAGAACGCGTATGTCGCCGAAAGTGTTTAACTTGTGATTATATTTAATGTCTCAGTTGACAGGTAAAAGAGAAGGCTACCTGCTATCAAAAAAAATTAAAATATGAAACTTAGTTTTCATGAAATAGCGCTTCAAAATAAGGCAAAATTTGTGCTAAATATGTGACGTCACACACAAACTCTGTTATAACATGGCGCACGGTTGGCTCGCACACTCAGTTGGAGGTTAGCTGAAACAGCGAAAACAATTTTATAAGTATGTCTACGACACCCTCATAACCCTACGGTCGTGACAGTAGTGACAGACTACCACCAATTTTTCAAGTCCCACTTGTTCAGTACTTAGAAGAGCAATATCACTCATACATTATTGCCTAATAGCTATTTTTAATATGAGAGTATTAATTTAGAGTTGCCTAAGCTATGCAGAGCACAATATTAAACATTAAATTAATCGAAATTTGGTCATTTATAAAAGAAAACCTATCAGTTCTATGCTGAAATATGTGAATTCAAAACTGTCAAATTGTAAAATTTCGTAATTCGCTGGTGTTGGTAACTGTATTCTGCTATCAATATTAAATTTCATAGGACTGTTTACACGCTAGGTGTCTTTAATATAAATCTCTCAAATGTTTACATTTTTCTTCAATCTTTTTGATAATATTTTCATGTCGAAGTATTTTACATTTATTAGAAAACCGAAAAATTTCCAACTGCATTAATTAATAGCTCGAACATGTCATTCACTTCATTCTGTAGACGACCCACAGTTGCTTTCATTACACGATTCACCTCATACTTGTCTCTTCTCTTAACATGACCTTTCATTAAGAGCTACAGTGAGTCAAAATGAAACTCATACACTATAGGATAGCAATTTTATTTGGAGTCAACAGGAAAATATAACTATTACTTTATTTTAGTCTTGGTTCTGGTTTAATAAATACACATTTCTCTACCAAGGTACAGAGTAAATCAACTCCTACTTCTTATACCTACAAAGAAAATCAATACATTATTCTTAAACATATATGAAACAGGTCAAAATAAAACTCATACACCTTCAAGTAGTTCCTGAACGATCTCTAATAACTCAATATTTTTAACAGTCAATACTTTGTTCGATACTCTTTAGCACTTTTCACGGCTCTTAAACGGTTAGGCATAGACTGTACCAACTTTTAGCAATAAAATGGATCTATTTTCTTCCATTCTTTACATAAAGCCATTTTCAGACCATCTTTGTTCGAAATCTGGTGTTTTATTAACGATACTTCCAAGTAATGCCATAGATTTCACATCACATTTAAGTCTGGTGATTGTAGGAGGTGTCTCGAATACCTTTGGGCAGCCACATCCGTACTTTATGAGCTTTGTGCTTCGGGTCGTTATCTTGGTAATACTTAAATCGATCAAGTAATACAAGCTTTTGAACACTAGGTCGTAAGTATTTTTTCAGTATATTTAGATACACATGTTGATCCATGGTCCCATCAATAAAAGTCAACTCTCCTGGTCCATTAACTGACGTGCACCCCCAGACAGTTACACTACCTCCAACATGTTCGACACTTGGAGGTAGATTGCTAGGTTTCAACTCTTTATTTAGTTTCTTCCAGACGTTAAACATTCCATCTGATCCGAGGGGATTGTATTTGCATTCATCTGCAAAAATAACGGTCCTTCAGTAATCAAAATCCATTACTGTACACTCCTTAACTAAATTCAACATTTTCTTCATATTAATCTTGATAACAAACGGTTTTTTCCTAGCTGGTTCGTTCAACTTTATTTAATTTATCTTCTACCGTATTTTTCTCTCGTGCTTCCTTACTGTCGCTAAAATTTCAAAAAGAAAGCACGTCTGTCGACGAGAAAGACTTCTGTCACAATGACGTTTTGGACTTGAAAGTACTTGGCCGTCGCTCTCTGGTAATTGGCACTCTCTTTCGTCACCAGATCACTCACTGTGCCCCACCTGGTTAATTCATACTCTTCTCAATTCTTGCTTCTTCTACTTCGGTACGGCATGACGTTCTTTCTACTATCTTATCCTAGATTGCCATACAAACTTGTCTACTCTTCCCTTTTTTACTCACTTTTCTTTTCATCCTATTTTTTTCTTCCTTGTCAGTCTCTCGTTGGACATTATTTCATTTATATCTTCTACCGTATTCCTCACTCATTCTTCCTTACTGTTGCTAAAGCTAAAGCTGCCTACTGTCTCAGTTCAGTATTCTTTCTGTATGTTACATGATGGTCTGGACATATAGTTCCAAAGAAAGTCATATATTCGCAACTAAGGAATGGCCTACGTAATGGTAAAGGACATTTAAAACTATTTAAGGATATTTTGAAATGCAATCCGACTTTTCTGTGACTTTTGATGTTGGACAAATGTTGGACTATATTTCACACGTAAATATAACTGAAAAACTCACTCATATCCAAGAGAAAAATAGATTCAAAACTATTGTAGTGAACAAAATGTTCTTTTAACGATAGCTCCTAAAGGGAAGATGGATAACTCATTAGTCACCTCGATCTCAACACTCTCCTATCGATTTGCCACAACCTTCTAAATCTCTTTATTTCCAACATTGTCACTACATATTTAGTACCATGATTCATGCCTACAGATGTAAAAGCCAGGATAATCTGTAGCCAATAAAAGCTAAATATGTAGCGACCATCCTATAAACGGTGTTAGTGAAGGTTAGCTTACTAAATATCATCAGACATTAATTAAATTCTCCGTGTTATTTCATTAAAACAAGTATCTCCAATATCCCAATGTTAACTGAATTGCATTAATGTTTACATAGGATACTCCATTACACTGAGCTGGCACATAATTAGTACGATGGACCACACTGAATTCGTATGAAAGTGGAGTGTGACTAATGACTTAGTTGTGTTAAATATGGTGACTGGGTATTTGAAATTTTGTTTGTGCTCATGTGAAATCACTGGCTCGTGACATTCCATAGAGGAAAGACAAAGAGTGCTATGTATTTAACCAGCATCGTTCAACTGGAAACAGGAGCTATTATTATTATATACAGGTTTATTTTTTGAAAAAGCAAAGCAAACCTTCTGTATTAACAGCCGAGTCTTTTAAATATTCTAAACATCACACATCTGCCTACTCTGATGCTCTGTGTTGGAGGTATAGGCCTGCCTTTTCAGAAGTCTGTAAAAAAACCTAGGCGTCATCATGAATGACACATTAAAATGGAATGATCATATAATAAATATATAACGAAGGATATGTGCACCTCTTGATTAATCAAATTAAATCAATTAATTAAATTAAATTAAATTAAATTAAATTAAATTAAAAATAAAAGAACCGGGTGAATTGGCTGTGCGGTTAGTGGAGCGCAACTGTGAGGTCGCATCCTGGAGAGAGTGCGTTGGAATCCCACTGTCGGCAGCCCTGAAGATGGCTTTCCGTGGTTTCCCATTTTCACACGAGGCTAATGCTGAACCTGTACCTTTAATTAAGGCTACGACCGCTTCCTTCCCATCCGTAGGCCCTTCCTATACCATCGTCGCCATAAGACTTATCTGTGTAGGTGCGACGTAAAGGGAATAGGAAAAACAATCCTTTCTTCCATAAAACCAAACTAAACCACATGGCACTACAGCCCTTGAAGGGCCTTGGCTTACCAAGCGTCCGCTGCTCAGCCCGAAGGCCTGAAGATCACGAGGTGTCGTGTGGTCAACACGACGAATCCTCTCGGCCGTTATTCTTGGCTTTCTACACCGGGGCCGCTATCTCACAGTCAGATAGCTCCTCAATTCTAATCACGTACACTGAGTGGACCTTGATCCATTATTTCATATAGTATGAAAGTAGCCCCTCAATTTTCAATCATTTATTACTATGATATTTTATTAACAGACGAAAGTGTAGAAAAACAATGAAACTTCAGAGGGTAATGAGCTCTTGCATAATATTTATATTTCATTTGTAATTTAGGATACATGTCTCTCCTTAATATGAGAAGCTGTCTTGGCAGAAAATCGATAAACTAAGAAACCTACCTGCTGCGACACTAATATTTCGACTTTTGAACGAATCTACACCTGAATACCTATCCTCAAAAAGTAACTTCCACGGACATAATATCAGATCGAGCTCTGTTCTTATGATACCCGCTAACCACTTACCTGTATACAGCCGCGCCTTCCAGGTGTCTGGGGCAAGGCTATGGAGTACTCTCCCTGTCAGTAAACGTAATAATATTCCAATAGCCACATTTAAACGCTCTTGTCGAAATATACTCTTAAATACGTACACAGAATAATGATAATGTTATTGCTTTTACGTCCCACTAACTATTTGATGTTATCCGGAGACACCGAAGTGCCGGAACTTTGCCCCGCAGTTCTATCACGTACCAGTAAATCTACCGACACAAGACTGACATACAGGGTTTCTCGTATAAACTAAGACCGTCGAAGCGGCAGTTTCGCTCTCCAATACGTAAGTTGCGGTATGGGAGGAGCGTGCATAGTTGTTGACCTTGCAAGCAGCCTGCACGTGTTCAGTCGCCAGTCTGAAACTGAGCTGTTAACACGGTGAAACAGTTATCATTGCAACACCGTATTTTCGCATGTAAAGTTCTGGTTTCCTTTTAATGGTCGTGTGAACAAACTACAGCCCGGATCTTTATGCAGTAACATGTTAGATTGCAAATTAATTTGGTTAGTAGGAAGTTTCAGCCACCCACTCTTCCATTATGTAGCAAGAGTAACATAAATTTTAGGGGTCATGATGGGCCGTACCCCTAATGTTTATCCAAACCCCATAGCTTAATTGATGTTAAGGTAGACTATACGTGTTACTCGCTTCAGTTTACATTCTAACCTATTAATGCATCAAAATCCGGGCTCTAGTCGCTATTGGTGTGCAGAACATCCAATAGGAAGCATGTGCTGTTAGTGCAAAATGAATAATGGGGTCTATTTCCTTTCAGACGACAGTAAATGCAGAGAGGTTCCAAAATGGCATTTCTTCCAAAAGTTAACGGAAGAAAAACTATTGCGTTGGTAGTTTCAACAAGATTCAGTCGCTGCTCATATAACAGAAGATTCCCTTCTTACAATCTCGGAAGTATTTGCAGACAGAGTGATCAGTGCTAGTATATTTCCAGATCTAACAGTGTGTGGTAATCTGAAGGAAAATGTTCATCGAACAAATCCTCACACATTGGAGGAACTGAACGAAAAGATTACGAATGAAATCAGAAACACTAATATAGCAGAACTCACTCGTGTCAGCCAGAATGCGGTTACCAGGTCAATACCTGTATAACTCAGGAAGGACCACACTTTCATAGTCTTTTATAAGATAAGATTTCCTATAAGATCTTATACACGCTTAAAGCAGGGCGGCCGCGCGCGACGTGAGTTCGGCTGAGGCAGCTGCCGTAGCGCAGAGTAGAAACACTGTGCGTTCGGTCTTACTTTATATGAGAGACCCTTTATTTTAGCACCTTCAATACCATCGGACTGAGCCACGACGGAACCTGCCAAGCTGGGGTCAGAAGACCACCGCCACAACCATCTGAGCCACTCAGCCCGGCCGTAAATAGCCTGTATAAATGTTAGAGTGAATGAGAGTTAGTATGCTTTAGAGCTATTCTTAGGTAATATACAGTAGATAGACAATATTTTCATTGACAAAATAACTATTATAATACTATTTCGATACTTTAATTTAGGCAGTTTCCAGATGCGGTATCCAGATGTGACTAAGCACAGTATATGCCTTTGCTAGCAGGACCAAGTGTTTACAGTGCACTATGTATTCTGGTATAGGCTAGAGCAAGTTTGTTACTTTTATAGATCCGTCTCTGTCTTATCCTTGGCTTTGACAATATGAAAGTGACTGAGGTATGAGCGATGCTAGTAATGCCAATCCATATGCAGCCAGTCGCTGCTATGAATGGTGTGAAAATGTTGCTCATAGGGTCAGTTGGTGTATGCATTTTAGTGGGCTTGGCAGACTGATATGTAACAGCAACTCTGGCTCGGTGAGGAAAGCAACGGGAAACTACCTCCCTCCTCATTTCCCTAGTGCGCCTCTTCAGTGATGCCTAGGCCATCTATGACGGCTGATGGCAGAGCTGTTGAGAATCCCACCAGCGGAAGCGCTGACGGACTGAACATACATACAAGCACTGTATGTTATGGTTAAGTGTAAGAGAGATCCGTGAGCCCTACAGCTCATACAAAGGCGTAAAAAGAAGGAAAGGTAAGGTAATACATGTCACATGTGATAGAGACGTTAAAAAGGAATGAAACACAGATATTACAAAATATCAAATTTTTTTAGCTAGTAATGACATTATACACCAAATATGTGGTGCCTCAGGAGCTCAAGATCCCCCTGTGGTTGGAGGTGGCAGAATAACACCCACGGTATCCCCTGCCTGTCGTAAGAGGCGACTAAAAAGGTCCCCATGGGCTCTGTACTATGGAGCGTGGGTTGGCGATCATGGGGCCCTTAGCTGAGTCCTGACATTGCTTCAACTTACTAGTGCTAGGCTCCTCACTTTCATCTCACCTACCCCACCTCACTTGGTCAAATCTTGTTCTTTCCCGACCCCGACACTGTTAGGTTTGCAAGGGCTAGCGGGTCTTTAATTTTCACGCCCTTCGTGGCCGTTGTCTTCCTATGGCCGGGACCTTCATTTCTGGAAGTGCCGAATCCCTTCCATTTTTTCTCTCTGATTAGTGTTATATAGAGGATGGTTGCCTGGTTGTACTTCCTCATAAAACAGTAATCACCACCAACACCTCCTGTAACTTCAGAGCGTTCTCGTGACTATTGCGTGAATGTCGTCCATTTGTAGGTTTTAAACGCTTCCATGTGTTGAGGTATGGTGCCGCGAGGTCCCACCATTAGTCCTAATACTAGAATCTCTTGGACCGGGCGAGTTGGCCGTGCGCGTAGAGGCGCGCGTCTGTGAGCTTGCATCCGGGAGATCGTGGGCTCGAGTCCCACTGTCGGCAGCCCTGAAGATGGTTTTCCGTGGTTTCCCATTTTCACACCAGGCAAATGCTGGGGCTGTACCTTAATTAAGGCCACGGGCGCATCCTTCCAACTCCTAGGCCTTTCCTATCCAATCGTCGCCAAAAGACCTGTCTGTGTCGGTGCGACGTAAACCCCATAGCAAAGAATCTCTTGGAGAAGGTATTTAAATTTGTAATACGGAATTGTGTGTTCGTTGATCTCCTGTTTCTCTTGGCCTTTTTTGTGTTCGAATCTTAAGGTTGGTCCTACGATGAAGCCTTTAGGCCTCTGTTCCCTGAAGGCTATCACGCTGATACGACGAGAACTGTCAATTATATTTTGCTTTCGTTTCTGCCATTTATGGACCACATTTGACAATCTTTGCATTATTGTTAGCTTTCTCTGCCTTCACACTCGGACAGTATCTTCTCATCATTTCTTCTACTTCCATTCTCTGTTCTTATGTATAGGGTTGTCCGCCACTGTGGTGTAGTGGTTAGTGTGATTAGCTGCCACCCCCAGAGCCCAGGTTCGATTCCCGGCTCTGCCACGAAATTTAAAAAGTGGTGCGAGGGCTGGAACGGGGTACACACAGACTCGGGAGGTCAACTGAGTAGAGGTGGGTTCCATTCCCAACTCAGTCATCCTGGAAGTGGTTTCCCGTGGTTTCTCACTTCTCCTCTAGGCAAATGCCGGGATGGTACCTAACTTAATGTCACGGCCGCTTCATTTCCTCTTGCTTGTCTATCCCTTCCAATCTTCCCATCCCCCACTAAGGCCCCTATTCAGCATAGCAGGAGAGGCCGCCTGGGCGAGGTACTGGTCATACTCCACAGCTGTATCCATCGACCCAATGTATCAGGCTCTAAGACACTGTCCTTGAGGCGGTAGAGGTGGGATCCCTCGCTGAGTCCAAGGGAAAAACCAACTCTGGAGGGTAAGCAGATTAAGAAAGAAAAAAGTAAAGAAAGTATAGGATTTCTATTTTCCCATTAGTGTCCCTCCAGTCTTCTGGAAACCGAGGAACGTTTTGAGGAATTGTTTGAATTGATCACGGTCCATTAAATCATCTATGATGAACGTAGGTTTTGGTGGTTCATTTTCTTCTTCTTCTTAATCTGTTTACACCCCACGGTTGATTTTCCCTCAGACTCAGCGAGTGATCCCACCTCTACCGCCTCAAAGGCAGTGTCCTGGAGCGTGAGACTTTGGGTCAGTGGATACTACTGGGAAAAATGTCCAGTACCTCACCCAGGTGGCCGCACCTGCTATGCTTAACAGGGGCCTTGCGGGGGGATGGGAGATTGGTAGGGATAGACAAGGAACAGGGAAGGAAGCGGCCGTGGCCTTAAGTTAGGTACCATCCCGCCATTCGCCTGGTGGAGAAGTGGGAAACCACGGAAAACCACTTCCAGGATGGCTGAGGTGGGAATCGAACCCACCTCGGAATCGAACCCACCTCTACTCAGTTGACCTCCCGAGGCTGAGTGAACCCCGTTCCAGCCCTCGCACCACTTTTCAAATTTCGTGGCAGAGCCGGGAATCGAACCTGGGCCTCCGGGGGTGGCAGCTAATCACACTAACCACTACACCATAGAGGCGAACCTTTTATTATTAATATTATTATTATTATTATTATTATTATTATTATGATTATTATTATTATTATTATTATTATCCAGCACTGTGATATAGAGGAAGCGTACCTGTATCTTATTCCAAGGCCATGGATACGTTTTCCAGCTAGTTCAATGTTGTTAATTCGGGCTAAGAAGTAAAATGTGGTGATTTTCTCAAGCTCTTAGTTCTTCTTCATCTCAATCTGTTTAACCTCCAGGGTTGGTTTTTCTCTCGGACTCAGCGAAGGATCCCACCTCTACGGCCTCAAGGGCACTGACCTGGAGTGTGAGACTCTGGGTCGGAGATAAAACTGGGGAGGACCAGTACCTCACCCAGGCGCCCTCACCTGCTGTGCTGAACAGAGGTCTTGTGTGGGATGGGAATATTGGAAGGGATGGACAAGGAAGAGGGAGGGAAGAGGTCGTGGCCTTACGTTAAGTACCATTCTGACCTCAGTCTGGAGGAGAACTGGGAGACCACGGAAAACCACTTCGAGGATGGCTGAGTAGGGAATCAAACCCCTTCTACTTAGTTGACTTCACGAGGTTGATTAGACCCCGTTCAAGATGGCGTACCACTTTTGAAATTTCGTAGCAGAGCCGGGAATCGAACCCGGGCCTCTGGGGGAATGATAGATAATCACAGTAACCACTACATCACAAGCTCTTAGTTACAAGAATAAAATGTCCCGTGAGAAGATGATGCTACTGACTTAGTATACATAGACGTACACTGATCGCCATGGTTACAATGATTTCAAGATGATCCCCGGCCCAGAAGCATAACCATGTTAATATCATATCTATATATTAAAGGAGTTCACTAAAAACTGATTTGGCAGATCCGTTCATCCGTTCTACTGGGCCGATTTGCTTCATTTCTGTTTTATTTTCTCCGGAATCGCCTGCCGGTGAATCGTGTGACATTGACTGGTCTGTATGTTCAGACAACTTTGAGTAATCATAAAATCAAATCACTAAATGATAACTACAATAATTTCAGGCGAAAACTTACCCTAACCCGCAATAGATTCTCTACATAGCGGTTGCTAAGCGACTAAAACGTTCCTTCATCTATATTAATAATATCGCAATAACCGTGTTTCTGTACATTGACTATTTTGTCGAAATTTTCGTTTCAGGTCTAATAATGACCATCTGCATATATTTTAGCTTTCGTTTCCTGAAGGTCCACATGTTTACTCCTCTCCCTAAAATAAAGATGGCGACACAATCTGCCCGACGATGTGGAAAATTCAAATTTGGCAATATTATATCCTTTAGCCTGTAGGCGGCGGAAAAATTCCTAAGATGTTTACGTTTTTCACTTTTTACCCCCGTAAAATTTCGAAATATGGAGGCAATTTTAATGACGGCGCAGACTTTCGTTTCCAGGTATTTCATGGCTAAAGGTAAGTTGTATCACAAAATGGATGACACAATCTCCGTTTAATTTCGTGTGATCTACAATTTTTGGTCCTATGACTTTTTGTTGAATTTCTGTCCTTTATGGGTTGCATTTGGCTGTGCTTCTCGATTGTACATAAATGCTGCAGTTTTTACACTTATAATTCATAGTTTGACGCATTTATAGGAAAGTTAGTGTCATCAAATTCCGCAGGAACGTTGGCTCTCCCAGTAGCCATATGTGAGCCAAATTAAATGTTTCTAGCTGTCACATAAGTATCCGAAAAGTAATGCAGTGTATGGAAATCGTACCTAAATTTCTCCGTATTCAAAGATTCTAACTCAATCTAATCAATAAATAGAAGAGATACGAGGAAATGTCCCAGAGATAACCATCTAGAAAGCTAAAATAGGTGCCTTATGGTGCAATCCGTGTGTTCATATAGCGTACCGTTTAGCAGCAGTTATTCTGTAAATGAAGGTCTGCAATATTGTAAACGTGCATATATTTTCGTATGACGATCTATATTCACTGACTGACAGATCAAATGCAACACCAAGAAGGAGTGGTCAGAACTTTATGCCAATTGCAGGGTAGACTGACGTCACTGAGGTATGCTCATGATGTGAAATGCACCGCTGTGCTGCGCACGTAGCGAACGATAAATGGGACACGGCGTTGGCGAATGGCCCACTTCGTACCGTGATTTCTCAGCCGACAGTCATTGTAGAACGTGTTGTCGTGTGCCACAGGACACGTGTATAGCTAAGAATGCCAGGCCGCCGTCAACGGAGGCATTTCCAGCAGACAGACGACTTTACGAGGGGTATGGTGAGCGGGCTGAGAAGGGCAGGTTGGTCGCTTCGTCAAATCGCAGCCGATACCCATAGGGATGTGTCCACGGTGCAGCGCCTGTGGCGAAGATGGTTGGCGCAGGGACATGTGGCACGTGCGAGGGGTCCAGGCGCAGCCTGAGTGACGTCAGCACGCGAGGATCGACGCATCCGCCGCCAAGCGGTGGCAGCCCCGCACGCCACGTCAACCGCCATTCTTCAGCATGTGCAAGACACCCTGGCTGTTCCAATATCGACCAGAACAATTTCCCGTCGATTGGTTGAAGGAGGCCTGCACTCCCGGCGTCCGCTCAGAAGACTACCATTGACTCCACAGCATAGACGTGCACGCCTGGCATGGTTGCCGGGCTAGAGCGACTTGGATGAGGGAATGGCGGAACGTCGTGTTCTCCGATGAGTCACGCTTCTGTTCTGTCAGTGATAGTCACCGCAGACGAGTGTGGCGTCGGCGTGGAGAAAGGTCAAATCCGGCAGTAACTGTGGAGCGCCCTACCGCTAGACAACGCGGCATCATGGTTTGGGGCGCTATTGCGTATGATTCCACGTCACCTCTAGTGCGTATTCAAGGCACGTTAAATGCCCACCGCTACGTGTAGCATGTGCTGCGGCCGGTGGCACTCCCGTACCTTCAGGGGCTGCCCAATGCTCTGTTTCAGCAAGATAATGCCCGCCCACACACTGCTCGCATCTCCCAACAGGCTCTACGACGTGTACAGATGCTTCCATGGCCAGCGTACTCTCCGGATCTCTCACCAATCGAACACGTGTGGGATCTCATTGGACGCCGTTTGCAAACTCTCCCCCAGCCTCGTACGGACGACCGACTGTGGCAAATGGTTGACAGAGAATGGAGAACCATCCCTCAGGACACCATCCGCACTCTTTTTGACTGTGTACCTCGACGTGTTTCTGCGTGTATCGCCGCTCGCGGTGGTCCTACATCCTACTGAGTCGATGCCGTGCGCATTGTGTAACCTGCATATCGGTTTGAAATAAACATCAATTATTCGTCCGTGCCGTCTCTGTTTTTTTCCCAACTTTCATCCCTTTCGAACCACTCCTTCTTGGTGTTGCATTTGCTCTGTCAGTCAGTGTATTCAATGAAATTGATTTGTAGCAATCTAGAGGGGGGGTCTGTCATTCTTAATACTTTACAAATTGATATTTACTGTCAGCAGAAGGGAGTCTGCTTTAGTAATCAGTACTCCCCATATCGACTATGACTGGCAGAATGAATGGGGTCCTTCTCCAACCCGTGTGTAACTAGCATTAGTAAGGAGGGCCTACCATTGTAATGAATAATCCCCTTCTGACAGGACTGACTGACAGGAGGCAAAAGAGCACAGCATTTTCTACAAAACTCCCCTACTTGATTATGTCTGGAATTAGGAAAGGGGGCCTACTATTGTATCAAAATCTCCCCAAATCGATTATGACCACACAGCAGACAAGGGGGCTTTCTGTTAAAATGAAAACTTCCCAACTCGATTGTGATTGGCAATATGCAAGTGAGCCGGTCATTATCATCAAAACTCCGCAACTCGCACTTTACATTGGAAACAATGTATGTGGACCTCTCTATTCTGTTTCTTGGATAATGCTAAGTGACATGCAATTTAAACAAATGTTATTCACTGCGTGTACTGTAATTTACTTCGTAATCAGAATACATTGTAGAATACCGTAGCGAAGAACAGGTGCATTTGCTAGTATTCTAACACATGTGATTTTCATCCTAAGTAATGTCATTGCGTGCAGCCATTTTTTATTACTACCCGTCAAGACAGAGCATACACGTTCTCTGATCACGGAAGAATATTATTCTGTGATATATACCATTTAATTCCTTGTCCTTCCCCAGCTTCTAAATGTACTCAACAAATGGGAGAACTTTCCTAATAACTTACACGCTGCTAAGAGAAAATAGTCTAAGTACGTACAGACGGGTAGTTATCAAGTCGACTAGCCTTCTGTACGACCATTAACAGCAATAAAGCGCAAGGTGTCCACTTCCCGGAACCAGTGTTCAGCCACGGCCAATTGTATGTTGCACTATCTCGGGCAAGGTCATTTAAAATCGTTAACAACAAGATACTCCCGAATAGTCGAAGTACAGAGAACATTGTACGGAAATAAGTGTTATAAACTACTGTACATAACAAATGAATCAGTTATTAGGTACCGGTATTACATTGTCCTAAAACTACTAAAAGGTACAGCCGAAACAATATGACTACGACAGGCATTTCAAGAAAAGTTATCTGACCTGTTTATAACGAATGCTGCGGAAAAGCGCGGGTCCTCTAGAATTGTCTATGACAATACAGTGCACCGTGGTTATTGTATTATTTGTTATACCATCGGCTAGGTTAATGTATTATTTGTTATACCGTCGGCTAGGTTATTGTATTATTTGTTATACTATCGGCTAGGTTATTGTATTATTTGTTGTACCGTCGGCTAGGTTATTGTATTATTTGTTATACCGTCGGCTAGGTTATTGTATTATTTGTTATACCGTCGGCTAGGTTATTGTATTATTTGTTATACCGGCGGCTTGGTTATTATATTATTTGTTATACCATCGGCTAGGTCATTGTCTTATTTGTTATACCGTCGGCT
Source organism: Anabrus simplex (assembly GCF_040414725.1). NCBI lineage: Eukaryota > Metazoa > Arthropoda > Insecta > Orthoptera > Tettigoniidae > Anabrus > Anabrus simplex. Next base: position 289,826,604 of record NC_090270.1, on the reverse strand, counting down.
GGGTTATTGTATTATTTGTTATAGGATCGGCTAGGTTATTGTATTATTTGTTATATCGTCGGCTAGGTTATTGTATTATTTGTTATACCGTCAGCTATGTTACTGTATTATTTGTTATACCGTCGGCTAGGTTATTATATTATTTGTTATACCGTCGGCTAGGTTATTGTATTATTCGTTATACCGTCGGCTGGGTTATTGTATTATTTGTTATACCATCGGCTAGGTTATTGCATTATTTGTTATACCGTCGGCTAGGTTATTGTATTATTTGTTATACCGCCAGCTAGGTTACTGTATTATTTGTTATACCGTCGGCTAGGTTATTATATTATTTGTTATACCGTCGGCTAGGTTAATATATTATTTGATATACCGTCGGCTAGGTTATTGTATTATTTGTTATACCGTCGGCTAGGTTATTGTATTATTTGTTATACCGTCGGCTAGATTATTGTATTATTTGTTATACCGTCGGCTAGGTTACTGTATTATTTGTTATACCGTCAGCTAGGTTATTGTATTATTTGTTATACCGTCGGCTAGGGTATTGTATTATTTTTTATACCGTCGGCTAGGTTATTGTATTATTTGTTACACCGTCAGCTATGTTACTGTATTATTTGTTACACCGTCGGCTAGGTTATGGTATTATTTGTTATACCGTCGGCTAGGTTATTGTATTATTTGTTATACCGTCGGCTAGGTTATTGTATTATTTGTTATACCGTCGGCTAGGTTATTGTATTATTTGTTATACCGTCGGCTAGGTTATTGTATTATTTGTTATACCGTCGGCTAGGTTATTATATTATTTGTTATACCATCGGCTAGGTTATTGTATTATTTGTTATACCGTCGGCTAGGTTATTGTATTATTTGTTATACCGTCGGCTATGTTATTGTATTATTTGTTATACCGTCGGCTATGTTATTGTATTATTTGTTATACCGTCGGCTAGGTTATTGTATTATTTGTTATACCGTCGGCTAGGTTATTATATTATTTGTTATACCGTCGGCTAGGTTATTGTATTATTTGTTATACCGTCGGCTAGGTTATTGTATTATTTGTTATACCGTCGGCTAGGTTATTGTATTATTTGTTATACCGTCGGCTAGGTTATTATATTATTTGTTATACCGTCGGCTAGGTTATTGTATTATTTGTTATACCGTCAGCTATGTTATTGTATTATTTGTTATACCGTCGGCTAGGTTATAATATTATATTACTTGTTATACCGTCCGCTAGGTTATTGTATTATTTTATACCGTCGGCTAGGTTATTGTATTATTTGTTATACCGTCGGCTAGGTTATTGTATTATTTGTTATACCGTCGGCTAGGTTATTGTATTATTTGTTATACCATCGGCTAGGTTATTGTATTATTTGTTATACCGTCGGCTAGGTTATTGTATTATTTGTTATACCGTCGGCTAGGTTATTATATTATTTGTTATACCGTCGGCTAGGTTATTGTATTATTTGTTATACGGTCAGCTATGTTATTGTAATATTTGTTATACCGTCGGCTAGGTTATTGTATTATTTGTTATACCGTCGGCTTGGTTAATGTATTATTTGTTATACCGTCGGCTAGGTTATTGTATTATTTGTCATACCGTCGGATATGTTATTGTATTATTTGTTATACCGTCGGCTTGGTTAATGTATTATTTGTTATACCGTCGGCTAGGTTATAATATTATATTACTTGTTATGCCGTCCGCTAGGTTATTGTATTATTTTATACCGTCGGCTAGGTTATTGTATTATTTGTCATACCGACGGCTAGGTTATTGTTTTATTTGTCATACCGCCGGCTAGGTCATTGTATTATTTGTCATACCGTCGGCTAGGTAATTGTATTATTTTTTATACCGCCAGCTAGGTTATTGTATTATTTGTCATACCGTCGGCTAGGTTATTGTATTATTTGTCATACCTCTGGCTAGGTCATTGTATTATTTGTCATACCGTCGGCTAGGTAATTGTATTATTTTTTATAACGCCGGCTAGGTTATTGTATTATTTGTCATACCGTCGGCTATGTTATTGTATTATTTGTCATACCGCCGGCTAGGTCATTGTATTATTTGTCATACCTCCGGCTAGGTCATTGTATTATTTGTCATACCGTTGGCTAGGTAATTGTATTATTTTTATAACGCCGGCTAGGTTATTGTATTATTTGTCATACCGTCGGCTAGGTTATTGTATTATTTGTCATACCGTCAGCTATGTTATTGTATTATTTGTTATACCGTCGGCTAGGTTATTGTATTATTTGTTATACCGTCGGCTTGGTTATAATATTATATTACTTGTTATGCCGTCCGCTAGGTTATTGTATTATTTTATACCGTCGGCTAGGTTATTGTATTATTTGTCATACCGTCGGCTAGGTTATTGTTTTATTTGTCATACCGCCGGCTAGGTCATTGTATTATTTGTCATACCGTCGGCTAGGTAATTGTATTATTTTTTATACCGCCGGCTAGGTTATTGTATTATTTGTCATACCGTCGGCTAGGTTATTGTATTATTTGTCATACCTCCGGCTAGGTCATTGTATTATTTGTCATACCATCGGCTAGGTAATTGTATTATTTTTTATAACGCCGGCTAGATTTTTGTATTATTTGTCATACCGTCGGATATGTTATTGTATTATTTGTCATACCGCCGGCTAGGTCATTGTATTATTTGTCATACCTCCGGCTAGGTCATTGTATTATTTGTCATACCGTTGGCTAGGTAATTGTATTATTTTTATAACGCCGGCTAGGTTATTGTATTATTTGTCATACCGCCGGCTAGGTCATTGTATTATTTGTCATACCGTCGGCTAGGTAATTGTATTATTTTTTTATACCGCCGGCTAGGTTATTGTATTATTTGTTATACCGTCGGCTGGGTTATTGTATTATTTGTTATACCGTCGGTTGTCCTAAGAATTGTTTTCTGCAGTTTCCAATTTTCACTCAAATGTTCCTTGGACTGTCCTTATTCATAGGCCACAGGTAATTACCTCCACCTCCTTACTCAATTAATTCACTACCGTATCATTTATTTCATCTTCATTAGCTTCTAAACTGAGGTTGGCGTGAGGAAGGACATCCAGCTGTAAAAATATGTCATACAATTTAAGCATCTCACCTCATTCCCAACCCCGTGTCAGGAATTGGGAGTAAGGAGAAGACGAACATCGTATTATTCTTTTAAGTAAATTATTACCCACATGATAGGTGTAACGGATCTTAAAGTACTATACCAATCACCAAGTCAAGTGTCTAGGCCTTTACGAATATAAAAACTGCGGAAGGTACAACTCCGTATATTCACCACCCTTATAAGTACTCCACCCACGAAACTGCAGGTATTTATACAAAAAAGGGATTATTATCTCCTATTTCCACTAACCCAACATTGAAACAAAATCCAACCTTCGTAACCTACCAACAGAACCAATAAAATATATCACTAATCTTGGTTACTTCTGCATTAATCATACACACGATATTTATTGCACTGACTGGATCAGTCAAATAAAATTCACTTCTACTAGTTAAAAACTAAGACAGAGCAACTTCAATAGCTGACCGTTCAGGAGCACGTCCAGCATCAAGAGTCATCTTCGAATAATATATTTATTGACGGAAAGAGCTTTGCAGATATTGTGATCAGAAAACTTAGAACATTAATATTAAAAGAGTTTATCGTGGATCTTATCTGGACAAACTGATAAACCTGTCTAGAGGATGTGATTTGTGTTGTAGAATAGTTAGTGACCTTATTGTCTGTGTGCCACGAATAATTCGTCGACGTATTGCCAGAAAAGTTTGGCATACAATAGCCTGAAGATTCCGCTACATACTGCTGGGAAAGACTTCCCGAACTGCAAAGTAGAAACAATATGTCGAAACAAAGACGGGGAAGTTAAGAAAGTTTTAAGTTTGAAAGAGTTTCCTATTAGACGTCGGATCCTACTAAGGAAAGGAAGTTTCGTTCAAGGCACGTGATGCAGTTGGAATTCATTTCCACACTGTTCCCTTGGTGTTGGTACTAAATTATATCGGCGAATTTAAACAGTGGAGCTACATCCCTACTTCACTTTCATATGTCAAAATGCAAATTAGACTTTATTATATCAGTGGAGTGCGCTGAACCACTGGACAGGCGAAGCAATGGATTGAAGTAGTCAGCAACGAATTTGAAAATAAGAGCTCTTTCAAAAACGTCCTTCATACAGCAAAATAATGTAATAATTTTTAAGAATCGAGGACCTGGAAAAAGAACCAGCAATCAAGAAAGGCTTGAGACAAGGCTGCAGTTTGTCCCTCTCTTTTTCACTGCTTATATAGAACAGACAGAAAAGGAAGTCAAAGAGAAATTTGGATAGGGAATCACAATCCAAGGAGACGAAAACAAAACCCTGAGATGTGCCGATGACACTCTTATTTTATCTCAGACTGTAGACGATCGGGAGAAATTGCTGAATGGTATGGATAGAGTCTCGATTAAGGAGTACAAGATGAAAATAAATACATCCGAAACAAAAGTAAAGGAGTGCAATCGAACGAAGTCAGGTGATGCAGGAAATACGAGGTTAGGAAATGAAGTCTTAAAGGAAATAGATGAATACTAACGATGCCAGGAAAAAGAGAGTAGCACAAGTAAGGAAGGACTTTTTTAAGAAATTTGCTCACTTCGAATACTGATACAGGTATTCGAAAGGCGTTTTTGAAGTCTTTCGTCGGGAGCGTGGCGTTGTATGAAAGCGAAACATGGTGTTGGAAAAACTACAAATACTCTTACTACTAAATACATATTATTACTTCGTATACAACAATATTCATTTACTTTCAATTTAAAAGTGTGCAATGATTTGTCATTTTTAACGAAGCCTCCAATTTACTAACTTGAAGTGCGTTTCTTTTCTTCCTAAGTCCTCGAAAACAAAATTAAGGAGTTATAAGAGTCAAAGATATTACACTCACGATCTTGCACCACACATGGACTATACGTAGCTCAGAAAGAAAGAGAATAAATCTTTTGAAATGTGGTGTTACAGAAAAATGCTGAAGGTGAGATGGATAGATCGAATAACTAATGAATATATAGACTTACGGAATCGAATTGGCGAGAGGAGATCGATTCGGCTAAATTTGACGAGAAGAAGAAATAGAATGATAGGACACATCTGAAGACAATCAAGACATGCTCAGTTGATTTTTGAGGGAAGCGTAATGAGTAAGGACGGTGGAGATAGACCATGGTATTAATATTAAAAGCAGGATGCAGCAGTTACGCATAAATGAAACGTTTAGCTCCTGAAAGGGGTGCGATGGAGGGCTACATCAAATCCGTATATGGACATATGACTTCAACAACAACAATACCATTTTTAAGATATCAGTTAAGAAATGGGATAAAGTACACTCATATTCAGAAAAATAGCAGAACACCTTGAAACACTTGAGATAGGAAGTTCATATTCACAGGACATGTTCGTTAGTATGTTCTGTAGAAAAGTTTAGCATTTCAGTCACCTAAGTTCAGCATGTGTCCTACTGCCTAGTAGGCACTGGGTCCTCCATGGGCACTGAAAACTTGTTCCATGCGTGATGGCATCGATGCATATAAGGCGCGAATGGCGTCCTGGCGTATATACATCCATGCTGCATTCACCTGGTTCCACAACTTATCTTTGGTGGTTGGCATTGGTTCACAGTGACGCACCCGTCGATTCACCATATCACACACATTTTCGATTGGCGACAAGTCCGGTGATCGGGCGGGCCAGGACAATAGTCTGACATCCTGTGACAACCAGATGGCACGTGTTCGTGCAGCAACATATGGTCGTGTATTGTCCTGCAGAAATGTGGCGTCCGGGGTGACGTGCAGAAGGAGTATGGCTACGGGTCGCAGGATGTCATTCACGTAGGTCAAACTGGTCACAGTTCCATGAGCACGCACCATCATTGATTTTTGGTTGTACCCAAGAGCACCCCACACCATAAGGTCTTGAGTTAGCGCTGTATGTCTTATGCGAATGCAGCCAATGTGATGCCTCTCCGCTCGTTTGCGGCGAACCAAAATGCGGCCATCATTTTCAAACAAAGAGAACCTGGATTCATCCAAAAACACTATCTACTGCCATTCCTGTCCCCAATGACGTCGTTCCATACACCATTGCAGTCTATCATATTTATGTACATTTATGTACATTTGTCAAAGGACAAAGGAAAAAGGACGTGAAGTGGACGACGCGCAGGTAATCCAGACCGTAATAAACGGCCATGACTGTCACTCGTGATATTGTACGATGTGTTACACTGCTCTATTGTTGCGCCAGAGCCGAGAAAGACCCAGATCTGTCCTGCAATGCCATTCGGATGAGGTGTCGATCTTCTCGGGGCGTGGTCTGTGTGGTGTGACCATACCTATCTCGTCTCGTTCTACGGCCTTCTGTGAACCATTCTGTACACACCCGTTGCACTGTCGACACACTTCGTTCCACACGAGCAGCAATTTCACGGATGGACTCATCACATTCTCTCATGCCAATAATGCGCCCTCTTTCAAACTCACTCATTTGATGTTACGTTTCTCGCATACGTCTGCGAGGCATCCTGAACGTCTGCTCAAGTCACACTGATCCACTACATTTGGTTTATAGCGACAACGAGAACTACACGCACATTTTACCGGTCGGTGGTGATGCGCAGGAATATCGATATGGACCTTGAATCAGATGGCCGTTATGGTTCAAATGCTAAACATTTCTTCAGAACATACTAATACACATGTCCTGTGAATATGAACTTCCTATCTCTTGTTTTTCAAGGTGTTCTGAGTTTTATGAACATGAGTGTATAAGTTGTAAGACCAAATGAGCAATTCAATGAGGAATAATAAGTTCAAATCTGCAGGAATTTTATTAATTATAGTTTAATAACTCATATGCCTATTAATTTTAGATACTTGACTATTGTGTTTTAGTATGAGAGTTTTGTGTACCTTTACATCATTCCATGAACGGCACTGGTGCTTCTTTTCTCTGAGAACAAGAACAACTGAGCAACTAGCCCCTAACTGGTACACCTGGGTCCTAGGGCCCCTAGGGAAATTTATTTTTATGAGTGCCAGAATGTGTGTGATAGCACTGCGTTCCATCTTCCTGTAGTCTCCTAGCTCCAAGTTGCCCTTCAGCCTGAGACACTATTCGGCATGCATCTCTGTTAGGTTAGCTTCTATAATGCCGGTTATAATAATCATAATATTAATAATAATAATAGTGCAATGGTCGATAACGATCTTACACCCGTAAACCTAAGCACCTCGGCTTCACTGACAATTCACAGTCTCCACAACTGAGGGAAAGATCGCTCTATGAAAAAAGAAACCTCTTCATTTGCGGTACCCAGATGAGTTAGATCAGGCATACGTAGACAAACAAGCGTCACATGAGTCGCTGACACACTCAGATATATACAAAGAAACAAATAGCTTCATTTTCGCCATACAAGATCTAGTCATTGCCACAAGAAACTACAGAAAGCATATACTGCATGATCCAACTGCCTATTCGGATCAGTGCCGACGACGTAATACATCTCCAGAAATCATTCAGCACGTAACCTCCGGCTGTCGATTAATGGTAAATACAGACTACAAGTACAGACATGATCAAATTGCATAAATTGTTCATCAGAAATTAACCCGATAAATAACCTAGTCCATTGTACTAGAGCACATTGGAAGTACAAACCCCAATGTCCTGGAAAGTGAAAATTACATACTTTACTGGGATAGAAGTATTATCACTGATAAAAATATTACTTGCAATAGACCGGATATAACTTTTGTAGACAAAAACAAGAAAACCTGCTTCATAATTGATATAGCCTGCTCTAATCGTCGCAGTCACCAATCAACACATACGGAGGAGATATCTTTGCTGCCGGGACGAAACCTCCTATGTGAAATATTTCATCTTAGAACATTGACCGGTAAAGTTATGTCATCTAAGGTGCAATATTGTATGAATATGGTCAAGGCATTCTCGCTCTTCATAACGTGTGTGCTGCGGGTCAGTATATCTCCTAGAATATCACACAGGACGTTTTGTCCCGGCAAAGACGATATTCAAGTGCACAGATCTGGTCACAGAAATAAAAGCCATGTGGAAACTCAACAATGTTATCATTATTTCAGTAGCGGTTGGATGTAATTGTATTATACCAAAGAAACTACACAGAAGAACTGAAGGATTTCATCTTCACCCTCTGACTTATAGAGAATTACAAAAATCTGCAATCCTGGCCACTTGCTATATATTAAGGAAGTTTATTTGCATGAACCATACACCACCATATTATACAGAAGAGTAATAAAAATCGTCTACTAATAATTTTGAGAATTTATGCATTGTAAATATCCTACAAATATACGTCAAATTTATCTTTAAACATTGTTTGTAGGTGTATATGTATGGAGCATATGTGTGTATATACTAAGTAGTACTTCTTCCATGTACATTGCGCCGAAGAAGCACATAAACCCAATTGTCAAATTGTGAATTCTCTCTATAAAAGGCTAACTCCGACTGGCTGTAATCAACGCCAAGCCAAAACTAAGCGACATAAATATATGAAATTTGGGGGATAAATTATTATTACAGAGTAGGTGCTTACTAAGGGATGATTTTCGATATTCTGTCGCTAAGGGGGTGAAAAGGGGGATGAACTCTTTATATGAGTACATCTATACCTCAAAACTTAACAGTTTACACACGTATATATTGGTATTTGGAATATACTTAAAAAATTAAGAAACGCGTATTTCTTTGTTTTCGGAAAATTTACTTCAGGATGGTATAAATGGTGGAAAAGGAGTTGAATACATTTTATAAGGATACTTATATCTTAAAAATGAGGATGTAACAGACATGAAAATTGTTATTCGGAATCTCCTCTGAAAATAAAGAAACACGTTTTTGTTTTCGGAAAATCCACATAACGGGGGATGAACAGAAATGTAAAATGGGTGAATTTTTAAAATGAGTATAACAAGAGTATATCTAAACATGTAACATTCTACAGACGTAAAAACTGGTATTTTGAATCTTCTGTAAAAGTAAAGAATCGCGCATTATTCGTTTTCATAAAATCCACTTCAGGGGAAGTGAAAAAGGGGGGGGGGGGATTTATAAAATGAGCATAGCTACAGTATATCTCAATAATTTAATATGTTATGGGCGTGAAAATTGGCATTATTAATCTCTCTTAAAAGTAACGAAACACGCATTTCTTGTTTCCGAAAAAGGAACACTTAAATTAGTAAATAGGACTAAAAATGGGGTTGAATTATTTTTATTAGGATACTAATATCTCATAAACTGAATATTATACAGACGTGAAAATTGGTACTTGGAACACGTATTTTTCCGGAAAATCCACTTAAGGTGTTTAAAGAAGAAGTGATATAAGGGTTGAAGTATTTTCATTATGAAACTTATGTATATATCTTATCTATATATCTATAATAGCTATGTAAATAAAATCGTAACGACCAAGTGTCTGTACATTAACTATACTATACTTTAAGAATGGTAAAAAGGACTGAAAATGGGGTTGAATTATATTTATTAGGTTACTGATATCTCAGAAACTGAATATTTTACAGACGTGATAATTGGTACTTGGAATCTTCATTAAAAATAAGGAAACATGCATCTTTTTCGGAAAATCCACTTAAGGGGTGCTTAGAAGAAGTGATGTGACGACCATGTGTCTGTACATTAATGTTTTTGGCGAAATTATCGTACAATTATTTGTTTCACTTGTAATAATGACCATCTGCATATATTTTAGGTTTCTTTTCCAGAGTCTTCATTTTTACTCCTCTCCCCAAAATCAAGATGGCGGCACAATCTGCCAGACGAGCCGGAAAATTGAAATTTGGCAAAATTATAGGTTTTATCCTGTAACCGACGGAAACATTCCAAGATGTTGACATTTTTCAATTTTTATCCCTGGAAAATATCGAGATATGGAGGCAATTTTAATGACGACGCAGACCTTCCTTTCGATGCATTTCATGGCTAAACGGTAAGTCGTATCACAAAACGAATGGCACGGTCTCAGTTCCATTTGGAGTGATCTACAATTTTGATTTTATAATATTTTGTCTTATCTCTATCCGTTATTCGTTAGATTTGGCGGTGTTTCTCGATTGTACGTGAATTTTGCAGTTTTTACACGCATAAGTCATGCGTTGACACACTTATAGGAAAGGCGGGATCATCAAATTCGGCACGAACATTGGTCCTCTCAGTACCCATATGTGAGCCAAATTCTATGTTTGTAGCCGTCACATAAATATCGGGAAAGTAATGTAGTGTGGAAAAGCCTTTCCCAAATGTCTCCCCATTCACGCCATTTAAATCAGTCTGACTAACAAATAGAGGAGATATGAGAAAATGGGATAAAATGGACCATTAGACCACTAAGGGAGGCGTCTTATCTTGCAGTCCGTTTGTCGTTATAACGTACCATTTAGCAGCTATTAATCTGTAAATGGAGGTCTGCAATATGTAGACATGCGCATACTTTCGTATCTCAATCTGTATGTTATTCATTGATGTTGATTTGTAGCGATTTAGAAGGGGTGTGTCTGCAATTATGATTGTTCACTGGAGACCATGGTGACACAAGAGAGGCATTGGAAGACCCCTGAAGAGATGGCTCGACGACATAAAGCTGTTGGCTGGAACACGCTGGTTCCAAGTGGCTCAAGACCGAAGACGATGGAAGCACATGGAAGAGGCCTATATTCAGCAGTGGATTGAAATAGGCTAGAAAAGAAGAAAGAAGAAGAAGAAGAAGAAGAAGAAGAAGAAATAGATAGTAACTGTCATTAGGAGAGCGTCTGCTGTTGTAATCAATACTCCCCACTTCGAGTTTGACTGGCAGAAGAATAGGTTGTTTCTCCAATTCATGTGTAAATGGCATTAGTAAGGATGGCCTACCATTGCAATGAATAATTCCCTTCCCGATTTGACTGGCAGAAGGCAAGCAAGCATGCAATTTTGTTCAAACCCGATTGTGCCTGGAACTAGGAAAGGGAACCTGTCATTGTACCGACAACTCCCCAAATAGTTTGTCACCACGCATTAGATAAGGATGTCTTCTATTATAATGAAAACTTCTCAACCCTATTGTGAATATTAACACTTATTTTCACCAAATCATTTCATACATTTTACTGATTATTGTGTATAAATTTTGAGAAATTTTCCTTACGGTCAATAGAGTTATGGACTTTAATGTTTAATGTTAAGTGGTCCAAGTTACACGGAATTTACTTAAATATTACCTTTGTCCTCGACAATCATCAAGTGACAGTATCAGATTTCCAAAAAGAAAATTTAACGAATTTCCTTCAGATCAAGTGAAATGTACTTCAACTGGGCATCTCTCGTGAAACTAAATCTCCACATCACAGCGGTACATCATATGACATGAATTACAGAATACCGAATACCAACACTATAATATATTTTATCTCCCACACGAATGAGAAGGAATTTACCAAACAGAGCAAGCAAGTAGTTGGACCGTTTACTTTGCATCTAGGTCAACTGCTTTGCCATTTTGCACTCCCGCTTTGCGTGGAGAGCACTTATAGCCTATTTTTAGCGAATTGATACTGCGATAGCACCAGCTAGTGCTCCACTTACTAGTAGCATGCACACATTACGTCCTTCCTTCCCGCACTAATATCCTGCTTTCTGTTTGTATTTGTACGTGGGTATTTCCAAACAGTTACACACAACTTTGCTTATATTAGGTCTCTGATAACGAAGTGTTCACGAAATACATTCCCATGCATAGTGGTCAATGTCATGGACATATCATTTTCTAGCTCCTGATTTCCAAGCCATGCGCTGAAAGTTGGATTCAGTCAGGAAACTAATGGCCTGGGTCACAGCCGCCTTGCTCACATTTCACCGCAGATGAACACTCGTATGATGGTATAACATGTATTGTTATTTAACCTCAGGCGGCAGGAAGCTGGTCCCTTACCGCTGGTTTCCGCGGTTCAAATTCCGGTTACTGCATGTGAGATGTGTGCTGGACAAAGCGGAGGCGGGACAGGTTTTCTCCAGATAATCCAACGTCCCCTATCATATTTCCTTCCAGCAACACCCTCCATTTCATCTGTTAGTCATTAATCATTAACCCAGAGGAGTGCGACAGGCTTTGGTTGCCGGCACAATTCACACCCTACCCGCCACCCCCACCCCCGCTCGATGAGGGCTTCATTCACTCCATTCCTGATCGGGTCGAGTGACTGGAAACAGGCTGTGGATTTTCATTTTCATTTAACCTCCAAAAGTATTGGTGGATTTTAGTCATCAACCCGAAGGTTTCGTTCATGAATCCCCACCGCTAACGATCGAACGAAACATCCTACATAGCTGCACACCAATTAAAAATCTTTCCAGATTTCACTGAAATTGACCTGAGTGCCTCAAGTAGTGTGCCATCAGTCTATCTTGTGGTTATATTTTGCTAGATCATTCCTCTCTCACCAACTTGACTAAGAAGTACCTTAATTTTTGGTGTACTCTCACCTCACAAAATATAAAACGTCGCAATATAACGTAATACTTTCAGATTTACTATGTTATTTAGTCCCTGGAATGTTTACAATTTTTTAAAAAATTACTCAATGGTCGCCACCAACAACTATTCTTTTCCAACTCTAAAATGTATAAAACGTTATCTAGAGAACTAAGCGAAATTAACTGGGTGTCTCAAAATTTGCCCTACCAATTTTTATTCTGGTCTTTCCCCGCCAAATTTAGGACTAAATATGGAAAAGGGTGAAAGTGCCGAAATGTTAAAAATGTGGGTATTTTTGTAATAAGAGGAATGTATTAGCAATGCCGAATATGGTAGTAAATTGCGCATGTTCCTGAGGTCATTACTTTAGTTGGTAGGAGGTTAAACAGGTAGAGCCACGGTCCAACGCGCCCAGCTGAGTTTGGTGAGGAAGGGTGAATGTGGCAGTGTCTCGCGCTGCAATTATTCTGTGCGATCCATTGTGTCAGTGTGCTATCACTCATGTATTTCCTAATTTCTGAACCACTTAATTAAAGAAATGTATAGAAGCTAAATATTGTTAAGTAATTGTATAAAATATTGGATGTAGTATACTTGCACTTCAAACGCCGTAGGAAATCCTTAATTCCCGGTCGCCTTTGGTAGATAATGGTGAAAGTGCCAAAGGGCTGGGAAACTGTGATATTGGTGTTTACTAGAAAATATATTTCTGGTACTTTCACGCTTTTCCAACTTTGATCCTCAACTACGTAATTTAAAATTATCTTCATTTATAACGTAATCTAGTCACTCCAATAAAATTAATTTATTTCGGTCGTCATTGTACCCTTTAAGCTCGTTTCTGCACACAAAAGAAAGAGATACGTAAAATTTGGTGTTGGATCTTTGGATGATATTTTAAGATAATGAATTCTTCTTTCTTATCAAGTACGTCCTAGTATGTTTACAATGTTTCACGTTGTAAAACACTGTTACAACGAACTGTTCTAATCAAATGCTTTCCCCAAAAGAAAAATATCTACTGTGGTCCGTCGCTTCCTTCTGAGTTTTCAATTATCTGAAAGAAAGTGAGAAATAACCAGTGGTGGCTCGTGAAATTTCGTGCTTTTAATATAGACATAGGTAATATAGGTACTATAAATCTACAGTTCTCTCACATATAAACCTTACAAGATAATATGCCAAAACACACCTACCTTATCATTAATTCTTACGTAAAATGCACCCTTCTTTCTTTAACTGTAGCAAATCTTTGTACCTCTCGGTTATCGTTGTACTTCTCAACAATATCTTTATTCTGTTTAATGCCATTGACAATACGACGGCAGAAGTTCAAGACAGGCCTAAATTTCGCCAAAGGATTAGAAAGTTCGTGATTTTTTCCGGAAAAAGACAGAAAGCATGCAACTGTCTGGACGGATGAAAGAAGTGAACACAATGAAAGTATCAAGAAATACTGGAGAGAGAAAAAATCAAGCTAGGAGACACGAACATGAGGTTGATATTTTACGTGGTCTATAGATGGCTGAAATAATAATAATAATAATAATAATAATAATAATAATAATAATAATAATAATAATAATAATAATAATAATAATAATAATATGAAGAAAATCTCTCCATAATTTCGGATATATCTGGTCCGATATCGAGAAATAATCCGCCGAGAAACGAGAAAATCCTAAAAGACGATACACAGAAAACTATTCATACTAAACCTATTGGAAACAAGGGCTTTCATGAATATCTGAGTGAAAAGTAATAACTTTATTTGATGGAGGATCAATCCTATTTATAGTAGCTCAAAACAAGAGTGGCTGCATGATGTTGTATGTTCTTCCAATTTTATATTTCATGAGATTAATTTTATTTTCTATCAAAATGCAAAATAAAAATCCTGTATATATGCAACCAAAATCACATCCCTAGTTTCTACTTTTTCTGAGAGAATTTTACATACAAATATCTTATACAATACCAAGCGCTCCCTCCCCTTATGAGTGACTATTCAGTTTGATGTGTCTTTGTGCATTGGGTTTCCAATTCAAGATGTGTTTCTAAACATCCCCCGAAGTTTTACACAAGCTTTATGTAGGAATTATGTGAAAGTCGGCGTCAAAGAATGATTGGTTTCTGGACATCATGTACTTGGAAATTTATACAGAACGTAATATAAGAATGGAATATGAGAGAGAATAGCATTATCCAAATTCAAAATCGTGTACTAATGCTAGCCCTCACCTCCACTATAAGTAAGAAGTAGGCTATATTAAAAAGTATATTACAAACAAAAGGAAACTGAAGGGATTTTACACCGATGCAACGAATATACGAAAGGCAACAATGTGAAGCTACAGTATATATGGGCTGAATACCCAACATACAACATATGAAGGTGCACGCTGACCAGGGTAGGGAATTATATTATATTATATTATATTATATTATATTATATTATATTATATGATATTATATTATATTATATTATATTATATTATATTATATTATATTATATTATATTATATTATATTATATTATATTTCTGGACATTTCTGATACTGGTCAGCTGAAATTTATGATAAGCTCAGAGTGCAATTCAATTTATATTCCTGGGAAGTGAAATAAAAGCCCAGTAAACCCCGGCGAAGAGATGACGAGATGACATACCAAGCTAAGAATCCCAAAGTAGTCTTCTGGAAGGAGAAGGCGTAAACTTTGACTGATTATAATATATTCTTAAATTTAGACCGAGGCTTCCTCTCATCAATTTTGTTCCATGCAATAATGGATTCCCCGGTCTGGAGGCTATCATACACTCTAAGTTAAAAGTTGTTTATATCTAGGAGGTGTAATCAGTATAATGTGTTGTAAAATAGGAGAAATTCATGACACTGCACTCGCTCAGATTTACGAGCTCAGGGACTGGAAGTTGCGATGTTATCGTCCTATTTCCAGTTGACCCAGATAATTCTCGGGGAAGCGCCAACTGCTTAGTATTCTCCGTGCAACACACTGCACCTCCCTGTCGATTGTCCGGCAGGAGATTTCCCATGTACGCTCATACTCTTACTCCCGTAGGAAACCGTAATTAATTATAGCTCCTGGCATTGTACTGATTACTATGCAGGTCAGCTCGTTATAGTAGTATCAGGTGATGCACAACACAGAATAATTTACTCCACATTACTGATTAATTAATCTGATGAATTGTTGGATGACTGTTTATGACGTATCGAACGACTAAGTACAAAGTATCCCGTTACAATCTCTCACCCTATGGGTCGGGACGGTACATTATATCCAGGGTACCCCATCTCTGACGTAAGAAGTGACTTAAAAGTCAGCCCCAGGGTCCACTAACTTGGGAGTGTAGATTAGAATTCACTAGCTTAGTCTTGCATTACGTCCACTTTATTTTGTCAGGCTCCTCACGTTAATTTTCTTATCCCACGTCCCATTTACATTGTTTTCGTCCGACCTCAGTAGGGTTGACAGGGAATTAGAAGTGAGGATGGGGGCACAGAAATTTACAGATAACTACATGTACCCGGGTTTGAAGGTACAGCGGGTGGAGGGGGAGGACGTATCAAAACTGAAAACAAATATAGCAAACAATTGTATGGTTTTTATGCTCTGTGAAAGATTTCGGCAGAGAATTAAAGGTTCAAGTGTGGTAATAATAGTTTTTTTTGAGATTTTCATTCAGCACAAGACCTTAAAACATTCATCACAACTAAATAGAAGTAGGGCGTGATTATACAATTAAAATCATTTAGTATTTGATTACAAACTATCAGACTCTAAAGAGACTGCCAGACTGACGAATGTGCCCGACAAGAAGGTGAATCATTCCTCAGTGTCAATGACTTAGGCAACAATATACCCCTGCTGCCCTTCCTCACAGCACATGCTACACGCTGCTGCGAGAGTCTCCACTACTTACTGTGGCGCTATACGAAAGGGTTAGTCACGACGAACAATATTTTATGCGTATTTCCCACAAGAATTTTGTTAAGAATTAAATAAATTAAAGGAAAGGATTAGCTGAAAGGACAAGAGGTTTGTACAAATTCCCCCTTTTTAATACTGGCTTTAATTCCTAGCTTCAGGCGGCTAAAATGGAATTAAAATATATTTTCTCCATTAATATTGCCAACAGATGAGAATACCTTGTTGCAGTATTTATATTTGTTTTCGTTCTATCCCTTTTCTTAATAGCAATATTGAGATTTTTTGAGGTTTTGTTTTATATCTGAATAGATATCACTGCACCATTGCCATTTGATTATTATTATTCACATTAATATTGCCATTTTCCTTTGTTTGTTGTTAGTTATGTTTGCTTTACAAGAGTTATTATATGTGCATGCCAGCTTATACTGCCTAGGTTGGACATTATTATTTTTCTCCCTTAATAGATCAATAACGCTTCATTGCTGTAGATCTGGAAGAAAAATAAAGACATCTATCTATCTATCCTCCATTAAGTGTGGGGTGATTTCACCCACCCCCGCCCGCTTAATTGCCACCACTGACAGACCCCCGCTGTTTTGGATTTTTGGGAGGGAGTCTTTCATTTTCAAACACTTCGTTGCCCCTCCCTTTCCTTTGTCCATACCTTCATTCTTCGAAGTCTCCGACATTTCCACATTTCCTTTCTGATTAATGATACTAGAGTTTGGTTGCCCAGCTCTACTTCCTTTTAAAACTATTATAACAACCACCACCACCACCACCTTATTCCTTTAGTATTATTAATCGTGTTGAAAAAATATTTCACTCCTTTCTTATCAGCTGTTCGGCTCCTTAGCAGAATGGTCAGCGTACTGGCTTTCAGTTCTGAGGGCGTCGATTTCAGCTCCGGAAATAGCTAGGTATTTCTTACTTCTTCTTCTGTAACTTGAGAACTGGGTGTTTATGTTCGCCTTAGTGTATATCTCATTAACACGCAACAAACGACACCATCAGCCACTGCAGAAACACGTAGCAGTGAATACAAATACATCCCTCCACGTAAGGCCGACACCAGGAAAGGCATTCCTTCGTGAATCTGGTCTTAATTCACACACCTTAAGTTAACTGGGGATAAGGCTACTAAGTAGAAGAAGTACAAGAAGAAGAAGGTGCTTTCTAATCAGGTAATGGGACTATTCCTTCAGTACATTTGTAGCGGACTGCCACCTACGTATTTACTTTCTCTTTGTTTGCTTAAAACTTAATCACAGCTGACATCTTTCTGGATGAAATAACAGAGAAACTAGGGCAAATAGGAGTGATTAAGATCCAAGCAGATAAAATAGGCGTGCTTAGGTTTTCTGAAGACGTTGCCGTAATAGAAGAGAATGATGAGTAGACGCCGGATTTTTCAGCTATTACAGGCCAGAATGCAAACAAATTTGGTTATCACTAGAGCCCGGAAATTAATGCGCTAACAAATCTCAAAATATGCATGCATTCATGCACTATCATATGGCAAAACATACACAGAAAACTGGAAAATATGCACATTATGCACAATCCAATTTGAGTTCAACATGATTACATTTCCTTTTGAAACTTGTACAATACGGTAACTAATTTTTCCAAATTGCCCTGACGTAATCTCATCCATTTATTTGTCAGCACATTCTTAAACACAGCAAATGGCCTTTTTACGTCACAAGAAGTGTCAGATGCATACTTAAAGGAAGACATTTGCGGCCGAGTGAGGATAAATTGCACGTCTTGCACTTTTACCACGCAATAAATCTTTTGTAAGCTTGACGCATTCAAAATCAGAATTCGGAAGGATCACTTTGTTCAGCTTATCTCTAGCTGCCACACCTACTTCTCCCCGCGATGATTGCAGACGCATTTACAGTAAATGTCTTCAATAACTGCTAAAGATTCGACAAGGGGTAGACCTGTATCATCCAACTTTGTTATAGTAGCAGGCAACTGGCGGACGTTTATTTTATATACTTAAGTCTTGCTGCACATTCTTTTTGCTGAATTACACATATTTAATGCAAGCAGCTTCATCTACATGAAACTGTCTAGATCCTAAAACCGGAAGAAAAAATCAAAAAAGTTTTAATACGCCTAATCAGTGGCATTAAGTTCATTGATGGTAAATTCTAAAATTGGATTGAGTGGATTATAGTATGTACTAACTTTGTTTGTCAGGTAGGATGTCGGAAATACATTCTCTTTCTCTCCGTCTCTCAATAATAGACATACAAATTGTAAATGCTATCCCAAATTTTGCAAACCAACATTCATAAAAGATACTACCCTCCAACCTAACCTTATATATGCGCCAAAGTCAGAAAGAAAGTCATATTATGCAGTATAAACGTCTCAATATTCGCTATTAAATCCAAAATCATCAAATTATATTTTATACATGAATTTTCTGCTAAAAAGAGAAAAACATGCAGGGAGAAAATTAGTTGGTACCGTAAAGTCAGAAAAAGAATATTTGCAAAGTTTGAGAAGTGTAACTAGCTTATTTAAAAACGTTCATTTGCAAGGAAATCCGGGCCATAGTTATTACGAAGTGTCGTCAACCCCGTTCCTCTGGGATGTACGGAGAGTAACATAAACTCAAGGGATTGTGATAGGCAGTACCCCTAATGTTTATGTAAATTCCGTCGCATAACCTTTGTGCAGGCAGTTGTGCAGTTGTGTATTCTTGCTACTCGGTTCGGTAAGTTTGCATACTCTCCTATGACTGCCTAAAAATCCGAAGTCCAGTGATGAGGAGTAGAATACGATGTTGGAAGTAATGGATAGTACCTTAAGTGGGTACAAAACGAAAATTAATACGGGCAAGACAAGGATACATGTGGTGTGCAGGCACCATATCGAAGCCGAAATAAATCTGCATGGAAAAAATATCAAAAACCGTGGAAGAGTTCACTTACTTAGGAAGCAAAATAACAGCTAATGGTAGACGTAAATGAGATCTAGTTAGCAGAATTCACGAAGCAAAGACAGCGTTCAATAACAGGGGTAAACTATTCACGTCTAACATCAACATGAGACTCAGGAAACAACTGGTCAAGACGTGTTTCTCTATGGAAGGCTAGGCGTGACGGGTAGAAGAAGGGTTCAAGTATTAGAGTTATTTTGTTACAGAAGAATGCTCAAGATATCCTACAGGGAGAGAGTTTGCAACCAAGAAGTACTCAGAAGAAAAGGAGAGACGACATGCTTGACACAGAACATGAGGAAAGAAGGAACATTTGGATTGGGAACATAATGAGACATGGAATTCTACTGGCCACGATCTTAGAGGGTTCTATGTACGCTATTTTTTCGCCTAGTAAAACGAAAGTTCTCCTTCCCTTTCCATCCCTATGGCCATATCCTAGATGCCGAATCACTGTCGGAGGTTCCGTGTCCACAATAATATTTTCCATTCACGTCCACTTTCCCTTCTATTTTGCCTTTTGTCACACAGGATGTGTAGTAGTTAATGAGTGTGTACATACAAATATGTTTAATTATTGACATTCTCATTAAAATAAATTTCATGTGGCTATTTCTAGCCGAGTGCAGCCCTTGTAAGGCAGACCCTCCGATGAGGGTGGGCGGCATCTGCCATGTGTAGGTAACTGCGTGTTATTGTGGTGGAGGATAGTGTTATGTGTGGTGTGTGAGTTGTAGGGGTGTTGGGGACTGCACAGACACCCAGCCCCCGGGCCATTGGAATTAACAAATGAAGGCCGGGAATCGAATCCGGGACCGTCTGAACCGAAGGCCAGTACGCTGACCATTCAGCCAACGAGTCGGACAACATTCTCATTAGTATTTCTTCTTTTGATATTAAAAACATTTCTTAGCATAATACGAGAAACGTAAAATTGGGCAATTTTCACAATCGTGCAAAAAATTGAAGTTCAAAACGGCACAGAAAGGTTTTAAATTGTGAGAGTCGTGTAGCTCTACCAGACTAAAAGAAAAAGTTTTGATAATCACTTTCGGCCTAAATACAGTTCCGAAAAACAACCTAAAATCGCTTGTTTCTCGCTAGTTTTCTTTTCTATTATAATCCTATCCAAATTAACTTATTTACATAATTCTTTCCGTAATGTGTTCCTTGGTTCAATACCGGCAGGCGTTTTTTATATTCTTTGAAAAATATACACACCCTATGTGGTTATACGGGCTTAAGTGAAACCCTGCATTGACTCACATTAGCGCTTGTAGTGGTGGAAAAAGGCAAACTGTTAATCTAATCCAGCAAATAAGGATTATTAATAAATGTATTGCAATTTTTATGACTAAATAAATAATATATTCTCATACTTTGTTATATCTTATTCACCTAGAATTATTAGCTCATATCCCTAGGATGTTTTCAACTCCGAGTTACTTGCCCGAAGGGCTAGACAGTGGATTTTATATTCATATTATACAATGGCGAGAATGTCATTGTTTTAGTATCTGGAAATAATAAAGAGATTGAGAGGAAAAAGAATAGCCAGATATATTCAGCTATCGTGTACAAGCATTTTTGTTTAACGCCATTTAAGTTGCCTCCCCGTCATTGTCGAAGTATACTCCCCCAGAACTCAGTTGGGGGAAATGTTGCTGAGATTTATTTTATGTTGTAAGGTGAACATCGAATGTGTTAGCAAAGGCTTTTACATCATATGACATGGGATTAGAGCCCTGCGTGGATATACAAAATATATCCGCATCCTCCCTTCTTTCACCCGCTCCTGCATACGTGAATGGTTATCCGCAGAAATGGCAACTGAAAAATGAAAATCCCCAGCCTGTTTCCAGTCATACGACCTGGTCAGGAATGGAGTGAATGAAGCCCCATCTAGCGGGAAGAATAAGAAGTGTACCGGCTGCCGAAGACTGTCGCAACTCCGCTGGGGCAATGATTAATGAGTGACAGATGAAATGAAATGATATTGGATAGTGTTTCTGGAAAGAAAGATGACAGGGAAAACCCGACTACCCGAAGAAACACCTGTCCCACCTCCGCTTCGTCCAGCACAAACCACATATGGACTGACCGGGATTTGAACCCCGGAACCCAGCGATTAGAGGCCGGCGCACTGCCGCCTGATTCACGGAGGCTAAATTGCAACTATTTAACTATATTACACCCAAGGTACTGGAACGGATAGATCTGTTAATGTAATACATTAGGCTAGAAACGAACAAAATTGTTTAACACTTAAAACCTTGGCCCTAATACGTATATATGGCCGGCCCCGTGGTGTAGGGGTAGCGCGCCTCGGAGGTCCCGGGTTCGATTCCCGGCCAGGTCAGGGATTTTCACCTGGACCTGAGGGCTGGTTCGAGGTCCACTCAGTATACGTGATTAGAATTGAGGAGCAATCTGACGGTGAGATAGAGGCCCCGGTCTAGAAAGCCAAGGATAACGGCCGAGGGGATTCGTCGTGCTGACCACACGACACCTCGCAATCTGCAGGCCTTTGGGCTGAGCAGCGGTCGCTTGGTAGGCCAAGGCCCTTGAAGGGGTGTAGTGCCATGGTGGGCGGTTAATACGTATATATAATTTCACAAGAACTTCAGCTCACGTACTCTGTGTGTGTGTGTGTGTGTGTGTGTGTGTGTGTGTGTGTGTGTGTGTGTGTGTGTGTGTGTGTGTGTGTGTGTGTGTGTGACCACAAGAATCCTGAATTTAAAAAAACGCTAGTAGACGTAATATTACAACTTATAAAAATTAATTTTTCGTATGCACATATTAAAAAACCGCCTGTACTCATACTTTACAGAATACAACACATTCATAGGAGATTATCGCACAAGGTGGGGTAGACGAACAATTATGAAATGTAAAGTTGGTGGTGCAAAATGCTTAACGAATCTTTGATTATGCCCATTATTTTGTTGTTGAGTGTATTTCTGAAATACCCAAAGCTTTCAAAATGTTCCAGGTGTGTTTTGTAGTGCCTCCCTGCTACCAAATAACAATCTTTTAACTGACTAATACTCAAGTAGGATGTTGTAATATTCGCCTAAATATGGGAGGCATGGTTTATAAGCATCTCTATTTTCTGTGTCAACCTCAGTAACCTGCTCAATGCCTCCTTCAGAACGAATAGTCGGATCCAACCCAAAAGCAGTGTGCTTTCTTTGATGAATGGCAATGATGTCGGCTCTTCTATTGGACCCCATAAAATGACACGTAAACTTGTCAATTCATTCCTCTTAATTCTGAAGCTAAAGCTAATCTAACACTGTGGTGGCGATTAATCCTCTGCAGTGCTCTCTTGGGACAGATAGCAAGCACGAGTCCAAAAGTTCCTGTCTCGCCACAGTCAGGATGACGGCAGCGGGTTCTACTTGTGCACCTGTCAAGGATTACTCGAACCGCCGAGAAATTGGATGGCATGTTAAGGTTGTAGACTTTCTCCCATAAAACTAAATCACCTGCCAGTCCAGTTGTTGACATTTAAATTACCATAGACAGATAATATGAAACAACAAAATTCTAAAGCATATTTTTAAAAATGTTTTTGAATTTAAATGGAACTATACAAGGAAAGAATCCCTTTTAAATAATATGATTTACTGTATAGGATAACTTCCAATAAGACCCGTATTACTCAACGCGAGTGAAAGCTTTTATCTTGTTTTAAAGCTAAGAAAGCCGAGCTAACATTTACATTTGTACTCACTAACAACATTATCTTGGATAAAGGGTATTATCTCGGTTTAAAATTTTACCGGAGAAATGTTGGCCAATAAAACAAGAAATCTAGGATAATATGATTTTAAGATGGCACCTTGTAGATGGATGGGATATTTAACTAAAGGAGAAAGTGACAGTGATGAGCATTACGATCAAGATTATGCAAGAAAAAGTCTTAGGTGCATACAAAGAATGCGCTACATACTTGCATACTACAACGACACTAGTTTTGAAACACACTATAGGGTATTTAATATTTCGACACTGCCATCTATGAAATAACATAACCTGGAAATCCCAACACATAGGTAGGCGTAATATGAACTCTCCATTATAGTTATATCTTGTACTGCTCTCGACTGGATGATACTTTAACGAAGAATTAAGGAATATTGCCTTAATGTTTGAGTGAAATGTACAATGCGTACGCTACATTGTTTTCGTATTTTCTATTATGTTAATGCTTTCTGCCACTAAATTGAATAAGATTTCAATCTCTTAGAAAGCTTATTAGGTTTCTTTCTTGGTCTCTGGTAAACAGCAAAGCAAAGTAAAGGCATATCTTCACCGGCCACGAAGGACTCTCAAGGGTGGAAGATAACCTGTAACCTCGGCACTTGGTGGGGTAGAGTGGTTAGCTCTACGCCCGACTGCCTTTGCCCCCATGAAATAACCTGGCACTCATTTTTGGTATAGGCTGAGTGAACCACAAGTTCATGTGCACCTCTGATGGTGGAAATCTTGTTTATTAATGTTGACGACTTCCTGACGGGGAATCGAATCCAAGTCTTTTCGGATGAGCCAAGCACACATTTACCACATCTGCCAGGCAGGGTTTCTGGTAAATAGCGGTCATAATTTATGATAAATTATTTGCAAACCCCGAATGGAATCAAAAACTTGTTTACATTTCAATAGTGGCAGCATGTAGTAATTTGTAGTAGTAATAAGTTTTTCGGGCGTTCGAATCAAAAATTAAAGATTGCAATTCAGATTGAATCGAAAACCTAGCTTTGGTAAACTAAGATAACAGCTAAAGTAACTGATGTTGGTGAGTACGGGCCTAATTGGGTTTTTGCTTTGTAGTTAATTTTTTGTTTATTACTGCATCCATCAGTCCATCACCATCACTGTAAAATAATATATTATCGGGCGAGTTGGCCGTGCGGTTAGGGGCATGCAGCTTTGAGCTCGCATCCGGTTGATAGTGGGTTCGAACCTCACCGTCGGCAGCCCTGAAGTTGGTTTTCCGCGGTTTCCCATTTTCACACCAGGCAAATGCTGGGGCTGTGCCCTAATTAAGGCCACGGCCGCTTCCTTCCCATTCCTAGGCCTTTCCTGTTCCATCGCCGCCATAAAACCTATCTGTGTCGGTGCGACGTAAAGGAAAATAGCAAAAAAGCGTTAGATAACGCAAATAGGCTATCTGTATACAGTACGTTTTAAAAAACCTGTTATTGCAACTAATATATGGATTACGCAGTTGCCTGAGTAGCGTGGAAGGTTACTGTTCAAGGGTATGACGTCATCAACTGATCTTGCTTTATTCGCCCTGCAATGGAAAAGCTCCTCTACGAGAGGGTCGCTAGATATTGGGATGAAATAGGCCAGTTTGTGAAGATGAGAATATTGGTTTTCATGTTCATGCCATCATGTAATGAAATAATGTAGTTTAGGGGACTTGATCTTTTCGTTTTTGTACCTCGACATTTAATGCAATGTAGCACTGATATCTATTGTACATTCATCTTCAAACGATTTTTCAATTTCAATGTAATATCCTTTACATTTATCCTTCTTTGCTGAGGGCACTGAAGTGGACTTTTCTGCAACTGGAGCTGGTTACTTCGGGTTACATTCAAATTCCTAGCGTCAGATCTCACTTCTCCTTTGTCCGCTTCACTGAGGAATTTTACGTTCTTGTACTGAGGGTGTAAATAGGTACCTAATAGAAGAATTATATGCAGAAGTGATATAATCGATTACAGTTAAGGAAGATCTAATAGTATGCAGGACACACTCGACTATCGGACTTAAGCAGGGATGTAAACTATCACCAATTTGGTTTTTACCTTTTATTAATGATGTAATTGACTATCAGGGGAAAGAGGATATAACAAGCCCCTGCTTAAATAACAAAGAAATTCCTAGCCTAGTCTTCGCAGACGACATACTTCTGCTCTTACTAAGGACAGTCGGTATGCAAAATATTCTTAAGAAAACGGCCGAATACTGTACATGGAATTTGAAAAAAAATATCAAGAAAACAAAAGTTATGGTTTGTAAAAGAGGAAATAAAAGAGAAACGAAAGGCGCTGCTGGTTATATGGTGTAGAATTAGAAGTTGTAATTATACTAGAATATCTAGGAATCATAATAACATTGAACGGGATGTGGAACGAACAAATAAGACGTGCCAAACTGAAAGAACTGGCCGCCCTATCAAGTACAAGGTCTTTAGAGAGGAAGATGCCAAAAATGGAATACAAGATGCTCTTGTGATGTCAAGATCGCTGTATGGTGCAGAAATATGGGGTATCGAAGTAGACAAAAAAGGAATTAGATGTAATAAGTAATACATTCTATAAAATAATAATGGGTCTACCAGAATGCATAGCAAGTAGTGGAGCTAGAAGGTTATGTGAAGATATCAGCATCCAAGCAGATATATGCAGGAAAGTAGTAAAATATTGGTTAATATTAAAAAGGGGAAAGGGGAGGGAAATATTGAACCTAGCATACCAACACCAGGAAAACACCGAGATGATGATTATTGGGTGTGAAAGTGAAAAATATGCTATACAGAATAGGAATGGGAGAATAGTGGGATAAAGAGATGAACAGCAAAGAGAAGAAATTCATCAAAAAAGTAACGATTATAGTGAGGGACATAGAGAAACAGATGATTAAGGGAGAATGTGAAACCAAAAAAACACTAGCAGAATTTTGTGGAATTATTCAAAATATGTCAATAAGGAAAGGTAAGGGTAAGAGTTATTCTGCCCGAAGGCAGGTCCGAACCTCCGCAGAGGTGTTCCTGAGCCGTAGTTTACGTGCGATAGGGTGGCCAGTTCCTTTCCGCTCCTCCATTCCCTTACCACCAACCAACAGCGCGTGGCAACCCATCCAACTTCTGCCCACGCCCAGTGTTGCTTAACTTCGGAGATCTCACGGGATCCGGTGTTTCAACACGGCTATGACCGTTGGCATAAGGAAAGAAAGACTCCCAAATAGAGAACTAAGAGTTGTGGTATGGTGGCTAATGTGGATATATAAAAATAGGGACTGAGAGAAAACCTAAATGCAAATCATTGTTTATTCTGTGGAGAAATAATGGAAGAGGCTAATCTATTGAGAGTATGTAGGGGAACTGATACACTGAGAACTAAATATTTTAGCGATTAATATAAATTCAAAGTAGAAAGAGGGAGAGAATTTTATACAATAGCTGAATTGTTAAATTTTTTTTGGCTAGGGGCTTTACGTCGCACCGACACAGATAGGTCTTATGGCGACGATGGGATAGGAAAGGCCTAGGAGTCGGAAGGAAGCGGCCGTGGCCTTAATTAAGGTACAGCCCCAGCATTTGCCTGGTGTGAAAATGGGAAACCACGGAAAACCATATTCAGGGCTGCCGATAGTGGGATTCGAACCTACTATCTCCCGGATGCAAACTCACAGCCGCGCGCCTCTACGCGCACGGCCAACTCGCCCGGTGAATTGTTAAATAAAGAATGGATCACTCCAGGAAGAACAGCGAAGTTTTTTGTATTTTAAGAAGTATGTGGCAGAAAGAAATGAAAAGAGATTAGCACTAACTAAAAGTACTGTTGCTGTTAAACAAATACTTGCGTCAAAAATAGTGAAGGTATGATACATAGTGACATTTAAGAAAGGATTGTAATAGTGTAATGCACATGAAAAGGTTCTTTAAATGCCTGTGGAGGCGCTTTTGTGCCTTTCCTGAAAAGGTTTGACATAATATGTAGTATCTATTAAGATACATGTTGTCCTAGACAATACAGCATTGCTAACGTCTAGGACAAAACAAATTATATCTAGCATAGTTAAACAAATATAAGAGGAAAATTTAAAATTTAAGACATGTATCAAAACTGAACAAATCGCAATAAAAGAGTGTTCTCTCCCTCAATTCCGGATAATCCGGAAATAGGGGATGGGCGTACTCCTGCTTTAAAAGAAATAGGTAGCTATCTCATGCACTGCTGCTATTTCCCACCTGCTAGTCAAAAAGGGATTTTGCTCTATCCTTCAAACTGAAACAACTCAGGGTTAACTTCCTTTTCTTCTAGAAAATAATTGATTTTTAGTTTCAACAATGTTCCAAGATTCCAATATTTGTAGAGGAGGCAGCATGCACCGAACTAAGGAAAAAAAATTGCTATAAACATTGGTGCAGAAACAATATCTTCGGAGTTATGGTCCAGTACTATAACTACTACTACCATCATTGAACACTGTGTCTTTTATCTACTCTTCATATCGTGTGCTCGATGTGAAAGCCATCCATTTCAATGCAGCCTTCCACCCTAGAGTATTGCGGTGTCACAACAGAATATGAGAACTACAGTACACTTGACGAAACGAATCTACCTTACCGTGAGAACAGTGCGGTCTGTGAGACGCAGTGGAATACAGTGTTTCGTTCTTACTTGATACAGTACAAATGCACATACACACACCGTTATACTGCATCAATTGTCTACGTACAATGGTTTCGCATTTGTTTCGTGACAAAGTGTTCGGAGTGCGTGATATGCCGTGATTCCAATTCCTTACTCATATCATTTATACGTATACGAGTAGACAAAGAAGACCAATAACAGTGCCTTGCGCGACTCCCTTATTTATTTAAGGATGCAATACCTACTCTAATTCTAATTCTATGTTACGAAATTATCATCACTACATCGTAGGTATTCCTTTAAGACTAATGGAATGGAATGAATGGAATCCCCATCTATAGGCGAGGACAGGAATTTGCCGGCTGCCGAAGACTAACATCTCCACTTCTAAACTGTGCTTTAAAAATTAGCATCGCTAATTTAAACTACATTTGTGGAGCATGAAAGCAGGCTTTGTCCACCTGGAAGTAAATATGAGACAGAATCTCTGCTTTTCAGAAAGTCAAGGAATTTTAGGATTGACACTTCAGGAGAGACACGTGACCACCAAGTACAATCACCTGCAGCAAAAATGGGTAAATGAGTATCAACGTTCGTTCTTGGGATCAACTTCAACCGAGGATATGGTTATGCAATTTATCCCAATAAATGCCGAAGTTTACGAATAGGAGAAATCGCAAGTATAGACTACTTCAGTTACTAAGTGGTGTCCTTTAGTTTTAGCTTTTTTTTTCAAATAGGGGCCGATGACCTTCGATGTTAGGCTCCTTTAAACTAGAAGCATCATCATCATCATCATCATCATCAGTTTTTCAAATACGCAAATGACAGTTCGTTAACAGAAGACAAGCGGTGAAGAAATAAGTACCGAAAATAGAAATGCTGATAATCCCGATGCAAACAGTTACTGGAACGATCGCAAACAAATAAAACCTGTTTCAAAGTAAAAGTATTATCTGAAGGAAGTCAGGCAAGAAAACAAATGAAAAATGATATCCGAGCCCCTTTTCAACCATTTCTTTATCATTCGAAACAGATGTCAGAACAAGTTAAGATAAAAAAAAGAATGATACTTTGTCAGTGAGAAAAGGGAATGAATAACTAAGTTCCAACTCGAGGGTAATTAATGAAAAAACATCTGAAACATAAATATCAAGGCGAATATCAGATAACGCCCATATTATTTAGACGCAAAATTCAAGTTGTAAATTAATGTCCGCATAACGGCCGACAATTTATACTTACAACGTATTGCACATTACAACAACAGAATTCTTATACTGAATGCATGGGAAAAAGTAACAGGATATTTTTAAGGGCGCGAAACTGTTGATAGTTTGACGAATAATTTACTAACATTGTAGTTATGTAGATA
Source organism: Anabrus simplex (assembly GCF_040414725.1). Taxonomy (NCBI): domain Eukaryota; kingdom Metazoa; phylum Arthropoda; class Insecta; order Orthoptera; family Tettigoniidae; genus Anabrus; species Anabrus simplex. Next base: position 289,797,274 of record NC_090270.1, on the reverse strand, counting down.
AGCAAACGTGTCTCGGTATAAATAGTATTCATTGGGTGTCTCATAACCTAAGGAGGTATTTCAATTTCTGAGTCTATTAGATGTATGGTTTATTGAATTGATTGCACTTCATTCAACGTTAAACGAGTTAACGTTTGTTTTACGCTTGATGTCGCTATTGAAAATGTCTTCAGTAGCTGCTAAGGAAATATAATTATATTCGATGAAAATCACTGTGAAACAATTCAGACTGTCTGTAACAGCTTGATTAGTCCCAGCGCATTCATCCCAGTTCACCACTTGGAACAGACCATAGACCACAAATTCTACCAAAAAGCAGATTCTAGCCCAATGTTGCTCGAAGTTAGGGGCCATTGTGGCTGAGTAACAAGGTCATTGCACTCTCACGAATGCGGTTGTTGATTGAATCACTTCCGATAAATAAGGGATTTCTGAAAGAGACAATCACACCCCTGAAGTTTGCCTTCGATGTAATACAGGAGGTATAATTTCTATATGTTGTAAGGGTGCCTTTGCTGGCAGGACCTAGTGTTTACAGTGCACTGTGTCTTCTGGTATGGGCTAGAGCAATTTTGTTACTTTCATTGATCTGTCTCAGCTTTACCCTTGGCTCTGACAAGATGAAAGTGACTGAGGCATGAGTGATGCTAGTAATGCCATTCCTTCTGCAGCCAGTCCCTGCTATGAATGGTGTAAAAATATTGCTCATAGGGTCGGTTGGTGCATGCATTTCAGTGGGCGTGGCATACTGATATGTAATAACAACACTGGCTCGGTGAGGAAAGCAACGGGAAACTACATCACTCCTCATTTCCCTAGTACGCCTCTTCAGTGATGCCTAGGCCATCTATGACAGCTGATGGCGGAGCTGTTGAGGATCCAATCAGCTCGATAGCTGCAGTCGCTTAAGCGCGGCCAGTATCCAGTATTCGGGAGATAGTAGGTTCGAACCCCACTGTCGGCAGCCCTGAAGATGGTTTTCCATGGTTTCGCATTTTCACACCAGGCAAATGCTGGGGCTGTACCTTAATTAAGGCCATGGCCGCTTCCTTCCCACTCCCAGCCCTTCCCTGTCCCATCGTCGCCATAAGACCTATCTGTGTCGGTGCGACGTAAAACAACTAGCAAAAACAAACTTGCATTCCTAACCCGGTCGAGTGACTGGAATCAGGCTGTGGATTTTCGTTTTCTATCACATATATATGCCCCATAAAAATTTGTATGTGTGTCAATTTCTTGCCATTATAAGGCCATAAAAAGTACATTTTAAACGCCAATATAATTTTAGAAATGTAGACTGGACAAAATTCTCTAATTTGTTAGACGAGTAGGTACGAAGTGTATATCCACTACCTGAAAATTATGACTCGGTTGTTGATTTAGTGAAAACATGCTCAAGGGCATAAATTCCTAGAGGATGCAGAACAAAGTACCTGCCAGGAATAACATGTAAAATTTCTGCCTTACAAGATGTGTGTGTATGTTTAGTCCTCAGCCTGAAGGCAGTAAAATATCAGGTAATGATTCAATTTAGCCTATGAAAACGACTTGTGATGAAAGCCTGCAATCGACCTAGTAATAACATGGAGCTTCAAAGGAGGGGTAGCAAGTATGATACGAAAATGAGCAATTACAAGAACTCGTGATGTCAGCGGGGAAGAAATCTATAAGAACTGAAAGTAGAGAATTATAACAGGAGGTTCATTTCAAGTTTCTTATATCCCAGAATAGTGGTATATTAAGTGAAGTTGAATCAAGGCACAGTAAACCTAATACAGTGAGCAGGGAGGTTGAAAATAACTTTGATCCAAAAATTTATATCACCCAAGTCCCTGTCACTTTAGGCAAACCAACTTACTGAACTGTGTGTGTCTGAAGCACTCTGTGCTCTTTCTCCTTAGCGTTCGATATGAAAGGCGCACTAATAGAAATTCAGGTGATTTCTACGTTGCTACATGCAAACATGTCCGGTACACAGACCAAAGCATCCAAAGAGCAGCTTGAAGCCTTCAGAATGTGTATTTATTGACGACAACTCAGAATATAAAGGATTGATCTTGAGAATAAGTAGGTCTATTGTGAATGTAGAAAACAAAGGAACGAATGAAAGTACAGAATACTCCAGTTCGGAATTTAAGCAAAGGTATTTGATGCTTCAGTCAACGTACCTGTTGTTTAAGGAATCTGAGAGACTAGTAGCAATATATTCAAAAGAACTCTTCCGAATCGCTCCCAGCGAATCCGAAGTCTTCATGAGCATAGCCAACATAGATAACTGATAAGGCAATACATCTGAAGCCAGTAGAATTCTCTCTTTATACGCCCCATGACGGAACAACGATGGGTGTATAATGAACAACACAAAATATTGATGTTTTTTGTGAAGACGGTGCAGTTCAGAAACTGGTTCACTACAGAGTTATATTCATCCTGCTCTTCAAATTCCAACTAAACTATCGATGACCTAAGGCAGTTGTGCTGAAAGGTAATGGAGAGTTGACTGAAACTTCCAGATATGTAGACGTAAGCAGCTGGACACTGGTTGCTGTAATAACTCCATTTATCAAGAACTCACCGGTTCTATTCATTCTAACAATGCCATGGTAGGGCTCGAGAGTATACAGATCCCTTGAGATTGCCATCGTGTCATAATTCCTCTGTTTCAGGTTGACATTGATAGATTGCCGAAGGTTAGGCAGGTATTGCCCTGCAATCCCTGAGCCAGAAGTGATTTTGCACTATCTGTCGTCGTGATTGAAGTGTCCCCTATCGGCTATGATTCGATTCACAAGTCTGCGGAAGTATATCTAAATCCTGGTTGGAATGGTATACAGCCGGGCTAAGTAGCTTAGACGGTTGAGGCGCTGGCCTTCTGACCCAAACTTGGCTGGTTCGATCTTGGCTCAGTCCGGTGGTATTTGAAGGTGCTCAAATACGACAGCCTCGTGTCCGTAGATTTATTGGCACGTAAAAGAACTCCTGCGCGACTAAATTCCGACACTCCGGCGTCCCCAAAAAGTCGTAAAAGTAGTCAGTGGGACGTAAATCCAATAATGGTATAACTCATTACATGGATTTCAACTGTTAACATAACTGTATTAGAGTCCTAAATGACAACCAAAGTAGAACTCTTTAACTAACATTAACTCCTTAATGTTGTGCTTCGGTGCCATTCTCAGAGTAATCCCAAAATCAGGTTCATAATTAACCCGAAGTACTATTCATAAACGTACACGTTCTCCAATGAGAGAAAAGAAGCAAAAAAACATAAATATTTCACTTTCGTACTTTTCAGACAATACTTCCGATATTATATTGCCATTCTTGCAGTTGAATTTATCCTGTCTGTGATAATCATAAACACTAATTTACTGTAATGATTAGGACATGTAACCACTATCACATAAGTACTGCAAAATTTTCAACTCACACATCCCGAGATTTGTGTCCGAGGTCCAAGCAATTTCTTGTAGTTATACAGTTTCACTTACAGCTATTGTCGAGATTTTAAGAAACCTGTGATGATTTCCCACATTCGTTTCATGTCATTAAGGTGACAATTGTAGAGATTGTCGGAAATAATGGGCTAATTCTGAGGCTCTGTCCTGTGATACTGGCGTCTGATACATGCTGGAGGCTGTATCGACCTGAACACGTAAGCTTCCAATTAAAACACGTCAACAGTTGAGTAAAGATGACCACGTAGTTTGGTCCTATCAGCTACAAAGATGCCTAGCACGGTGCTATAAGAACTTAAAAGTATCTATAAATGTCCCATGCAATCAACCATTGAGTAAACTACAATCAATCGATCACTCAATCGATCAATGAATCAATCAATCAGTCAATGTAGCAATCAATCCATCGATCGATCAATCAATAAATCAATCACCAGTGCCCAGGTGGCAGATTCCCTACCTGCCGTTTACCTAGACTTTTCTTAAATTATTGCAAGAAGTTGGAAATTTTTTTAACTTCTCCCTTGGTAAATTATTCAATGGTATATAAAAATTAAACCAACATTTGTTATTTGTTATATAACTTTATTAGCCGTCCCCGTGGTGTAGGGGTAGCGTGCCTGCCCCACGTTTGATTCCCAGCCAGGTCAGGTATTTTTACCTGGATCTGAGGGCTGGTTCGAAGTCCACTCAGCCTACGTGATTAGAATTGAGGAGCTATCTGACGGTTATGTAGCGGCCCTGGTCTACAAAGCCAAGAATAACGGCCGAGAGGTTTCGTCGTGCTGACCACACGACACCTCGCAATCTGAAAGCCTTCGGGCTGAGCAGTGGTCGCTTTGTAGGCCAAGGCCCTTCAAGGGCTGTAGTGCCATGGGGTTTGGTTTATATAACTTTATTGTAACGCTTCAAAATGCGGGTATTTTAAATCCTGTCTGTAAAAGCTTGTTGTCGTTATTTTCCAAATGTTCTCAAATGTAATGTATTACGGTTAAAATTTCAAATTCATTTTAAAACTGTAAATTAAAAACATAAAGGAGTGTTTCGCAAATAATTTTTAATATTCTAGGGTCCATATTTTTAAATAAAACATACTTAGTCACATAGCAGATCCTTCAGAGAGTATTCCATGAAAATCCATCCAGCAGTTTAGATGTGATGTCGTTTCGGAAGACAGAGATACAGACTTGATTTCAGTTTCATATATAGTTATATTGTTATTGCTTTTTTAGGAGTCATCAGTACACAGACTGATTTCATGCAGATCTCCATGCTAACCTATCTTATGCTATGTAACTACTACATCCTACATCTGCTCTAATCTGCTTGTCATGTGCATGCCTTGGTTTACCCCTACCGTTCTTACCACATACATTTCTTCAAAAACTAACTGAAAAGTCCGCGGTGTCTTAAAACGTGTCCTATCATTCTGTCTTTTCTCATCGATCTCCTCTCACCAATTCGATGCAATATTACTCCATTCGAGATTCGATCTACCCATCTCACATTCAGCATTCTTCTGTACCACCACATTTCAAAAGCATCTATTCTTTTCTTTCCCAGCCAGTTGTCGTCCATGTTTCACTTCCATAGTATGCTACGCTTCAGACGATAGTCTTCAAAAGAACCTTTCCAATTCCTATACAGTATCATTGTTCGAAGAGAGTAAATTTCTTTCCCTAAGGAAGGGCTTCCTTCTTCCTTGCCTGTGATAGTTCACTTTTGATGTCTTTCATACTTCTGCCATCGTTACAACCCAATAACAATATTCATCTACTTCCTTCAAACCATAATTTCTCAACCTACTCTTTCCTGCAATACCTAACTTTGTTCGACTGCACTCCATTACTTTTGTTACTTTTGTTTTGGACCTATTTGTATTTATCCTTAACCCTTCCCCAAGACTCTGTCCATAACTTTCAGTAATTTCTGTAGATCTCCTGAAGACTAAGATAAAATAACAGTATATTCGGAAAATATCAGGGTTTTAATTTCCCCTTCTTAGATTGAGATTCCCTTTCCAAAATCCTAATTGATTTCGTATGCCGCCTTATCTACATAAACATTGAAAAGAAGGGAGCCAAACTGCAGCCCTGATTTAATTCTTTTTTGATAGCTGCTTCTTTTTCAAATACCTCGATTCTTATCCTGCAGACTGACTTTTGTACAAATTGTAGATAATTCTTCTTTCTCGGTATCTTTTTTTTGCTAGGGGCTTTACGTCGCACCGACACAGATAGGTCTTATGGCGACGATGGGATGGGAAAGGTCTAGGAGTTGGAAGAAAGCGGCCGTGGCCTTAATTAAGGTACAGCCCCAGCATTTTCCTGGTGTGAAAATGGGAAACCACGGAAAACCATCTCTCGGTATCGGATCCCGATCACCTTGATGATCTCAAATAGCTTGGTCCAGTCAACGTTATAGAATGCCTTTTCTACATCTACGAATGGCATGTACGTGGGCTTGTCCTTCCCAATTCGATCCCCTCAGATCAGACGTAAGATCAGGATTGCTTCACGTGTTCCTACATTTCTTTGGAAGCCAAACTGATCTTCCCTCAACCCAATTTCTAGTTGTTTTTCCATTCTTCTGTAAATAAGGCCAGTTAAAATTTTGCAGGCGTGAGATACTATTTTTTTTTGCTAGTGGCTTTACGTCGCACCGACACAGATAGGTCTTATGGCGACGATGGGATAGTAAAGGCCTATAAGTTGGAAGGAAGCCTCCTTGGCCTTAATTAAGGTACATCGAACCCACTATCTCCCGGATGCAAGCTCACAGCCGCGCGTCTATAACCGCACGCCCAACTCGCCTGGTAGATACTAAACTAATGGTGTAGTAGTGTTGACACTTATCAGCACCTGCTCTCTTGGAAATAGGTATGACAGCAGTCTTCTTAACATCGAATAGCAGTTCTCCTGTATCATACATCTTACACACTAAATGGAGATATATCATATTAATATTGTTCATTCCGATCATTCAAGAAGTGTAACATAAACTTCATTTCCTCTAGAAATAAATCATTTCTACATCCCTAGAGAAAACTCGAATGTGGCTGGGGACGGAGTATCGATTGAGATGAAGAAGGAAGGAGGAGAAATATCTTAAGACCAGGCGCAATTCTTCACTTCCTTTTTGTCTCAAACAAGTGGCTGACATTCTAATATTTAAAACTGCATTTTCAATTAATTCTCTTCCTCTTCTTTCTTTCTCCTTCTCCATTCATCGCCACCATCCTCCTCAGCTGATTAAAGGTAGCGAATGCCCTCGCGGAATAATTCAGACTTCCTATTGTGTGTGTGAGAAGCTCCGTATTTCATCGCGCGAGCTGTAATTAGTAGAGCCAGACGCTCACAATAAGTACATTCTGCACGCCCACTTTCGCAGTGTCACTACGAATTAGCATCACTTTAATGAGAACAGGCATCAATTATACAGTCTTATAATGCTACGATACGGGAGGGTTGTATAATAGTATACTCACGCAAAGTTCCAGACCAGGGAAAAATGGGAGGGAGTAATTAGTTTTCAAGTACGAAGAAGATATTTGGAATAACTACAGGTTTTCTGTCATACATTCTTATTCTAGGCCCTCACAAAAGGGTAATTTCGTCTGTAGATACTCATCAAGGAATGTGCAGTTCAAATTCCAGCGTTGTTATGACACAATGATAGAATTTCACCATCGTCACTGGGCTTGAATACAGACCTGCGACTTAGTATCATTTTAATGTCAAAACACATTTCTTAGCAGATAAAGTACCGGTCCCCATACTAAGAAAATTAAGCAATTTCCTCAACTGTGCCAAATATTTTCAAATTGTCCTGTAAAACGTTAAAAAAATTCGAAAGTCACTTGCAAACTAAATGCACTTCCAAAAAACAGCCTAAAATCACTTGTTTCTTTGCTCGTTTTCTTTCTGATTCACATCCCAGCCAAATTAACACATTTACATAAGCCTTTCTGTAATGCGCTCCTTGGTTCAAAACGCTCGGTAATTTTTTTGATATTTTGAAAAATATCCACACCGGATGTAGTTATAAGAGCTTAAGTGAAACTCTGCACTGACTCACATTAATGCTCGTAGTAGTAGAAAAAAGCAAACCGCTAATTTAATTAACTGGATAAGGATTGTAAGTTTTAGGAATAAAGAGTATATTCTCATTCTTTATTATACTATTTACCTAGAATTCACACTTCATATCCCTAGGATGTTTTCAACCATGAGTTACTTGCCTGAAGGTCTAGAATGATGGATTTTATACTGATTGATTGATTGATTGATTGATTGATTGATTGATTGATTGATTGATTGATTGATTGATTGATTGATTGATTGATTGATTGATTGATTGATTGATTGATTGATTGATTGATTGATTGATTGATTGATTGATTGATTGATTGATTGATTGATTGATTGATTGATTGATTGATTGATTGATTGATTGATTGATTGATTGATTGATTGATTGATTGATTGATTGATTGATTGATTGATTGATTGATTGATTGATTGAGGTGCTGTAGCACGGGCCCGAAGTTATCTGTCCAGCATATCCCATATATTCTCAATGGGATAGAGATCAGGACTTAGAGCAGGCCAGTCTAATGTTTGAATCGCGAAGTCCTGTAGAGTTTGAATGGTGGCTCGCATTGTCGTATTGCAGGGTAACTTGGAGACCCATTACAACTGCATTGGGCATAACAGGTTCCAGTACAATTTCTTTGATATACCTCTGGTTATCTGAAGGTCCGATTGTCAATCAATTATTATGCCACCCCACAACATGACTGGGCCGCGGCCAAATCTCGTCTGTAAACAATACACAGCGCCAGTGACACAGCTTCCAGTTTCTATGGTCCTCAGCAAATCGAAATCGATCTCTTCTGTGCCGAACAGTTAATGGAAGGACCTGATGAGATCTTCTTGGTCTTAAATCAGCCTCTTGGAGTCTGTTGCTTATCGTTTGGTCACTGATACTGCAACCAATTGCTGCCCTCAGATAATTTTGTAGGTCCCGGGGAGCCGCAGAGCGCCAGCAGAGAGAACATTTCACCACATATCGGTCTTCTTGGCCGATGTATTCCGTTTTCTCCCTATTTCTGGCTTTCGTGTGCATGAAAAGAAATCGTTTCCAAACCCTCCCACCAACAGATGAAGCTACATTAAGCTCTGTAGACACTGCACGAATAGTTCAAACTTCCTGCAGTACTGTCACTGCCCGAACACGTTCTGCCTCATTCAGATACTTCATTTCGACTGAGGAAACGTACACAAAGAGTATACAGATGTACGCCTTACTCTCACTCACTAGATGATAGAGTGAGACATTACTCGTCCATTTCACTCTGAAGCACAGCACGATACGTTTGACTAGTGCCGTAAAACCATGGCTTTCCAATGAAATATGGAGGATTCCTCTCATTCTTAAAACATGTCGGAAGTTTCAGAGCAACAATATATATCTTAATTATAGACTATTTACATGGTACACGCAATCAAATTCTTGACCCTATAACTTTTTGAGCAATATATATTTATAATTAGAGAGAGAGACATAGTAAGTTTTTTGATATTATACAGCATATTCTTATTCTAAAGCGTATACATATAAATAACCAGACATGAATAACCTCCTTTAGCTGCTAAACTGTTAATATGTTAAAATATTATGCACATGATCAAATAAAGTAATTATTTGTAAGAACTAAGCTAGAAATATAGCTAAAATTAAACAAAACTCTTCGAATAGTGGTTACAAATTTGACATGAGTCATCAGTTACATTACAAAATCGTAAAAAATATTATGGAAGTGGAGCGTTAAGTAATTTTGTCACTCAGATCATTTGTAGCGAGAATGACCAATCCCAGGCTGTGTTTGGAGTTTGTAGAAAACTTATAAAGGAGGAATCTTGACTCAATGAGGGGGTCGAATAAGACCAGTCGTATATCTGGAGAACAAACGAGATGGCTGTGAAACGTGAGTCTGCAGTGCAGTAAAATAAAACGACAACGATAGTTGTTTTCCGTCTACTTGAAGATCTCGTAGCCTTGATGCTATTTCAGAGTGTTTCTCTGCATGGGTAGGGACAGTACATGCAGTATCACAAGTACTGAACACAAGTACTCCGGGGTCCGCGACAGTTGATTATTTTCATCCCTTTAGACAGCCGACACACGGATGAGGGTCAGCGCAGCATGGTACAATGGAAACTGGTGATCGGTGTGCTATGCGATGAACAGATGCCCAAATACCTGAAAGTTTAAAGGGGGTGGTAAGACCAGCGGCTGGCTCAGGCGACTTCTCACCGCTGGATTCTGTGGTTCAAATCCCGGTCACTTCATCTGAGATTTGTGATGGACAGAGCGGAGGCGGGACAGATTATTCTCCCGGTACTCCGGTTTTCCCTGTCATATTTCATTCCAGCAACAATCTCTAGTATAATTTCATTTCATCTGTCAGTCATTAATCATTTCCCCAGACGTGTGGGACGAACTTCTGCAGCTGGCACAATTCCTGGCTTCATTCACTCCATTCCTGATCCGGTAAAATGACTGGAAAACGGGCAGTAGATTTTCATTTGCTAGACCTGTTGCACTCTATGGAGTGGAATATCTTCCTTTGGCAAGGAAACATAGACAGACCGTCCATGTTACGGGGATAAGAATGTTGACATGCTCACTGGGCTCTCTGGAAGATGTACGACTTAGACATGGTGTTGCCCCAATCGCAGAGCTGATCTTGGCAGACTACTCGAACATGGTGTGTACATTTCGGCAACATCACAGAGTAGAGATTTCGAGTACTCCTCACCTGCAGCCCCTGCGCTTTTGAGCGCTGTTTGCAATACATGATCATAGGATTCCAGCAAGATATAGCAAATATCTTGAATTCAGGAGGTCAAATGGACTATAATTATCACGATTGACCTATCTAAGGATTTTGATAAGGTAGATCATAGGAGAATACTGGCAAAAATTAGTGCAATTGGACTAGATAAATGAGTGACTGAATGGGTGGCTATATTTCTAGAAAATAGATCTCAGAAAATTAGAGTAGGCGAAGCTTTATCTGACCCTGGAATAATTAAGAGGGGGAATTCTTCAAGGCACTATTATTGGACCTTTAAGTTTTCTTATATATGTAAATGATACGAGTAAAGATATGCAATCAGAGAAAAGGTTTATGTGGTTGACGTTATTCTGTATTGAGTAATAAATAAGTTACAAGATTTTGAGAAACTACAAAATGACCTTGATAATATTGTGAGATGGACAGTAGGCAGTGGTATGATGATAAACGGGGTTAAACGTCAGTTTGTGAGTTTCACAAATAGGAAAAGTCTTCTCGGTTTTAATTACTTCTCGGTTTTAATTACTGCGTTGATGGGGTGAAGGTTCCTTCCGGGGCCCATTGTAAGTACCTACGTGTTAATATATATTTCTGCACATAGTTGTGATGTTAATTACGGTTGTAGTAAGGATATAAAAGAGAAGGCATATAAGTCTCTGGTAAGACCCCAACCAGAGTATGGTTCCAGTGTATGAGACCCGCACCAGGATGACTTCGTTCAAGAACTGGAAAAAATCCAAAGAAAAGCAACTCGATTTTTTGTGGGACATTTCAGACAAAAGAGCAGCGTTACAAAAATGTCGCAAAAATTTGGGCTGGAGAGACATGGGAAAAAGGAGACGAGCTCTTCTACTAAAGGATATGTTGCGATCTGTCAGTGGAGAGATGGCGTGGAATGACATTAGTAGACGAATAGGTTTGAGTGGTGTCTTTAAAAGTAGAAAAGGTCACAATTTGAAGATAAAGTCGGAATTCAAGACGACGAATTGGGGCAAATATTCGTTTACAGGAAGGGGAGTTGGGATTGGAATCCAAGGAAGATATTCAATAAATTCCTATTTTTTGCAATCATTTAAGAAAATAACAGATAGGGACTTCGAAACCTGGGCGACTCCCTTAATGCAGATCAGTATTGATTGATTGATTGATTGATTGATTGATTGATTGATTGATTGATTGATTGATTGATTGATTGATTGATTGATTGATTGATTGATTGATTGATTGATTGATTGATTGATTGATTGATTGATTGATTGATTGATTGATTGATTGATTGATTGATTGATTGATTGATTGATTGATTGATTGATTGATTGATTGATTGATTGATTGATTGATTGATTGATTGATTGATTGATTGATTGATTGATTGATTGATTGATTGATTGATTGATTGATTGATTGATTGATTGATTGATTGATTGATTGATTGTAAAGCCCAATGTCGAGCAGAGATACCAAACTGCGCATACTGCAATCAGCCTCACTACATTTCTCAAGCGTCACTGCAGTGTCACATTTGTGGATGACTACATACAACTTACTCGAGACACTGTAAGGCTCTGACCTCATAGCCTCCATCAGAACAAAAGACACCCCCACATGAAAATCCACAGCCTGTTTCCAGACATTCAACCGAGTCAGGAATGGAATGAATGAAGCCCCATCTAGCGGCGAGGATAGGAATTGTGCCGGTTTCCGAAGCCTGTCGCACTCCTCTGGGGTAATGATTAATGACTGACAGATGAAGTGCAGCATATTTCCTCGATAGGACTAATAAGGCGATATAATTAACAAAATGTTTTACAGTCTAACTCCAAGCAAACATAGCCCAACAGCGGGTGCGCGTAGTGCTTCTTTATTATAACTGTAAAAGTAAACTAATGAAGAAGATATTATTAACGTAATGTTTTGCTGTCTACGTTCTAACGGACCTATCATAGCAGCTGGTGGGCGTACAGAGGAGTTCTGATAATCAGAAAGTAAGTAAGTAAGTACAGTAAGTATGTAAGTAAATAAGTAAGTAAGTAAGTAAGTAAGCTAGTAAATAAGTAAGGAATTATTTCGTGTTTTAATCGTGCCAAAGTTACGGCTCAAGACCCTCTCTTACACGTACCACAATATTTAAAATATATTCAAGAGAAATGTAATTTCGAAAATATAAAAAGAAACAATTATTTAAAATTACATAGAAGTACATGGGGAATTTTCATTTAAGAAGAATGTTCCATGTATTGAACCCATAACCTCCGTGTCCCAAGAATTTTGAGTCTTAAAGTTACCACATGAGGCCTCATGTGCATCGTAATGAGAAGCTCGAATATATATCGCAGGGGCGACACGAGGCAGGAAGGTTGCTGCTGTATTTTCTTTCCCACGCTATAAGATGTGACGTCATCCACAGGTGTCGAAGGTTGATGGATACAGAAGAGAGTGTTGTTTAAATAAGTATATTTAATACAAGGAATTAGCAGTGAACGTAGTATAATGTGTGTCCTGTAATTTTCTGTAAGACAAATGGTCTTTAGTAAGACAGATTTGATATTGCTAAGCCGTTTCCGTTAATATTTCATGAATGACCCGCGTGTTTATTTAACCCACGCCACGTCGTCAAAATATAGTGCCGATCAAATGAGGTAATGTAACTAGTTAATTTGGTACGAGAGAATTTTAAATGTTCATGAAAATTTCACTAGCAGGTTAGCAAGTACTTGGTTACAGCAAAAAATGTTTTAAATACATTTCCACAAAGTTGGAAAAAGTACGCAAATTTTCTTGGCGGCAAAAAAATGCCTAAGAGAGGGGACATAAATTATAAATAAAGGGGACGCCATCTTGAAATCATCCTACATTGTATAATTGAAGCTCGCGAGAGAAGGTTATACTGTTGAGTCAATTGATCGGCGAGAAATAGACTAAGTCCAGCGAAACCTAGATTGTTGGCCGATGTGGCTGGGGTATTGACTCCAAGTAGAAATAATTGTTCATCACAGTATTAAATCTGATGTAAAGACGGTTGTCAAGATACCGAAGAGTTAGTAGTGAAATTCTAATAATGTTGTGTCGTAAAAGAAAGTATTCCGTGTGCGGGCGACAGTCCCAAACATTCGAGTTCGATCTGCGGAAACACCGAATGTAGTGTATTTCTTTTTTGTGCTTTATTTTTAGGAAAGAAACATGAATAAAACAAAATGTGAAGCCAGAATTGACAAAATGGCTAAATAAATATCGGAGGGTTGCTGGTGATCCAGTATGGAAGCTGACGTGCAGCCAAGGCAGGTGGATTGCCAATCTCACCGCCTCTGTATCTGTTTTATGATAGCACACTTATATGTATTTGTAATGTGTATTTATGACGCAGTTTGGTCACCCATTTGTTTCGTTAATGTCAGAAATATGATGAAAGGTCATTTGTTTTCTTTTTTATACGCTTGGATAAATTTTAATAATCATTATGAGTGCCGTATAATGTGTTGTAAATAGTCAATAATGAGGGTACGAAGCGATGCGATGAGGGTACCTGCCTTGGCTGCACGTCAGCTTCCATACTGGATCACCAGCAACCCTCCGATATTTCCATGAATTTATTGCCTGTATTTTGTGGTGTCAATTTAAAATGTTTTTATCTGACGTAAAAAGTGTTGTTTGAATTATGGTGGAGTGTAATATATCCGTGGTTATCCAGTTTCAATCGGGTGTAAGCGCGCTGTCGTGTTGAGTAATGCAGATCGGTGGATATCTGTCACGAAGGGTAATGCTATTCTATGACCGTTTAAACTGTGTCTGATTGACAATAAATAACAGTAAAGTCTGTTAGTCATTTTTGTGAAAATCCAGTTTTAAAGAAGTTGTTCATTATTAGAGTATTGTGTTTAATTATGCGTCGTGCATTCTAAGGATTATTATTCAATTCTTTTGTCATTGAGATTTGTCGAGTTTGAGGCAAGAGGTTAGATTTATCGTATGAGTTGAGGTAGGATTTGTGAATCAGGTGATGGGAAGCCTGAAATGATGCCGGGAAATTCTGACCCACCGGGCGAGTTGGCCGTGCGCGTAGAGGCGCGCGGCTGTGAGCTTGCATCCGGGAGATAGTAGGTTCGAATCCCACTATCGGCAGCCCTGAAGATGGTTTTCCGTGGTTTCCCATTTTCACACCAGGCAAATGCTGGGGCTGTACCTTAATTAAGGCCACGGCCGCTTCCTTCCAACTCCTAGGCCTTTCCTATCCCATCGTCGCCATAAGACCTATCTGTGTCGGTGCGACGTAAAGCCCCTAGCAAAAAAAAAAAAAAAGATTCTGACCCGAGGAAGATATTTGTATAATGTTTGAGATGAAAATTGTGAAAGAATCAACGGAAGTGTTAATTTGCGTCTTGTATAATTATTGAATGACATTTTAAGTAAATCTCTGTGCATATCTGATTGGGCCAGTTACATGGTATTTATAATTTTATTTGCGAAGTCGAAAATTTCTTATATATAGGATAGGTGTTTTCTTTCAAAGCTATGACAAGGAGGGTCGCTTGTGTCCGATACCGCCAGCTGATCGAGGGTTCGCCGCTCGGAGTTAACGGTATTTGTGCTGTCTGTTAAGTGTTAAAAATGAGATTGTATTCCTTAGAATGGAGATCGTAAATTTGCAAGAACTAGTTGAAATTTTCATCCGTGAGTAACGTGTAGGTTTTTAGAAAATGTTAATTTGTTTAACCGAGATCTGAATGTATATTTGAAATCACGAAGTTAGACTATAATGAGCGATGTCAGCCAATTCCAGGGTGTCCAAAATAGTGTTGATAGTAGTTACTGATTTAATTTTGAGGGGTACACAAAGCCTCATTTAAATGTCATGATGGGATGTGACATAGTATTTGGCTTACGTTTTACGGCGAGTTACTGATGCAGATTTTTAGTACTTAATAATTAGGGTTATCCAGGTATTAATAATTGCTAGTGTTAGATTAAACTTATAGTGTGATGCCATGAAGCAAGATATAATACAGGAAATAAATGATATAAATTTTCTTCCAGCTGCACAATAACGAACGACGATAAACATTATAAAGAATTTATAAAATAACCACGTCAGAATTTGAGTAGGGACTTGTTAAGGAACCATTCGTCCGCGGAGATAGAATTTGTTGTTAATTAGGATTTATAGAGATATTTCAATCTTGTAAATTATTAAACTCAGTGGAAGCCGTATTTGTGAAATAACTTAAAGTCAAGTAAATAACTTGAAGGTACTGTATATCCTGGAAATCTTAGTTTATTTTGCTGGGCAAGTTCAATTACTAACGTAACGCTTAAAGGGGCATGTCCGGTCACAAAGTATTGTGTGCTTTGTTGTTATCGTATTATTTGACTTTGACTGATAGAACATTAAATGTTCTGGGATTAGTAAAGTGGAAAACATGGTCATCAACCGATGTAACTTACTTGTGCTTAGCCTTCAGTTTAGAAACTTGAATGGTCATGGGGTCATCAACCTCAGTGCTTAAATTAAGGTCATATGCCACTATAGCATCATTTTCCTTGCAGTCATCATCCACAGTGACTTCAAAGTAAATTAGAAGTTTAGATGTCGGTCCATGACATAGTCGCAGGTCACATCGATTCGATTAAGGGTCCATGTCGTACAACCACTCTGTGGCACACACCGATTGGAGTGCCTTAATTATACCAAGAGTCCAGAGTTCGTGTTACGAAGGCTGGACCATCACGAATCATTATGATGGTACATGCAGTCTCACATGGAAGCCGAATTTAAGGATTTCCAGACTTTTGTTTCTTCATTCTTAACTTGTGACAATGGTTTCTAGTAAGGATGCCATCAGGCAGTTAAGTCAAAGTCTCAAACCAGTATAACTCTCCTCTGCATTGCAATTATTGTCGCGTTGATTGGACAAGATGAGTTCAAATTATATGATGATTTCAAAAAATGTCCTCGTTATTTCTTTAATACACACAAAATATTTCTTGAGTATATCTTTCATTCAAGTAGCTAGAGTAGATAAAATGAAACCCGCCCTTACCTCAGCAAGTGACGAAGAGCCCGTAACGACTCAAAAGACAGACCTCATGCTAATATTTGGTAGGTAAGAAAAGTAGGTATTCTTTATGGACCACCAAGGGTTCAGTATCATTATGTATTAAACTATTTATAATATTTTCTTTCACAATTTGGGCAGAATTTTTTGGTACTGTAAATGTTTGTAGCTTCGCGTCCATGGTTAAAGCAGATATACACATCAGTAAATCATGACTATGAATTTTGGTTTTTCTTAGACAGTAATAGAGTGTTGTTCATTTTATTTTAAAATCCCCTAAGTCACAGAGTTTTAAACTGTTCTATAGGTAAAGTTGATAAAGAATAAAATTGCATATCCTACTTCCATGGTGTCTTTCTGTAAGTATTAATCCTCAGAGACAAAAAAGTTTACAAATTGTTTCTGGTTTATTCACCAGTCAATTTTTTTCTGTTTTCCCACAAGTTTACATTTCGGGACTTGCGGAATTATACAAATAACCTATTCAGTTATAACATTAACAACAGCAATAATAAATGAAGAAAATGCTGTATAACTAGCAAATACATTTCTAATTTATATGAAAATATGCTGATTCAGGCACTCAGTCACGCTTCACTCATCGTACAAGTCAGCTAGAATTATTCAGCAAGTGATTTCGGCAATCCAAATCTTCTAAGAGAACGCAGGGAGGGTATTCCATAACCTAGCGGCAGTGACTAAAACGGAGCTGTTAAAAGCCCTGGAGTAACTGAGAGATGCAGTTAAAGAGGAGCCAGATCGTGTATCATGGTTGTGATAGGAGAAGAGATAATTAAAGTTTTATGAAAGGTAATTCAGTACACCTGAGTTTATAACTCCATGCAGAAGGGATAACATATTGAGACTGCTACGCTCATGCACACGAAGCCATGACAACTCCCTATATTAAGGTCAAATGTGAGGACCATGTCGGAGATTCATTATGCATCTGATACAGGTGTTCAAACGCTTGTCCAGCATCTTATTGTTGTATTGAGGTATATCCGTAAGTACAGTGTCGCAGTAGTCTAGAACAGGGATTTTACCAGTTGTATTTTACGATGATGATAATAACAATGGCGTACGGCCTCCGGAGAGGCCTGGTGCAAGCCTTTTTCTAGTAGACGGGCTATTAGGTGACCTGCATGTCCGTGAAGATGAAGGCCCTACGTAGGATGATTTCTAATGTTGAATACACCACACACACACACCCAGCCCCCAAGCCATTGGAATTAACCAAATACGGTTAGAATCCCCGACCCGGCCGGGAATCGAACCCGAGACCCTCTGAACCGAACGTCAGTACGCTGACCATTCAGCCAACGAGTCGGACTATTTTACGATGATTTGGAAATATAGTAGAGTAGCGTTTGAGAGTAAAAAGGAATTTCTGAACTTAACGGCATGTAATTTTCATTTGTTCGGTCCAGTTTACCGTCTCGGTCATTATAACACCTATGTTCAAAACACGGTGTATATTGAATTTTTCACACTGCTATTCTCCCTTATTCCATGAATAATACTGTTTCCCACACAGATATAGATGTCATGGGAATTGGTAGTTTTACTACTATACTCTTGTGTCACTGCATGTTTAATACATAAACTTCAATATCCTGTCACGGTTTAACTTAACCATTCCTCTTGTGCTGCTTCACAGAGGACCACAGCTCCCATGCGTGTTTACAATAATATGATTTCACTGCTCACTCTGCCACGCTCTTTCCGACAGACTGGTTTTTACACCACAACTGCAGCTTCTGCCGACCGCTCATGTATTGGAACCAAACACCTCACACCAATGTTGGAAACTACGTTACTGACGAGTTCACGGCACAGAAAGATGATATAAGTGAGCGACTGCAGAAAGCTCTCGACAAAATTGTGAGATGTACAGCAGATAGTGGTATGATTGTTAACGGGGTGAAAAGTCAGGTTGTAAGTTTTACCAAGAGAAAGGAAATGTCCTCTCAGTGTTAATAACTGCGCTAATGAAGTGAAAGTACCTCATGCGAATCACTGTAAGTACCCAAGTGTTATTTATTTATTTATTTATTTATTTATTTATTTATTTATTATTTATTTATTTATTTATTTATTTATTTATTTATTTATTTATTTATTTATTTATTTTTCATTTATTTATTTATTTATTATTTATTTATTTATTCATTTATTTATTTATTTCTCATTTATTTATTTATTTATTTATTTATTTGTTTGTTTATTTATTTATTTATTTATTTATTTATTTATTTATTTATTATTTATTTATTTATTTATTTATTTCTCATTTATTTATTTTTCATTTATTTATTTATTTATTTATTTATTTATTTATTTATTTATTTATTTATTTATTTTAATGAGAAGCCCACAACAGAGAACAAGTCTCAAATTACAGTGCACTTCACAAATTTAAAATATAGCAGTGCACATGTGACCAGTTGCGCGAAAAGGGACACAAAATCGGATTTTTCATTTTTAAAATTTTTGTGGTCCTAAAATTGGCATAAGATACTAATCATTTTAAAATAGAGTTCATGCTTCCAAATGAAATACTTCAGAAAATGTTAATTATTGACTCTTGCTATTAAGAAATATGCACTTTGAGAAAAATCGCAGTTGCAGGTTTCACTAATTTTCTTACCAATCAAAAAAATGTTTTCATGACTTTGAGTGGCGGAGACTCGAACTGCCGTGCAACTCAGTTTTTAAAGAATAGGCATAGGTAGCGCAAGAAGTCGAAACGTAGAAATGCAATTTTACACCCCCAGACACTTTTGTTCAGCCCTACAGTAAAATTCCGATTGCCATCTTTGAGTCCCTCTCCACGCAAAGGGTCACGTATACTAATTAAATTTTATTAATGTTCATGAAATCGGGTTAATGATAGAAATAAATAAATTAACATAATGATGACAAGGATGGTAAAACTTCCTTTATATTAATCATTGCTATCGTAATTTCTAGCAAATTGATCATATTTTACATTTTTCTGAGGGGGGTAAATCATGAGTCTGGGTTTAGATTCTAAATTACTGTTCTTTCCCATCTTGTAATTGCCTTAGGCTATTCCAAATTTGAACCATGTATTGGGTGGAAACCTGTGGGGTTCAATAAAACTACTACTACTACTGAGTCTGGCTTGATGAAGAAAGTTTTGCTTGTTGCAACCGAAATCTACGTTCATATTGTTCACTCTCATTCTGTTGTATTTATTGCATATTCTGTGGAACGATGAGTTATTATGAATGGCTGTTTTCACATTTTCACAGTAGAGTGTAAATGAAATTCGAGTTTTCACCTCTGGGGTACTAAATTGTAAGAATGAAATACGAATTATCAACGATGCTATTAACAAATTTTATACATAATTATCATATCGCATAAGTCTCTACCTGATTTTGGAGATTTGAAATTCACTAGTTATGAGGGTATATAGGGCTTGTGTGTACAGGAGATAGTATCTAATTCATTGCTAGGGCATCAGTTAGTGTATGGTTCCAGTGAATGCGACCCTCATCAGGATTATTACTCACGAAACTTTAAGTGACACTTCTTTGTACGGGAGTGGAGAGTAAGGAGGGAGCTAGCCCGTTTCCGGTAATACTGCTAACTGAATCGAAACGAAATCTGAATTGAATCGATAGTATGATGGATGGATAGGAATTTTCTAAACCTTCATTATCTTAAGCCAACAACTGTGCCACACACACATCATATAACATTTCTCGATGCGAATCTTGTTCCTAGCATGCAGTGTATATTTTAGCTTTGCTGTGTAAACAACAACAGTAGTAGTACGTAAAGTTTACGCCAGATTTCTCACGGTGATTCATAGTTTGTGTTCAAAGGTTGCCAGTGCGAATCTCAAAAATAGCCGATTCAGCACTAGAGAGTCCAGGTAACACTAAAAAGTTTCGCGAGTAATTCATGATTCAAGAACTGGGAAAGAAGCAAAGTAAAGCACCACGATATTTCGATGGCCTAGAATGAAAACCTCGTATCTCACAAAGTTCTTCCTATCCATTACTTCCCTTAAGACTGGTTACGCCTCCCAGCCACACATAATTCGCAGTCCATCAGAACAATGTTCGTTGTGTTCTTTATTCCTATTCCGACGTGTGAAGGAAAATGAACCTTATCGTACCGTACTACAGAAAAGTATGTCTGTGTGACGTATTTACTGACTCCTACAGTATAATTTTATAAGGTTCATTTTCCTTTACGCAACACCATAGGAAAATAAACCCAATGAACATTATTTTGATGGACTGCATATTCATGTATGGCTGGGAGGCGTGACCAGTCTTAAGGGAAATAATGGCTAGGAAGAACTTTTTGAGATACGAGGTATTCAATCTAGGCCATCGATTTCTCGGTAATTTCTAAGAAGAGAGTAGTGATTTAAAAAAAAGGTCGCCAACTTTGCGCTGGTAAAACTTGGGAGTAAGGAGACAAGCTGCTGGACTAAGCGGTACGATTCGAGTTGTCAGTGGACAGACGAGCAAGCCTGAATAGAGTTTTAAATGCAGTAGTAGGAAAATCATAATCTATATAAATAAAATCGTAACGACCGTGTGTCTGTACTTTGACTATTTTGGCGAAATTTTCTTACAGTTATCCGTTTCGGATGTAATGGTGAACATGTAAATATTTTTAAGCTTTGGTGTTTGTCTGTTTGTTTGTTTGTTTGTTTGTTTGTTTGTTTGTTTGTTTGTTTGTTTGTTTGTTTGTTTGTTTGTTTGTTTGTTTGTTTGTTTGTTTGTTTGTTTGTTTGTTTGTTTGTTTGTTTGTTTGTTTGTTTATCTGAGTTCTTATAACTGGAATACTACTAGATATATTTCTACCAATTTACAATGCACCTAACGTTGGGTAAGTTCCAGGGCCAAAATTATTTCTAAATCCCTGAATGGACTGGAGGTTTATAGGAAGATTGAAATATTGATTTTGCACTCCTACCCTCCACTGACATTTCGGAACGTGGCACTTAGTCGAGCAGCTCGTCTCCTTACTATCATATCTTCCCATTCCAAAGTTGGCAAAATTTTCGTAACCCTACTCCTTTGTCGGAGATCACTCAGAACAAACGCGCTGCTTTCCTTTTGCACATTTCCATTTGTAGTATCAAGTAATCCTCGTGTGTAATCCCTACACTGGAACGTCACTGTATCTGATGTGTTACCAGGGACTTAATCGTCCTCTGCAATTCATCCTCCCTGCAACTCATAAATGCCCTCATAACCATACGAAGAGAATCACAACCATTTTTTACACCCTTTTAATATGATTACCCCTAGGACAGCCAATTCCAAACTGTGGTCCGTGGACCCAAAGAAGGGGGAGCGACGATAATCCAAGGGGTAAATAGATAGGTCTTAGAACAACGACGATAGGATAGGAAAGAGCTAGGAGTGGGAAGGAAGTGGCCGTGACCTTAATTAAGGTACAGCCCCAGCATTTGCCTGGTGTGAAAATAGGAAACCACGAAAACCCATATTCAGGGCTGCCGACAGTGGAGTTCAAATCCACAATCTCCAGGATAAAAGCTCACAGTTGTAAGTGCTTAAAGAGCGAAAATGTGCTGTACACACGCAGTTCATCATTATTTTAAATTTAGGAACTAAATCTTCACTGTTGTATAACTTACCATGGCCGACTTGATGCGTCGCTCTAGCTGGCGGAGCTCAGCGAGGGATCTAGTCGGCCGCGAACTTACATACAGTATTTGTAACTTGGGCGATAGGTTGAGCAAGTGAGCAGCGGACTGTTAGTAACTCTTAAAGTCGCCGAGAGTTGTCGCATAGTGGTTGCATTGGTAGTTTTGTTTGGTACCCAGTCGGTTTCACCAGCGCAGTCAAGCGAGTCACTTGATGCCGTCATTTTGTATTAAAATGAAGATTATACCTTCCCTCTTCCATCGATTCTACCGAGCTCGATAGCTGCAGTCGCTTAAGTGCGGCCAGTATCCAGTATTCGGGAGATAGTAGGTTCGAACCCCACTATCAGCAGCCCTGAAGATGGTTTTCCGTGGTTTCCCATTTTCACACCAGGCAAATGCTGGGGCTGTACCTTAATTAAGGCCACGGCCGCTTCCTTCCCACTCCTAGCCCTTTCCTGTCCCATCGTCACAGTAAGACCCATCTGTGTCGGTGCGACGTAAAACAACTAGCAAAAAAAAAAAAAGAAAACTTCTATCGATTCAAACTGCAGAAATTGAAAACAGTAATAAATTGTAAGTGTAAAAACACTCGCTGATTGTAATATTGATCTCTGGTATAAAAAGGGTTCATTGAAGAGGGGCCCGTCAAAATGAAAATTTGAGTAGTTGGTAACACGTTTCATGTATTTGCAGATGTCCAGAAAATGTTGTGTTCCTATGTGTCGTAGCAACTATGACATCAAGAAGGATGTTTATGTTACCTCATTTAAGTTTCCTTCAGATGAGGAATTAAAACAAAAATGGATTCGTCAAGTTAAGCGGGATAATTGGGAACCTGGGAAGTATTCAGTCGTGTGTATAAAACATTTCACAGATTATAGTTTCTCAAAAGGGGAAAATTTTGTGATAGTAAAGGCAACATAACTATACAACCCCCTAAACCTAGTGAGCTTCTTCCTAATGCATGTCCAACTATTTTCCCAAATTTGCCCAAATATTTTTCATCAAAGAATGCGAAAAGAAGATATCCTGAAGACAGAAGACTGTAAATTGAAAGAGGGAAAACAAGAGGAAAACAGATTTGGAGGAAGCAAAGCTTCAAGATGACTTAATAGCTGACTTTAATCATTTAAAATCCCTTCTTCATACCAGAAAAAGCATGTCAGTTTGGCAGATCAGTATCTGTAATGAATTTCTTTGCATATACAGATGAAATCTTGATGATTTGCCAAATGTAAGTAATTTACTCACAATTCACCAGGATATGAATGTGACTTTATATGTTAATAGCTATCAGGTGTCAGTCAAAGAAAAGCTGATGGTAAAATCTCCAAGCGGTCTCAACTAAATGAATATTTATTAGCCACTGCTAGTAGTGTTTTGTTGAAATGCTTGACAAGCTCATAGATTTTTTTAGGTTAGCAGTGAAGGCACAGACTTCTCATCTAACCTTGTTTTTTTAACGAAACAATTCGAACTTTGTACTAAAAGGAAGAGGTGTTACTCAAAAAGAACATTGATTCTTACCTTCATGTTGAACTGTCAGTCTCATGCTGCTTATTGTTCTTTGCATGAGAGTGGTAAACTGATACTACCACACCCCAAGTATCTTGAAAAATTAGCAGCAAATTTTCAAGTGTCACCTAATTTTGAAAAGGAAAACAGAAACTTTCTTTACCGAGTGACAAGGAATTTATCAGACATTGAAAAATATGTAGCTTTAAGTCTTGATAAAAGTTATGTGAATCCCTCTCTTGAGTACAAGAACGGAGTACTCATTGGTCAAACCAAGCCAAGAATAGCCCTTTACAAGAAGCAAGAACAATACAAGCTTTCATGGTGCATTCTGCATTTGGATCCTTTAAGGAAGTCATCTCTCTCACCCCAGTGAAAGCACAGTCCGGAGATATTTCATTTAACCTGACAATGAATGCTCTGACACTTGTTTAGAATACAGGACTAATTGTTATGTGCATAATATGAGACAACAATTTGATAGGATATGACAATATGATAAATAATAATATGTTTAGCAGTATGTATTCAATGTTAGGAAGTGAATGTCCATATTGTGTACTAAATCCCCAACATGAGAATTTACAGATATTTCTCATGTTTGATCCTATACATGTATTTAAGAACATCAGGAATAACTAGATGAATCAGAAAAACACAGACAAAAGTTTCATTTTTCCTGATTTTGAAGTAGATCAGATCATTCGTAAGGTGTGCTTTGATGATTTACAGTAAGAAACCTTTATGTGTACCACAGTCATGCATCCAACCTGATTGCTACATCTTTTGAACTAAATTATAAAACGGTGTACCCAAACAATCTTGATAGGCAGAAAGTGTTACTTGTTGATAATCTGTTCCATGATACCACCATAGCTGCTAACTAGTCAACTAGATTATAATGCCATAACAATTTTTTTAGAAATTATTAGTAAGTGGTGGCGTATTGAAACTTCAAAAGTGTAATTAAAGGAATTTTTGCAAGAGGGACCACAATCAAATGCCCTTTATTGGACTAGATGATGACCACATTCAATTTCTTCAACATTTCTGTGAGTGGGTATGCAGTTGGGGTGATTTAAATTTGGTTCATGGTCACTTAACAGCTGACACATCAAGATCTTATCCCATTTTAATTCGAAACTGTGAAACCAAATTATTTACTGTTAGGGAAGTTTCAGAGTGATAATCTGGAAAGAAGGTTTGGTCAGTACAGACAGCTTAGTGGTTGTAACTACAATGTTACTGCACTTCAAGTTCTAGAAAGTGAGAAGAAAATTGGAATTAAGAGTGTTCTAGGCTTGCACTCATCTAGGTATGGAAAAGTGCAGTTTGACTGGAGCCAGTGAGAAATGTCTGATTCTACCAAGACAGGTGATATTAGGCTCAATATTGCAGTGATAGGAAACATTAACTCATGTGACATTTTTGATGGACATTTTGAGATGTCAGGGGTAATATATATTTCTGGGTATTCAGTAAGGACAATCACCAAAAGATAAGCTGTGACACATGTTTAGGTCTTCTGAAGTGTAATGAAACAATGACCCCTATTTTGAAGAACTTCAGAGAGGTGGGTTAGTGGTGCCATCAGACTGTGTTGTGTATGCCTGTGTAACAGTGACAGGAATGTTTACCTTGTTGGTATCTGAAGACTACAAGGAGGACTACCTGGATTGTGGAAATCACAAAGTAGTACTCTTCTCTCTATCCAGAGCTGCTTTAGGGAGAGATGAAAATCAACAGTTCTGGTTTGAACATGGTAACTGTGGGCAT
This sequence comes from Anabrus simplex, assembly GCF_040414725.1. Classification (NCBI taxonomy): domain Eukaryota; kingdom Metazoa; phylum Arthropoda; class Insecta; order Orthoptera; family Tettigoniidae; genus Anabrus; species Anabrus simplex. The sequence continues at coordinate 289,771,948 of NC_090270.1, read as the reverse complement.
GACAATAATAGTCTGATAGATTGTTTATTGTCTATATTTTCCAATGTCATGCTGAATAATTATAGAAAGCAGATTAAGAACAAGAGTTATGCCAGAAGTGATGTTAAAATCAGTAAACGGAGGAAGCTGTCAACACTCCATACATATTGAGCTTGTGATTACTGGTCTTAAAGGGTTTTGTTTTTACGCATGCAAAATTTGTATTTCTAACTTTAGTGAATGCATTTCTTGATGTGTGTGTTTCTTAGTATCATTTTTCGCAGTGTGTGCATATATCATAACCATCATGTTGGCCTAAGTGCACTGAATATGGATGAAATCAAAGTCGGACACGCTCCCTTTTCTTTCAGCCTCCGCTTGACAGATAGATACAGCGTTGCCAAGCGTACCTTACGGCTTCAATTTCTGATGTCTCTGCAAGAAACACCTTAATTGGAGCTTAGGTGGTGAAGTCAGCTCCCACTTGGATTGCTAGCACTGTGCTGGGTACAGTGAGCCATCTGGATACGTATGTGTATCACTTACTACAGACCAACGGTAAAGCATTATTAAATTCAAAACTTCATTATTGGAGAAGTCTTCCTAGCGAACATACGATATTTTGTTCTGAAGACGTGCAGCAGTGTTTTCTGCGAAACGTAAAGAATTTCACCTTGTTTTCCTGACACGGGGAAATCCCCAAAACTTACCGTCATGTCTACAATTAGAGGCCGAGAAAGCATCAACAACAACATCAATCAACATCAATCAATACTGATTTGCATTTAAGGCAGTCGCCCAAGTGGCAAATTCCCAATCTTTTGTTTTCGTAGCCTTTTCTCAAATTATTTCAAAGAAATTGGAAATTTCTTGAACATCTCCCTTGGTAAGTCATTCCAATCAGTAACTCCCCTTCCTATAAATTAATATTTGCCCCAATTTGTCCTCTTGAATTCCAACTTTATCTGCATGTTGTGATCTTTCCTACTTTTAAAGACGCCACTCCAACTTATTCGTCTACCAATGTCATTCGACGCCATCTCTCCACTGACAGCTCGGAACATACCACTTAGTCGAGCAGCTCGTCTCCTTTATCCCAAGTCTTCCCAACCCAAACTTTGCAACATTTTTATAACGCTACTCTTTTGTCGGAAATCCCCCAGAAAAAATCGAGCTGATTTTCTTTGGATTTTTTTTGCAGTTCTTGAATCAAGTAATCCTGGTTTGGATTCCATAAATTGGAACCATACTCTAGTTGGGATCTTACCAGAGACTTATATGCCTTCTCCTTTACATCCTTACTACAATTACTACTACAATGTAAACATCGAAAAGTTACCACAGTTTATGAACATTGGTTGCTGGCCAGCAGAAGAATGGGATCCGGATGTATAAATCAAATTCGTGATTACAAGAAATGTGTATCTGAAATTATACTGTGAGCGACAGTCATCTCAGAGTAGATCCTTTTTGCTTTGAGTTATGTGTTGTTACTGCTTCAGGATATCGACGGAAGGCATCGTCAATGAACCCACTGTGTGCCGTTGAAATGTAGATGCATCGCAGAATGATGGAGATCCCATGGGTGGATCACGTGAGCGCCTAGAATGTACTCCGTCATTGTGCCAAATCAGGTGAAGTCTATACCCTCGAAAAACGCTGGAGAACGGTTGATTTCAGTCACATCTTCTGGCAGAACTGATCATAGGAAGATATAAGGTAAACGTCGATGGCGGCAGATAAGATTATCCTGGATTGTGAAGCTCAACAGTGCTTTGTATTCGATGAAATAGCAACTTTGATACGGGAAATATAAAATAAGGAAAATTAAATCATGATACTTGCCAATCCTTCTGTGAGGAGACAGTACTTGGTACGTTTATGGCCACTTGAGAACGCAATATGCAACGTTTACACATTTTAGAAGCCTTCTTTGCAGCCCAGTACCGCTTCATTCTTTCTCTCTCTCTCTGGTAGCCGGTCTCCTTTCTGCTGTCCACCCGCTCTTCTGCTCGTCTTCTTCACGAAGGCCCTTGACTTTATTGATCTGCTGTCGGTACATGGTTCTGTTCACAGTATCTTCACGATTTACTCCAATAATTAGTCCTACCCTCCCTGAACCACTTATCACAAGTGTTAGGTCTGCTATCGAGTATAGTAAACATGTTTCCAGTCAACCGCTTGTCATCCATTCTAAATAGGTGACCATAGAACTTGAGCCATCGCTTCTTGATGTATTCTATCAGTCGTTAGGTTTTCTGATATAGTTCCTCTCGTCCTTGCAACGTGTATTTTCCAGTTACTCGGAGACATTCACTCCCAGAGACATTCAGATTTAATCATCGTATTGTAATGTCTCAGCTTGGCTTGCACTAAAATTGGATTTCACTTGTACAGGTTGTGAGTTCTGCGAAACGCTGCGGCTATCCTATCTCATCTACTGTCATTCTTTTCTGTTTTATTTGATCCCCATCTGCAAAATATCACCGAGATATTTGAATCTGTTAACTCTTTCATTCTTACCATACCTTGTCTTTTGTTAGTGTGGAGCTGTGGAGATCTTAGTCAAGCTCTTGGCTTTTTCAAAAGAAATTCTAAGTGCAAACCTTGTGCCTGTTGTTTTAAAAGATGTATCTGTTCTATAGTTGCATCTGTGCTTCTAGAAAGGATCGCTAAATCATCAGAAAAACTAGACAGTTGATCTTGGCACCGTTCTTTGAACCTCCAGTGTATACTTGGTTCAGTAAACATTCCCTGTTATGTTATTTTTCCCATTCAGGGATAACCAATACACAATTAAAGAGAGTCGGTGATAGTCCATCTCCCTGCCATATTCCTATTTTAATTTCAAACTCCTGGGAGAGTTCACTCAAGAATTTCACTCTAGAGTTAGGGTGTGCTTTATATTTTTTGTCGTTTTGTCATACACTCCAAATTCAATCAAAATGTCAATCGACACATTACTATTATTATTATTATTATTATTATTATTATTATTATTATTATTATTATTATTATTATTATTATTATTATTATTATCATAAGATGTGGAAAATATTACCTCCCCGTGATAGAGAGCTATCAGAGTTCATACATTGTTCAAAATCAAACACATGGGTTTCAACGAAAATGGACCTTCATCATCCCAAATTACGTCGAGCGTTATCGCAGTCCGCAGTATCCCTGATAGAAGCAAATAAACCCGTTGCCGTCACTACAACGACACAGAAACACTTCCCCATGTTCTTGGTTTCTGCCGCAAAGGGGATCTCTTGAGAAACAACTGACACCGCATGGTCTTGAGCTATATTGTTAGTTGCCTCAAAAATTCGAGAACATTTCAAGTATTTGAAGATTTGCCGTGTATTTCTTTTTTTTTTTCGCTAGGGGCTTTACGTCGCACCGACACAGATAGGTCTTATGGCGACGATGGGATAGGAAAGGCCTAGGAGTTGGAGGGAAGCGACCGTGGCCTTAATTAAGGTACAGCCCTAGCATTTGCCTGGTGTGAAAATGGGAAACCACGGAAAACCATCTTCAGGGCTGCCGATAGTGGGATTCGAACCTACTATCTCCCGGATGCAAGCTCACAGCCGCGCGCCTCTACGCTCACGGCCAACTCGCGCCGTGTATTTCATCGGAAGGCTCCCATAAGCGGGCTGACATCATAGCAATCAGCAGGAAGAATAACTTCGACTTCGTTACCAGTCAAACTGTGGAGTTTGACGAGAAAACACACACGTAGAAGAGGTTAATACTGAAAAGAAGAGAAACTACCGACAGTGCTTTAACCCACCAACTGACAATGGTTTATCTCTAAATACTGGTCCATTTACTGAGGCATTGCACATATATTTAAAAAATGTAAAATCACTCTTAGAAACAGAAACTTTTACACGCAGTGAACCATTTTACTCAGAAAATCATGTTTTACATGCTTACGTAAATACTACATAATTCACTTATGTATCTGGTGAATATCAGGCCATCAACATTTTGCAAAACGAACATATTTCTTAGTCAGATCTTAATAAATTCATTCAAAATCATCATTATAGACCGTTATGCCTTTCAGCGTTCAGTCTGCAAGCTTCTGTGAATTTACTAACATCGCCAAAATCCCCTAATTACATCTAGTGTTGTGGCTTCATTTCCTTCTATAACACTTATCTTTAAATCGTTGTCGTCTTGGTCTCCCTCTACTACTCTTACCCTTCATAACAGAGTCCATTATTCTCCTAGGTAACCTATCCTCCTACATTCACCCCACATGACCCCACAACCGAAGCCGGGTTATGCGTACAGCTTCATCCATCGTGTTCATTCCTAACTTACCCCTTTATCTCCTCATTCCAAGTACCCTCCTGCCATTGTTCCCACCTGTTTGTACCAGCAATCATTCACGCTTTCATGTTTTTTACTTCTAACTTATGAATAAGATATCCTGAGTCCACACAGCTTTCACTCCCGTAAAGCAAAGTTGGACTGAAAAGAGACCGATGTAAAGATAGTTTCGTCCGGGAGCTGACTTCCTTCTTACAGAATACTGTTGATCGCAACAGCGAGCTCACTGCATTAGCTTGACTGCACCTTGATTCAATTTCACTTACTATTCTACCATTGTGGGAGAACACACATCCTGAATACTTGAATTTGCCTACCTGTTCAAGCTTTGTATCACCAATCTGACATTCAATTCTGTTGGATTTCTTACCTACTGACATCAATTTAGTCTTCGCAAGTTTATTTTTCATACCATACTCATTGCACCTATTTTCGAGTTCCAAGATATGAGACTGCAGGCTTTCGCCACACTCTTCCATTAAGACCGGTTCTTAATGTTATCCATTAATGAAAAAGATACTCGTTCAAAAAATACTATATACAAAACACACAGAATTTATTTTAGGTTTTACCGGGCGAGTTGGCCGTGCGCGTAGAGGCGCGCGGCTGTGAGCTTGCATCCGGGAGATAGTAGGTTCGAATCCCACTATCGGCAGCCCTGAAGATGGTTTACCGCGGTTTCCGATTTTCACACCAGGCAAATGCTGGGGCTGTAACTTAATTAAGGCCACGGCCGCTTCCTTCCAACTCCTAGGCTTTTCCTATCCCATCGTCGCCATAAGACCTATCTGTGTCGGTGCGACGTAAAGCCCATAGAAAAAAAATTGTAGGTTTCACAACCATATAGTACACTCAGGAAGAAAAGCACAAGAGAACTAAAATTTCGAGCTGCGCACAGTTCCATCGGCCACCGAGCATTACTCGGAGTCATAGTCGGAGAGTTTCCTTTTCCTACTAGGCTTCATAGGTCTCCAGAAATGCTGCATTTTAAGGTAGTATTAGATAAAAATTCAGGATTCTAACCCGCAATGTCAACAGTGGGAAATCCGCATACCCAACTCACTGCTGGGCTTCATAATACAGAGACATGTTTAGTTTATCACTCTTGGCAGGATATGTTCTAAAATATTATACTCTGCGTACCAAGTTTACCTCCAAGTGATAACATTCTTACGGAAATTAAAGATAACGGCTCCAACAGGAACATTCGACTCTTAATCTGGTCTCCCCAAAGTGTCTTTCAAATACTTCACATAAACTGAGACTGCTTATGGGGGGATTGGAAAGAACTGCTGAATTTCTGAGTGCCTGTGTTTGAGTGAGTCATTTATGCCAGTGAGGAATGAGTTATGAAAGACTTCAGCTTCTGCCACCAATTTCATATTCGATTTGAATGGGTTTCAGTGAAGGATGAGTGTTGTTATAAGTGAATGCTGGCACTATGCACCGTGATTGCGGAGTTCAGTACTTCTAGGATTAAATATCTAAAGGAAAAATACAATACACCATTTCGAAATTTTGAGTCGATTGGGAACCTTTTTGGTGCTCAGTGAGTGATATATAAATTCTACGTGAACTCCTTTGGAGTTTCGGAAACAGTATGTTGAAAGTAAAAGAAAATGCACTAATATTCTCAGGCACTTTCTCCAAATTATGAATAACCATTTGCATAGTACAAAAAATACAAAGGAAATAAATGCTTCCATTCGGAAGGAGCTGCATTTTTGGGGAATCTTTAAAAAACTATTAAATCAATAAATACTATACACTTACATTTAAAAATATTGTGTGAACAAACGAATTATGAGGCTGTTTCTTCACGCTAACCCTTATGCAAGGGGGCAATTTTTTTTCACTCTCCCTCTATATGCAAAGGCGCAAAATAAGTCCTCTCCGTCTCCTCCCCTTCCCACCGAGACACTTTGCAATATAAGAGCTAAAACTCTGATTCCAGAAACAACAGAGCTTTAGGAGAGCATCGATCTTAACTTCTTTGAATTCGCATACTTTTGAATGCTTTTAATCTCGCTAGAACTCAGCAAGGAGAAAGGCTTCCTCAGTCCATCAGCCTCGTAACTCTATCGGCGTGTGAAACTCGACAGCTGCAGGAAGAGCAAACTTCATGAGAGTCACGTAAACGGTTTTCAATATAATTGACAGCAGCAACGACTGTAAACGGTAAAACACTGCGTCTAGACACCCTTTATTGCTCGCCAAAAACTCCGGACTGCAGAATTAACAGCGTAGCCACTGGCGTACTACAGTGGCAGTAAGATGGTCTCTGTTAGACACATAACGTTCAGAAAGTCGAATATGGTTTTTGAACATTTATGGACCACAGACAGTGCCCAATTGTGTAGAGCGACGCATACGTTGAAGAAATGGCCTTCGAAAAATAAAACTGCCAATAATTACACTAGTACTACTCGTGAACGTATTTATAACATAAAAAATACCGGGCGAGCTGGCTATGCGGTTAGGGTCGCTCAGCTGTGAGCTTCCATCCGAGAGATAATGGGTTCGAACCTCACTGTCGGCAGCCCTGAAGGTGGTTTTCCGTGGTTTCCCATTTTTACTCCAAGCAAATTTTGGCGATGTGTCTTAATTAAGGTCACGGCCGCTTCCTTCCCACTCCTACGCCTTTCCTATTCTATCGTCGTCATAAGACCTACCTTGTCGGTGTTACGTAAAACAAATTGAAAAAAAATCCTCGAAAATTTCAACAGAAGTACATTAAAACCAAGCTCTATATCTCGCATTTCAGTACGCAAAACGTTTGTCACCTTCAGTGTAAGGGAAATGATTAACATTTTCACATTCACTAGTTACTTCTACTTTCATTTCGTAGAGTTTGAATTTCCTTTTAGCCAACCGAAAAATTGGTCTAATGACGACGATTGGATAAGAAAGGGCTAGGAGTAGGAAGGAAGCGACCGTCGCCTTAATTAAGGAACAACCCAAGCATTTTCCTGGTGTAAAAATGGGAAAACCGAGCTCGATAGCTGCAGTCGCTCAAGTGCGGCCAGTATCCAGTATTTGGGAGATAGGTTCGAACCTCACTGTCGGCAGCCCTGAAAATGGTTTCCCGTGGTTTCCCATTTTCACACCAGGCAAATACTGGGGCTGTACCTTAATTAAGGCCACGGCCGGTTCCTTCCCACTCCTAGCTCTTTCCTGCCCCATCGTCGCCGTATGACCTATCTGTGTCGGTGCGACGTAAAACAACTAGAAAAAAATGGGAAACCACGGATGACCGTCTTCAGGGCTGCCCAAAATGTGCTTCGAACCTACTATACCCCTAATGCAAGCTGACAGCTACGTGACCCAAACTGCGCTAGCAATTTGCTCGGTAATACTAAGCAGATGCATGGCTCCTTAGCTTAATAGTCAGTAGGGGCATAACGTTAGGCGGGCCCGGGTATTTAAGGGGCCCCGTAGACTCGTCCTAAAAACAAAATAAAAGTTATATACCCTAGTCTAATGTCACGCTGTACGGAAATGATCTGGGAGGTTTTATATAATCGATCGAAAAAAATGTTTTTTTACAATTTGTTCTTATAGAAGTTGCCACTTGGTTGCATCAACAGCATTTTCTTGTGTTGAGTGTAGCACAGCGCAGCTGTAAAATATACTTTCCCTTGCTGTCCCTCTCAACAGCACGAAGCTTTCCTTGGAAAAAAAAATTACACTCAATTATTTAACCCTTTAATTGGCAGCCACCTGCATTTTCAAGGAAACATTTTCAAAGGATATTTCTTAGAGCAAATGAACTCTCTGAATGCTCGGATGTGTTGACAAACATTTACTTACATTATGTAAAAAAAATACGGAATATTGCTTGAGAGCAATATTGCCGAAAAGTAACAATCAGTAATTTCGATAAAATTCGTGTTTCTTCAGAGCAGCACAGCCTATTAAATGGTTTTAAAAGCAATTACAGGTAAGAAAATTGATACTTATAAAATGATACTTTCTTGATGAGTATTATGCACAAATTTTTCAGAATATTCAACTTTTGTCTCACATTTATTCGAAAACAGTGCATAATTCCAGTAAGAAGTTTCTGTAGTAACTATCAGTCAACTCACTTTAGAACGAGCTCTCTTTGCGTGAAGTTTATCAGTTGTGCGGTTTGATATTTTACAAACTTCATTTGAACAGTTTTTGATTAAATTTTGTTCGTATATTTTTCTGTGCTTTAATCGAATAAATTATTATAATCTAGAGTTCGGTTACAGAGTATACAGTATTTCTGTTGTTAATGAAAAATGAAAAGGTAAGTACGAACACTTAAGTGGTTCATGGTTGATAGTTCAGCAGCTAAACCATAGAGGTAATCAAATCAAACCTATTCAACATTATTTTGTAATTATCTTACAATGGCGAATAATCCCTTTGTCCATACAACTTGCCAAAAAATGTATTACTTCCACCTGCTCTAATTGGGTGTATATTTATTTATAGGTTTTATATTGTATTTGAGGGGGGGGGGCGAATTTTTATTTCGGCAGGTGGGTTCATGTCACATACGTTACGCCCCTGATAGTCAGAGTGCTGGCCTATAGTTCAGAGAGCACCGGGCAGGGTCGATAATTTTGAAAGCGTATGTTTGATTTCTTTTGCTCCACATTAAACACACCACACTACCAGTCACTACAAGGATATTCAGTAGTGATTACATCCCCTCACATTAGAGTGGAGTCAGGAAGGGCATCCAGCCATAACACTGGGCCAAATTCACAAGTTCTGAACCCAGTACGTTTGGTTACACCAAGGAAAAGATACCAGGTTGCTACACTGCGGCAAGTTGGCGAGTCTATACACATATCAAAAGATTCTGAAATGATATCGATTCTTTTATCGACAACATTCACTGTTTAAATGATAAGCCCTGAACTGTGTGTGCTCATCTATATATTATTTATTTATTTATTTATTTATTTATTTATTTATTTATTTATTTATTTATTTATTTAACCAGTTTACACTCCTGGTACTTAGCGAAGAATCCCACCTCTACCTCCTCAAGGGCACTGTCCTGGAGGATGAGATATTTGGTCGGAGATACAACTGACCAGGAGAACCAGTACCTAGCCCAAGCGACCTCACCTGCTATGCTGAACAAGGACCTTGCGGGGGCTGGGAAGAATGGAAAGGACAGGCATGGAACAGGGAAGGAAGTGGTCATGCCTTAAGTGAGGTACCATCACGGCATTTGCCTGCAGAAGAAGTGGAAAACCACTTCGATGATAGCTGAAGTGGGAATCGAACACCCCTCTACTCAATTGACCTTCTAACGCCGAGTGAGCCCCGTTCCAATCCTCGGACAACATTTCAAATATTTCGTGGCAGAGCCGAGAGTTGAACCCGGGCCTCCTGAGTGTGGCAGCTAATTACGCTTACCACTACACCACAGAGATGGACTAAATATTCTTTTGAAAATTCGACATCATATGACATGATGTATTTGTACGTTTCGAGGGTGAAAGAGTTCTTTGAGTTAATTTGGAAATTTATCTCTACTCATATGCAAAACGTCAATCTCAACCATTCTTTTGTAAATAACGATATAAATATGTGAGATTTTCAACACAAAGTGGAATTAGAACCCCGTCTTCCTGAATACTGATTGTGCGTTCGAGCTCTTGCACAGCTGCAGAATTTCTAAAATGTAGCGGAAACAAAGACTGAATAAATCACAATAAAATTGTATTACATTACGAAGCAAGATTTAATGTTAGAAGGAATTTGTCATCTCAGGGGACATCAGGAAGTAAAGACAGCAGTGTTATTAAGGACAGAGAGAACAGTCAAATTTGAACTACAACAATAATAATAATCAGAGGCGAGAGTCAGCCGTCGTGTTTGTTGTTCTGCAGCCGCATTAACAAATCGATGTGCGGAATGCGGGGGCGAGAGTGGAAAGCAGCCGCAAGGAACTTCTTCGCCGGACAAATTGTTCCGTCACAAGAAGAGAGATTTGCTAATAGAAGAGCAACTAATCCTACTACAATGACATTTACGGTCAGGAAGTGTCATTATCAAAGTTCTGGAAAGAGGATATTTCGAGTAATTAAATAATCAATTAATTAATCAATTAATTAATAAATAATCAATTAATTAATGTAACGTGTTTACCATCCAGCGTTGTTTTATTCTTGAAATCATTTCTTAGCAGAAAAAGTAGGGATCCCCATAACAAGAAAAACGTAATATTAAGCAATTTACTCAGCTGTGCCGAAAGTTGAAGGGCTAAAGGGCTAAAGGCTAAAGATCCCGGAAAAGTTTAAAATTGTGAGTCTTGGATAGATTTATCAAACTAAGAAACAAATTTCGAAAATCATTTCCGGCCTAAATGTAGTTCCGGAAATAGAACCTAGAGTCGCTTGTTTCCTTACTCGTTCTCTTTTTGATTCACATCATAGCCATTTTAAATTATTTACATAATTATTTCTGCAATGTGTTCCTTGGTTCAATTATGTGACCGTTCACGATAATGTAAAAAATGAAATGGCGTATGGCTTTTAGTGCCGGGATATCCCAGGATGGCTTCGGCTCGCCAGGTGCAGGTCTTTCTATTTGACGCCCATAGGAGACCTTCGCGTCGTAATGAGGATGAAATGATGATGAAGACAACACATACACCCAGCCCCCGTGCCATTGGAACTAACCAATTAAGGTTAAAATCCCCGACCCGGCCGGGAATCGAACCCGGGACCCTCTGAACCTAAGGCCAGAACGCTGACCGTTCAGCCAACGAGTCAGACCACGATACTGTAGATAACATATCGGGACACCCTGTAACGATAATCATCCAAAAAATGTTTTATTTTTACAATTTTTTCTTATAGAACCATTCAGACGTGTCGTTGTCGCCACGGTCAAGTGAAGTTGGGCAACATTTTAATCTGTGGTGCAGTTTTACACTTGTAAGACATAAGTGGTGAAACACCGCGTAGATTGTTACTTTAAGTACATTAATTACACATATGCAACAGATTGTGAAGAGTTTGTATAATTACGATATTCCGTACTATGTTTTAATCATCGAAGTTAGTGAACCAGTAATAATCTACCTACAGTGAGCTGCGTAGTATCTCAGCTACTTTTATATATGTGTAAATAAATGTGTCTGTGGCCCAATTGATGTACACTTGGTTAAATACAGTGAAGTGTCGTGAATACGTAGTCAACATTACGACTATAGAGTTGAAAGGATAATGTAATAGGAAAGTAATGTTTCGCCTATAATAATAATAATAATAATAATAATAATAATAATAATAATAAACGGGCTTCATCTGCCGAATATATAAACGTGATGAGTGAGTTGTCTTACATTTTTGAGGTATTATACACTAGGCAAAATTCAGATCCTTAACATCAAGTCACAGCGCTAGTGTGTGTACGCCCTACTTCAATAACATTCAAGTGTTAATAACGGTATATGCAAATTATAGGATCAGGGTAATGAAACTTGTGGAACACTATCGTTACCTGGTTGGTTTACTTAAGTATATAAGTAATTCTAACTATACCTGATTTTAGTGCGTATCATCTGATTAACGCAACTATAAGCATATTTTTCCTTATTGCATATATGAATGGTTGATCGTCGATTTTGAGAGAAGAATCTACGAGTTGAGTACCTAGTCTTAGTCATAGTGAATTAGGAGTTTTTAAGACCATCCAATCCCTGGTCCGAAATCTGCGACATGGAGGACGTCATCATGGAGACGAACTCATGACTCCACAACACCGAAGACGTCGAGATGATAGTTAAAGTCTACATGGATGTGCCCATCTCGGAGAAGAATTATCACAATAGATAATTATATTTCAAAAACATTTTATGTTGAAAGTCATTGTCCACCTGTAAATAAGTAAAATTTGCATGTTAATTAGGTAATATGTAAATTATGATTGCAGGCTATTTCAAAGGGTATAGTTTCTTAGTTTAATGTAGTACGAATTCGTTCACTGGTATAAAAACTAGCATTTTGTTTATCCCCCTTGGGAATATTAATGCATGTTAATTATAAGATTTTAGTATTGATATTTTTTTCCCACGTGAAGTATTGTAATGAATGGGAGTAGTATTCATTTAAATAATCTCAATTATCATCATGAAATGAGACGTTGTGTATCCTCAGAAAGTACGTAGACTACCACATGCGTTAGACGGAGTATTTTAGAATTTAAGGATACAATATCGGATGCAAGTATGTTTTTAGAGCGTGGATATAATATGTAAATTTTTAAAATGTCCAGAAGAATAAATTCTTATGCAAATATGTGTGTGTTTCGAATGTCAAAGTGAGAACGATGGTCAGATAATACGTCAGGAATTGATAGTTTGAAGCAGAATGGAGATGTGCCCGAGATAATTTATGTAAAGTGCGAAGAATCATGCCACACTAATGACGACAAAATGAGGTTAAATGAAACCATATGAGAATAAAATATGTTAGAGTTGAACTCTAAGGGGCTGCATTAGCCCGAATTTTAATATCGAGGCAGCTGTGGGAAGAGAGATATCCTGCCTTAACTGAGTTGAAAGGGAGACAGTGCAGATTACCGTTACGTTGAGTGAAAGTGCCAGCTGATTATGCTTCGAAGAATTACGGTAGTGGTCTGAGGAGAATGACCAGATCGCAGGTTTCACAACTTTTTGGATGTTAACTGATTGTTCGTTTCTGGTAATATACGACAAACACTCACACACAGAATAATTAATTGTCATCGTTGTAATTGAATTAACATATTAGGAAACGGAAGAATTCCTCCCAACTTTTATTTCATGTATTTGATTCTATTTAGGGATTTAAAAACATGCATCCAGCTGCAAGAAGACCACGGGTTCGATGCCATCTGAGGGCGACGAGTATCATCACCGTCATTTTGGTGATGGAAGGACCACTCCTTCCATATATTTGTGAACACATTTAAAGTGATATCATGTGTGTTTATTTTCAGATAAGTGGATTATTACATGTGAGATTATGGTATTATCGTCAATATGTTGTCCATAGGTTCAGCGTTGTTTCTGTATTATATTATTCCATGGTATTAGTTATAACCCCGGAGAAATGCGCTTATACGATTATTTACACCATTGTAAATAATAATGAGGTTAGTTAGTAGGAATTATAATATGACTTTCAGATATTTTGGGATGTGCTTGTCACAGTTAGATTATTGCCTTAATCACGTGATCATATAATGACATGATCACAGAAGATCATGATACAGCGGACTTCAACTCCTAAATATGAAGTCATGATGATTACATAACATGTAATTATAACTGCGTCTTTTATTGTGTATAATTAATTCACCAATCAATTAATGAGTGTTTCTAACAATGTGAATAGTTGAAATAATAATAAGGGAAATGCCTCTCAAATATTATGGGCTTGCGGAATGCAAATTCTGAAAGGACAGATGACCATTAATTTCACCGATTTAAATTCCTCATATTTCTAATTAATGTTAAATTTTACGGCACATTCTATATTAATATTTGTAATTGTTATTTTCTCAGTTTAATAAAATTTATATTTGTAAAACTTTACAAATATCATTCTTCTAATTTAGAAGTGACGTTGTATTCCTCGTATATTTGAAACCCCTACTTATAAATACTTAGTTTAATGCCTATTATTAAGGACGCACCATCGGCCCGTTTGCTCTAAAATCTAGTCGCGGTTACTGTGAAGTAGGGGTGATGAGACTTCGATTCTAGGGTTGTTCTTCGAAGATCTCATAATGCATTTTCCATTCAGTTAATGCACTTACGAATTATTATTATTATTATTATTATTATTATGCACTGAAGTCCTGGACAGGTGCAATACCTTCGGGCGTTTTTATATTTTTGAAATAAGTCCACACCGACTGTAGTTATAAGGGCTTAAGTGAAACTCTGCCTTGACCCGCATTAGCACTCGTAGGGGTAGAAAAAGGCAAACTCCTGATCTTATCTACCGTATTATGATGATTAAGAAAAGGATAGTATTTTTTTAGTAACAAGTAAAGGATATGTTCTTATACTTTATTATGTTTTACTCACCTAAAATTCGTAGCTCATATCCCTAGGATGTTGCTTGCCTGTAGGGCTAGAACTGAGGAATTTTTCCTCGGACTCAGCGAGGGAACCCACCGCTACCACCACAAGGGCAGTGTCCTGGAGAGTGAGATACTTAGTCGAGGATACAGCTGGGAAGTAGGACCAGTACCTCACCCGGGCGTCCCCCCACCTGCTATGCTAAACAACGACCTTGTGGGTGATGAGAAGATTGAAAGGGATAGCCTAGGAAGAGGGACGTCTCACTTCCATGTTGGCAGAATCGACCCTGGCTCAGTTTGGTCTATTTACTGGCATGTAAAAGAACTCTGTGAGACAAAATTTCGGCACCTCATCATTTCAGAAAACAGTGAAATTATTTGATGTGACGTAAAACCAGTAAAATAATTAATTCTCAACAAATCCTGATAAGCCAGATCGTGCCATAACGTAGTATATCACCAGTTTCGGTCGTGTACTTAGTGATTCACTTTTAACCGGACACCATCCGACTCGTTGGCTGAACGGTCAGCGTACTGTCCTTCGGTTCAGAGGGTCCCGAGTTCGATTCCCGGCCGGGTCGAGGATTTTAACCTTAATTGGTTAAATTCAATGGCACGGGGGCTGGTTGTATGTGTTGTCTTCATCATCATTTCATCCTCATTACGACGCGCAGGTCGCCTACGGGAGTCAAATAGAAAGAACTGCACCTGGTGAGCCGAACCCGTCCTGGGATATCCCGGCACTAAAAGCCACACGACATTTCATTTCATTTCATTACCGGACACCCAACCACTAGGTTTTCGATAGTGGAAGTTGTTGTATGTCCGGCGCTCCCGTCTCGCTCCACCAGCCAGCTGCACGCGCGCCTGTGTATCATTCTGCTAGCTTCGACGCGCAGCCCTCAGTGCGCGTGCCTGACCATCGAGTGTACTATAAATAGGAGCTCCCTGCCTGCTCACTTGCCCACTCGCCCCGGTGTCCAGCTCCAGAATACACCCTACGTCGAGCACGGAGGCTACTCCTCTTGAAAATGTGCTTCGACCAGGTGGACTGAATTTCTGGCAGTACGAGGTTTCACCTCTGGTCACCGCTCCCTTACCTGTTTCCGCTGCCTATGTTCCGTAATTCTTTTACAAGCCATTTTCATTCCCTAATTTATGCAAGCTCCCTTAGTTTCGCTAGGTGGAATTTCTTCAATCAGTTGAACTTGCTTTTTAGGAATTCAGGCACTTCAACAAACAAGGACTCTCTCAAGACATTTATGTTAGTGTGCCAGATAGTTCTCGACTATCAACGTGTCAATTCACAAAGACTATCTTTTCAAGATAGAAGTGTATATAAAGACTGTAAACCTGTACATATTGTATAAAGACAGACTTTTCTCAAGATTCAATATTCCTTTTTGCTTCAAAATAAATTTCAGTTATTTGTGTAAATATCATAAAGTGAAGCAATAAAAGTTGTGTTTTGTAAACTTCAACCTTGGTTACAACACAACTCTATGGCGACGAGGTAAAAAAGCAGCAACTCTACAATTCTTCGACCCCAGTTGCCAACTCTATAGCGACGAGGTAACAAGCCACAAACTACACGTCATCAGCCCCAATCGCCAACTCGATAGCAACGAGGTAAACACGACACTACAATTCAACAGGCCCAGTTGTCAACTCTACGGCGACGTGCTAAACAACAACGACACTCCAACCAGTTCTGACACACAGCTTACCTTACTTTTCTTGCACACATCTCGCAATGGCTACTGCGGAACAACTAGCTACGGTCTTCCAAGCCTTACAGCAGCAACAACAACAGTTCATGCAACAACAACAGGCAGCATTAATTCAGGCTATTCAAGCTATTTCTGTCTCTACACAGCCATCAGCTATTCCTCCGTTCTCTGCTTTTGATCCGGCTAAGGAAGAATGGTCAGTTTATTTCGCCCGTTTACAACAGCATTTCATCTGCCATTCTGTCACAGATGATCAACGCCGCCGCGCACTATTTCTTAGTTCGGTTGGCAATGCTACGTGTGAATTACTACGTAAATTAGGTCCGGAAGAACACTTATCTGAGGTACCCTTCACGCAGCTCTTGGCCCGTCTCACGGAACACTATGCCAAAGCTCCTCACATAGTGGCTGCTCGCTATAAATTTTTTCAGAGCAGAAAGCAACCCCATCAGACACATACTGAATGGATAACTGAATTGCGTGGTCTAGCTAAACCCTGCCAGTTCATCTGCTCCAAGGACGATTGTGGTTCATCCTACACTGATTCTCTCATTCGGGACATGATAATTTTACATACTCCTGAAGACAAAATACGTTTTGACGCTGTCAAGCAGAGTAACCCTTCTTTAGAAGACGTCCAGCGTATTGCTACGGTTTATGAGCTTACTACCAAGACTGCTGCAGCCATAGCTTCTCCACACGAAGTTGCACAAGTCTCGCCTCAGGCCCGCAAGTCCTCTGCTACAGTGAACCGTACGGATAAGGCGCTCTCCACCAAGCATTCTCGCCAGGTTCCCTCTCGTAATGCTACACGGAAGCCCAATTCTAAAAGCACCTCGAAACTCCTGCCTTCCTGCCGAGGTTGTTTCAAGCATCATGAACGTCGTGACTGTCGTTTTTTCAAAGCTACTTGTGAACGATGTAATAAACTTGGACACATTAAGACTGTCTGTCAAAGTTCGCTCCGCTCTGCTAAGACTACTGCAGCACGCCGGAAGCATATACAGCCCCGCCAAGACATGGAAGTTGATCAGATCAATCTTATTCTTCCCACAAAGGATTCTCACAAAATCATCATTCCTCTCTCATTCTCTGATCGATCTGTCGATTTTCAATTAGACACTGGATCACCGGTCTCTCTTATTAACCTGACTACCTACCACAACTTAGGTTCACCTTCATGCTCTCCAGCTGACATCCAGCTCGTGACATTTAACAAGAAGAAAATTGACATCAAAGGTCAAATCAAGCTTCAGGCTAGTTATAAAGGAATTCAGAAGGCCATTCCTCTTCTCGTAGTTAACAACTACACTGCATCAAACATTATGGGCATGGATCTATTTAACTTATTTGGTTTCCAGATACATGACAACATTAACGTCGTATCTACATTGCATCCTACTTCTGAAGTTACCGCTCTCCTAGCGCAGTTTCCTGAAGTCTTCGACTCTCAGCTCGGAACAGCAAAAGACTATACAGCTCACATACAGCTGAAATCCGGAGCTAAGCCTCGCTTCCTCAAAGCACGCCCAGTACCCATAGCACTTCAAGACCAGGTCACGAAAGAATTAGAAAGATGGATACAAACTGGAATTGTTGTACCAGTTACTTCTAGTCAATGGGCTACTCCACTCGTGGTAATCAAGAAACCTGATGGTAATGTTCGACTTTGTGGCGATTTTCGATCTACAGTCAACGCACAACTTGACACAGATATCTTTCCTATTCCACGTCCAGAAGACTTATTCCGTCGTCTCTCTGGTGGACAATTCTTCTCTCGAGTTGATCTTAAAGAAGCATACCTCCAGCTACTTTTAGACGAAGAATCTAAGAAATTTCTCACACTCAACACTCCTCTCGGACTGCTCCAGCTCCAGCGGCTCCCATTCGGTGTTTCATCCTCAGCGGCTATTTTTCAGCGCTATTTGGCTCAACTCACCGCCTCCATTCCCGGTTGTGCTAACTACCTGGATGATATTATTGTTACTGGAAAAGATCATCAGGAACATCTAACCAATCTACGCCTCCTTCTCCAGAAATTGAAAGACAATGGCCTACGAGCGAATCTCGCTAAATGTACCTTCTTTCAGCCTCAAGTTCACTACCTAGGACATATACTTGATAAGAATGGAATTCGTCCTAGTACACAGAATGTCTCAGCGATAGTAAACATGCCAGCACCTCAGAACCTCAAGCAGCTTCAGTCCTTCATAGGCAAAGCGAACTATTATAATAAGTTCATTCCACGCTTCGCTACAGTGGCAGCTCCATTAAACGCTCTACGTAAAAAAGGTGTTAAGTTTCAGTGGACTCCGCAATGCCAACAGGCATGGAAAACAATCAACAACGCCTTAATTCAAGCTATACAACTCACTCATTTTCAGCCCGACAAGATCATCACGCTAGCTACTGACGCTTCAGACTACGGTGTCGGTGCCGTTCTCTCCCATAAGGATCGTCATGGACAAGAACGCCCCATCGCCTTCGCTTCGAAAACACTTAATGACCATCAACGTCGATACTCACAGCTAGAGAAAGAAGCTTTAGCCATCATCTTTGGTATTCGCCGTTTCAATGAATATCTCTATGGCAACCATTTCCTGATCATTACCGATCATAAGCCTCTCGTACACTTATTCCATCCTGGTAATAAGATCCCAGAGAATTCCCTCAGAAAGCTTCAAAGATGGTCCATGTTCCTTTCTGATTATTCCTATCAGATTGTATATCGCGCCACATCCCAGCATTGTAATGCTGATGCCCTCTCCCGCTTACCCGTTGGTCCTGATACTGCCTTCGATTCTCAAGAATCTGAATGTCTTCAGTTGGACATAGAACTTGAAGATACTGTATCCAGTTTTCCTATTGATGCTACCTGCATAGCTAAAGCTACGGATAAGGACAGTACACTTGCTACTGTACGTACTTACATCCGCAACGGTTGGCCTCTTCAGAGCACACTTCCTGCCCACCTGGCACCTTATCATCGTATGCAGCATCGTCTCACGACTCGTGCCGGAGTTGTATTACTAGAAGCAGGCACCATCTTCCGAGTGGTTATCCCACTTAGCCTACAGAAACAAGTTCTCGAATTATTACACCAAAGCCATTGGGGTATCTCCAGAACAAAGCAACTCGCCCGTCAACACTGCTACTGGCCCGGTATTGATGCCGCCATCGAAAAGCTAATACGTCATTGTGAGCAATGTCAAACGAATCAGAACGCCCCGTCTTCTGATCTTGCTTCATGGCCTCCTGCTACTACTCCATGGGAACGAGTTCACATCGATTTCGCAGGTCCTTTCCTCAATTCCATGTGGTTAATAGTCATCGATTCACTGTCAAACTTTCCATATGTTGTGGATATGCATTCGACTACTACAACCGAAGCTACCATTCGTGCTCTCCAGAAAATCTTTACTACAGAAGGTTTACCGCAAGTACTCATTTCGGACAACGGACCTCAATTTACAGCTACTGCTTTTCAGAACTTTTGTACACATAATGGCATTCGTCATATCCTAGCACCACCTTTTCACCCTCAATCTAATGGTGAAGCTGAACGCTTCGTACAAACATTTAAAAGAAGTATGAAGAAAGCTGTCTCTTCAGGCTTAACTAAAGACCAAGCCTTGCTCCAACTCTTAAACAACTATAGAACTCTACCCGGCGCTGATAATATCACTCCTGCACAGAAGCTCCATGGACGGCCTCACAGAACTTTACTTTCTCTGTTACAGCCTCTGCCGGCCCAGCATAAGACATCACCAACGAAGTTCTCCCTCAACGACAAGGTCTACACCAGAACATTCAAATCCAACCCACTCTGGATACGTGGAGTCATCTGCAGATCTTTGGGTCATCGTCTATACGAGATACAGACTACGGCGAAACGTATCTGCCGCCATCAAGATCAGATACGTCTGCGCTACCGCCCCTGTCCAGCTATTGATGCTATTGCTAAACCAAGTAAATCTATTGCTGAACGCGCTTTAGATCATTTAATAACAATGGGTTCCTTTCAGGACGAGACAGCGCCACTCCGCCCAGTTCCAGCTCCGGACAATACAACAGAGAATTCAGCAGCTCCGCCCCAGCATCGCAGTCGCCGCCAGCGCCGCCGCCGTTTCACGCCGTACCGGCGTATTTAGGAGGGGAGGGTGTTGTATGTCCGGCGCTCCCGTCTCGCTCCACCAGCCAGCTGCACGCGCGCCTGTGTATCATTCTGCTAGCTTCGACGCGCAGCCCTCAGTGCGCGTGCCTGACCATCGAGTGTACTATACATAGGAGCTCCCTGCCTGCTCACTTGCCCACTCGCCCCGGTGTCCAGCTCCAGAATACACCCTACGTCGAGCACGGAGGCTACTCCTCTTGAAAATGTGCTTCGACCAGGTGGACTGAATTTCTGGCAGTACGAGGTTTCACCTCTGGTCACCGCTCCCTTACCTGTTTCCGCTGCCTATGTTCCGTAATTCTTTTACAAGCCATTTTCATTCCCTAATTTATGCAAGCTCCCTTAGTTTCGCTAGGTGGAATTTCTTCAATCAGTTGAACTTGCTTTTTAGGAATTCAGGCACTTCAACAAACAAGGACTCTCTCAAGACATTTATGTTAGTGTGCCAGATAGTTCTCGACTATCAACGTGTCAATTCACAAAGACTATCTTTTCAAGATAGAAGTGTATATAAAGACTGTAAACCTGTACATATTGTATAAAGACAGACTTTTCTCAAGATTCAATATTCCTTTTTGCTTCAAAATAAATTTCAGTTATTTGTGTAAATATCATAAAGTGAAGCAATAAAAGTTGTGTTTTGTAAACTTCAACCTTGGTTACAACAGAAGTTACGTCTGTATACAGACGGTTAAGAGTAGAAAACCTCTAGAACAAGGGAAAAAGACAGAAGTATATGGATATAAATGATGAAAATTTTCAGCAAATAGGCAGAAAGCAGGTTGAGGATAGAGAAAGAGAAAACATTACTTGCGATTATGAAGGAAACGCCTACGAACACCTGTGAGTAAATTATGGGAAAAAATTGAACGTCTCAGAGAGCCGATGAAGTTAAGGCAGCTTGGAAACTTGTCACGAAGGCTTGTCAATAATGGATCGAAATAAGAACTAAGGTACGAAAGGAAATGCACGCTAATGAAAGCAAGGGATCCCACCTCTAACCCATCAAGGGCAGTGTCCTGGAGCTTCAGACTCTAGGTTGGGGGATACAAGTGGGGAGGATGACCAGTACCTCGCCCAGGCGACCTCACCTGCCATGCTGAACAGGGGCCTTGCGGGGGGATGGGAAGATTGGAAGGGATAGACAAAGAAGAGGGAAGGAAGTGGCCGTGCCTTTAAGTTAGGTACCATCCCGGCATTTGCCTGGAGGAGAAGTGGGAAACTACGGAAAACCACTTCCAGGATGGCTGAGGTGGCAATCGCACCCACCTCTACTCAGTTGACCTCCCGAGGCTGAGTGGACCCCGTTCCAGCCCTCCTACCAATTTTCAAATTTTCATGGCAGAGCCGGGAATCGAACCCGGGCCTCCGGGGGTGGCAACTAATCACACTAACAACTACAACACAAAGGCGGGCAATCCTTTCCTTAATCATCGTAATCCGGTCTATTATAATAGCAGTTTGCCTTTTTCTACCACTACGAACGCTAATGTGAGTCAATGCATTGTTTCACTTAAGCTCTTATAACTACATTCCGTGTGGACATATTTCAAGTATCAAAAATCAAAAAAAACGAAAAGGAGCACGTTGCAGAAATTATTATATATATAAGTTGGCTAGGATTTGAATCGAAAAGAAAACGAGTATAGAAACAAGCGATTTTAGGCTGTTTTTTTTTCTTTTCGGAACTGCATTTAGAGCGGAAGTGATTTTCAAAATTTGTTTTTTAGTTTGATAGAGCTATCGAAGACTCACAACTTGACCCTTTCGGTCCCTTTAACCCTTCATATTTCAGTACAATTGAGGAAATAGCTTAATTTTACGTTTTTCGTAGTATGGGGATCCCTAAATTGTCTTATAAGAAATGTTTTAAACAATAAAACAAGCAACATAATTTTATCTTGAGTATATTTACAGTATAACGTATAGGTTGAAACCGACCATACAATGAAACAAGATATATCATGCTTTACAGGTCATACACCCTATAGTTATTAATGAGAAATCTGAATGAACACTACCGTGATAAACGTCTAACTGTTTCTAATTCTCCTTCATCTCATCAAAACATAAAATTGCCTGTTTAAAAAAGCGTTCGATGGCAGGAGTGGATTCTCTCACGTGTTGAAGAGGCAGTACCGTGCCCTATCAGTGAATGCAGGAAGCCCGCCAATGTCAAGCGGCGGTTAGCGGAGGCCGCACAAGTGGCTGAATGGGCTCCACTTCCAAGAGGTGATGGGGCGAGGTGAAGCTTAGACAAGGTTAGAGAAACAACGTATCTCTCCGAGTCTTTTACTAGCTTTCAATACGAGACAGGAGTCACTGAATTTCTCTCGGCCCACTCGCGTTTGAAAATGAAGTTACCGCAAGGATATTTCTCGTTCCTTGATTCTCACAAATTCTTCTTTATTCGTAGTGGACAATGGGTTTTATTGCGTGATTATTCTTCTTAGTATTATTATTTCCCTGGCTTGTTTTTATTACGAATATCTAACACTTTGATGTGTCAGTCCTGACACTCCTATACCTCGTGTACTGGGAGATGGTAATATCGGAGTTCATCCTCTAAAAGTAATAAATATCACCATCCTAAGTGGTGGGTTAATAATTCTTGCTAACGTGCTTCAAGCTTCTTCCTTGATTTCCAGCTGTATGATCGATTGTATCCGACATTTCTAGATCCTGAGTAAACAAGGCATTGTCTCTCAATATAGAAATCAAGGAGTGTCTGTGTGTGTTCCAACATCACTTTCGAACGACTTGAACAATTTGGATTAAGCTTGATACATATCTCCAGCAAAAAAAGATATTTAAATGAAAACCGTCACAAATAATCACGAAAAATATCCCTCTTATCATCGTCCAACAAATTCCAATGGAACACATTAAATGACCATAAATGAAGATGTTAATGTGTCAAGAGCAACTATACTAATAATTATTTTGAAAACAATAATAATAATAACACACAGTGAAACAATGAAAGAATCCTGGAAGAAAATGAAAGAACTAAGGAGGAAGAATTGAAATTGTAACGTGGTCGTTAGAAGGCCGGAACGCAAGAAGAAGAAGAAGAAGAAGAAGAAGAAGAAGAAGAAGAGGAAGAACAATATCAATAATGCGATGCTTAATGAAAATGTTTGGTGATAAGCATAAGGAAAGTGAAGACAACCATAAAGTTAGGGCAGGAAATAATAGAACAGGTGGATGCTTTCAAATACTTGGGAAGAGTAATAACAGAGGACATGAAGTGCAGTCGGGAGGTGAAAACACGTATTGCGAGTGCGAACGAAGCATTTATTAAGAAGAGTAGACTTTGTTGTGCGGGCATGGATAGAGAATCGAGGAAGCGATTCGTGAAGAGCTTTGTATGGAGCGTGGTACTGTATGGAGCTGAGACATTGACATTGTGAAAAGAGAACGAAATAAGACTGGAAGCATTTGAGATGTGGATATGGAGGAGAATGGAAATTATACAATGGATAGAAAAGGTAAAGAATGAAGAAGTCTTGAGAAGAGTTTGGGAAGAGAGAAATATATTAGAACGAAGAGAAAGCACATTTGATTTGGTCATTGGATGAGGAGAGATCGCTTGCTTGTAGATGCTACAGAAGGAACGGTGAATGGAAAAAGACAATGAGGACGGAGAAGATAACAGATGCTGGACAGTATCAAAATAGTATACAAGTACGAGGAAACAAAGAGGGTGGCAATGGACAGGATTGCGTAGAGAACTGCCATGTGAAGGCCTAACATATGGCAGAACACTAATGATGATGATGATGATGATTATAATGAGGTTCTAGGACAAACCACCAACAACGAAGATAGGTGCCCTCTGGACAAAAGAGATGAAGGAACAAGAAAACCTCATAATGCGCAATTACTGTACAAACATAAAAACCACCCCAATCGATATAGATGGATATCGTGTCATGAAAATTGATGATGAAGGGCCAGCCAGACGGTGTGAAATTAAAATGTTTGTATTAATCAATAACTGATCTGCATTTAGGGCAGTCGCTCAGGCGGCAGATTCCCTATCTGTCCTTAGACGACCTATACGAAACAAGAAGGAGAAGAGAAAACATATAGTAAACTTTACGCAATTTTTCTTCCATTAATCCGTCGTTGATATGTATGCGAAAACTGTGAGTGAGCATCTTCTTTTTATTTGTTTAAATCAGAGTAATCTGAGAGTTGATGGAGATGCTGTGTCAAATGGTGGTATTGTCGAAGACGTAGGGACTACGAGGTAGTCACAGACCCATGTACGAACATACTCGTGATGTTATGATACACGTGAGGTCTTACGGGAGATCAGACCTTTTCGTGACCTTCACATACAGGACAGAAATAAAGGAAATGCTCAGCTACCAAGTGATCACCACCACATAATTGGGACAGTATTCAGACAGACATTGCAACAAAGAGTCGTGTGTTTGGTGAGCCAAGATGTTGAATAAACATAATCGAATACCAAAAGCGCGGAATCCAACACTCCCACAATTTAATATTGCTAGCTTTAAAAAGCTAACTTCGTCGCCATAAGACCTATCTGTGTCGGTGCGACGTAAAGCCCCTAGCAAAAAAAATTTAAAAAAAGATTAAAAAAGCTAACCTACAAAAGTCGATGACGCTATATCTACTAAGATCCCAGACCAAACAGAAGATCCGGATCTTTTCACAGTGGTAAACATAATTATGATCTATGGAACATGTGGAAATCTCAACCCCAACTCACCATGAATGAAAGACGGATAGCGAAGCGAGAAATACCGGCGATTAATTAATTAAAGAAGCACAAACTTAGGATGGCGGTTATCCTTGAGACAAACGATTAGCTCCAGCAGATTGAAGGTTCGTTATGAAACTGAAGTTATGTGTCATCACTGAAATACAAATTGACTACAGATGGGTCTAGCAATACTCACCCCTGCTTTACAAAATGTTTCATGAGAGTGTGAAATCAATAAAGTAGGTGTGCACGTGTGTAAGTAAAGTGGAAATTTTCCGTGGTTTCCCGTTTTCATATCAGGCAAATGCTGGAGCTGTACCTTAATTAAGGCTACGGGCACTTTGCCATTTAAATCCCATGAAGGTAGTGGGAATGATTTCTGGTGCAAATAGGTGGGAACAATTGAGGAAGGATACTCGGAATGAGGAGATAAAGCCTACATAAGGAAGTTATACGTACATACCGGATTTAGCGGTGATATGAGGCCAATGAAGGAGGATAGGTTACCAAGAAAAACAATGGACTCGGCCTTCGGAGGTAAGAAACGTAAAGGGAGACCAAGGCGGCGATATTTAGACAAAATTTAAATGCTTAGAGGTGTGGAACCAAACGAAGCCACTGATCTGATTGCAAGTAGAGGACTGTGGATTTGAGAAGTACTACTAAACCACAGCCGTTTGCACATAGAACACCGGAAACGAATGGCAGTGTGTCATGACGATCATAGTGTAAAAACTGTTGTATTTAGGAGATTCATATTCTTCTCACATCCATTTCCTCCTCATTTTGTAAAGTTCAGAACTCTAGACTGTTTAACACAGAACTACGTAACATAACTGATTTTCTAAAGAGGGTATTTATAGGATTTGTTCAATTTTGCATCTGGCGTCTCGATACTGCCTGGATGATAAGAATATATATATAGTTTTTTATGATGATGATGATGATGATGGTTTTGGTAATCACGAAAGATGAAGTACTTCATTATAATGGCAGAACAGGCGAGTAAGTTCATCCCAGAGGTGGTAATGGGAGAGCAGCAACCACTCCAGTACAAGCAATTAGAGCAGTTTTGTTCTGTTGTCGTGTTCAGCTCACTTGAGAGGAGGAGCAAAGTTTCCGGACTGTTCCATTAAATTGAGGTTCAGTCTGTCAATACAACACTCGTGTCCGGCGGACGATAGAACATGGCTACTTACTAGTCTCTCAGTGTTTACTTTTGGTACAATTGTACTTTGTTCACTCAGTATAGTTGCAAACATCGCAAGCTTCTGTTTATTTTCCAGCCCTCTGATGAATATAAACCGGTTCTGATGTCTGAAATGGAGTCCATGAATGTTCGTGATATGAAAGCGTCAAGCCTTATTTGCCTAGTAAACTGACAACTATGTGGTGAACAAATTCTATTCAAGGAAATCACTCGTAGGTGGTGGATTAGTACGGCTTGCAGCACCTTGTGCTATAGTGTGCTTTGATTTGTTTGTCTGGTTCTGAGGTTGTTTGGTTGTTAATATGGTTGGTGTATTTTGGATGGTTACATGGTTACTTCAAAGGTGTTTTGTTATGTTGGTTATATGGCTGTTCTTTTGTTGGTTTGATGGTTTTCTGGTTAGTTAGTTGGTTGGGTGGGCACGAAGCTACTTGGTTTCACTTGTAATTGAAAGGAAAAATCAGGAGACACCGCACCTTGGATGCCTGAAATTTAGTTTCTGATCGTAAAGTATTTACAGAAATTTTCAGAAAATTGCGTGAAAGAGGTATTCTTCCAAGTTCCCATTTTTCTTCTGAACGTGTAATTCAACAACCTCTGCAGAAACAGCAACACATTCTTGAAATGGTGAAGCTTAGTCCTACTACCAGCAGACGGCGATGTATCAACGTTCCGCGAACACGTGTATGGCGAACATTACGTGCTGAAAACCAGTACCCATTTCAAAACGTAAAATAGGTTTGGTGCGTAAGTCACATACCTGCACTCACTAGCCCAAAATAAAAGTACATTAAATGTGTTCTAACTCTGAAACGATTCGGAATACGGCATATGTCTGTATGATTTTTTTTTTTTACTTCAAATGATCATTCCTGTCATACCCCTGAATATTGACCATTCCTCCTGGGATATCCTGTATATGCATCCATCTTCAAAGACTGGGAATTCAAAAGCGAATTAAATCTTGATGATAGACGTCAGATTAAATGATATGGGCCTCAGATGCTGAATTCATAATTGCTGGTCATCACAGATTTGCCAAACAACTGGTGAAAGTTTTCAAACTGCAGTTCTGGCAGCAAATGATCGCAATAACTCGAGAACGAATGTGTCAGAAATAGTCACCACACCCCTGTAAATAGGCACCTAAGGAGAAGAAGAGTAATGATGGGAACCTATGCGATGTCTGACTGACTGTCTGAGATATGGTAGGCCTGTAAAAATAAAGAATCATCTTGCAATGTATCCATTGTAGTGAATATAAATTAAATAAGCTATTTTATAATATATTAAATTTTACTGGACCATAAATAACATGTTCTTTCCTGAAGTGAACTGGTTTCTCTTACTCCTGAACTTTAACAGATATTAAAGTGTGTCCGGATGTTCTGCAGCTGCGTTCTTTCTTCCCAGGCTATTTCTTATTGCGGGCAATATGTTCAAGTACCTCTCATTCCTTTTTAATATCGGTCCAGCGATGTAGCAAATTTTCAGCCTGACATGACATAAAAACGAACAGAATTTACAATCTTGAAGTATGATAGTATCACCGAGCGAGTTGACCATGCAGTTAGGGGCGCTCTGGTATGAGCTTTCGTTCGGATGATAGTGTGTTCGAACCCAACTGTCGGGATCCCTCAAGATGGTTTCCGTGTTTTCCCATTTTCACACCAGCTTAATGCTGGGTCTGTACCTTGATTAAGGCCATGGCCGCTTCCTTCCACTCTCTGCCCTTCCCTGTCCCATTGTTGCCATGAGATATATCTGCGTCGGTGCGACGTAAAGCCAATTAACCCTCCCCCATGGCATTACAGTCCTGAAAGGTCTTGGCCTACCAAACGACCGCTGCTTAGCGCGAAGTCCTGCCGATACGAGGTATCGTATTATCAGCACGACGAATCTTCTCGGCCGATATTCTTGGCTTTCTAGACTGGAAAAGCCACTTATAGAAGATAATGGTAGTCTGCTGACTAGATGTTGAGTTTCAGTTCAAGACTGGAAAATCTAACCCTTGTACCTACCCAGAGGAACAATGTGTAGATCGCACAATCCAAATCCAAACAGTTCACTATATTGTGAGAGAACTTAATTTATGATCTGACTTCATCAGGAAATTCGCATACGTTGGATTGTAAATATTCTTGTGTATACCAACATCTTGTTTTCATACACTGTTAATATCGACCATTCATTTGTAATTTAACACCTGTGATACAATAAATAAATAAATAAATAAATAAATAAATTAATTAATTAATTAATTAATTAATAATATATTGCAATGTTAACACCTTTATTTTCAAGCGTAACGTGTTACCTAGGTCTGGAAAATGGACCTCGTTAGACAATGCGTCCGTCTAATAACGAAAATTTTGAATTACATATAGCCTTGTTGTTCGTTGCTGAGAAATGAAGGGTTTCTAATTCCCGTGTCTTTCGCGTAAATAAATTCTTGACGGAAGTCGATTCCAGCAAACAGACTACATAAAACACCTCCTAAATATATCTTCCTGCCGAAAACATGCACTATTTTATGTCCTGTAAACGAAATACTTCTTTCAGACTGATCAAAAAAAGATTTTGTACAAATTTAAACTGATTTTTTGTATTATTCCACTCAATACACATATTCCGTCCGTTTGTGAGATAAAATGCACATATATTATAATCCTGGTACAAAATAACTTTCATTATATTTATCAGATTCTCAAATTCAAGCAATTATGGATTAAGTAATCAATTTATTCTATGTAAGTTAATCCAAAGTTTAAAAAATAAAATAGATTCAATGGTATCCATTCGAAAAACCCTGATCATTGATTTCACTGAACTTGCTTGGTAAGAAGTATTCCTTAAATGGTAATCGAAGTTATCTGTTAGCCAATCTATATAAATAAAATTTTAGGGGGTCCGCTGTCTGTAATTTCTTTTGTTTTGCCAATTTTTCAGATATTTATCCGCTTTAGGTCAACTCAAGACCGAATCGGTGGTTTTTACTTTTCGTGTCTGTCTGTCTGTCTGTTTGTCTGTTCCACCATCACGTCGAAACGGCTGGATAGATCTCAACCAAACTTCGTATTTATAGTATACTCATCCCGGGGAAGGTTTCGATATGCAGATCATTTTAAAATCTTTGAATAGACAGAGGGTTTATAGGAAAACCAGAACGGTTTTCCTCCGTTTTCTCTTATACTCTTGATTATCTGTAAACTCCGTGGACCATACGTGAAACGTCTCTTTATAATAAACAACTTTCGTTATGTTCATAATTTACCTTACTCTTCGCATGAGGGAGAAATTTTCTATTTTCTGCGGGTATCATGCTCTGCATTGAGTGACCGATAGAACGACAACGAACCTGCAGGTTACCATGGCAACGTCTCTGACTGCTTGCCAGCAGGGAAGTAACATATTGCCATTTTCCTCATTACGCTTTTAAATTCGTGCTTGTTCCTTGGGTAGAAGGCAAGAGAGGCGTCAATCGGCCATTCTACGGGATATTGGCGAAATATCGTTGCAGGTTATTACCGCCCTCGAATAGATTAAGTAATAACACCATTAGTCATCTTCTTATCTGTTTACCTAAGAATCACTGCGCCTAAATATCTCCTCTGTTACCGCTTTATTATATCCATAATTCACACCAGCATAATTTATTGAGGGGCATTTGTTTTTACAATACATTCACTTGGCATTTACATATTTGTCGTTATCTGGCTGTCCTCAGTTATAATCCATCTTCTATTAATTTCAACTGTATTATTCTCTTCCTTAATTACCACGTATGTTCGCGAGTGCTAGAATCTACTAGATATATTTACACCAAACTTCATATTGAGACTCCACCTGTCCTTGGGTAGGTTTTAGGGCAAATGTTGTTTCTAAATCCCTGGGGGTTTATACGAAACCGAAACCGTGATTTTGCACACCCACAAAATATTCACAACCGAACTTAATGGAAATCGGCCTGCCTTAATGGAAATTAATTTCTAAATCCTTTTCTAATGTGCATCATTCCGATACGAGTATTAATGAGGGAGATATCATTAACGGACTGTTTTTCGGTACAAGACCCATCGGACTTAACTCAAGAGCGGGTGCGTCTAAAGCGTATTTCTTACAACTTGAAAACTACTGAAGACATTCGAACCAAACTTTATATTTGGCATCCACCTGTTAAAAGGTAAATTTTAAAGGTCTATAACATTTCATGTTCCCGGAATGGACTAGCGGTTTATAGGGAACCGAAATGGTGATTCTTCCACAATATATGCAGTACAAGACCAACCTGACTGGAAATCGACCGAACGTGATGGAATTCCATCTCTAAAACTTTCTTTTTTCATCTGCATTTTTTCGTCAGGAGGATTAATAAGGGAGATATCGTGAATGGTCAGTTTTTCAGGTTAAGTCCAGCGGATATAGCCCAAAAGGTGTTGTACGTGGAGTAGATTCCTTATCTATCTATATAAATAAAATCCTGACGACTGTGTGCCTCTACATTGACTATTTTGGCGAAATTTTCATACAGCTTTCCGTTTAGGGAAATAATGACCATCTGCATATGTTTTTGGTTTAGTTTCCTGGATGTCCTAATTTTTAACCTCCTCGCCCAAAATCCAGATTGCTGCATAATCTGCCAGACGAAAAAGAAAATTGAAATTTGACAAAATGATACGTTTTAGCCTGTAACGGACGGAAAACTTCCAAGAACTTTAAATTTTTCACTTTTTATCCCCGAAGAATATCGAAATATGGAGGCAATTTTAATGATGGTGCAGACCTTCGGGAAGTCCTATCACATAACTGATTGCACAATCTCCGTTGAATTTGGAATGATCTACAACCTTGGACTTATGACTTTTTGTCGTATCTGTATCCCTTTACGTTTGATTTTTCTCTATTAATCGATGTTAAGTAAATTTGGACTTTTCACATGCATAATTCATACTTTCAATCACTTATAGGAAATATAGAATCATCAAACTCTTCACGAAAATTGGCCCAACCAGTAGTCATATATGAGCCAAATGCTATGTATGTAGCTGTCATATAATTGTCCGAAAAGTAATGCAATGTGAGATAATCTTACAAAACCTTTACTCTGTTCAACGTTTCTAAATCTGATCCAAGAATAGATGAGATATCATAGGACCAGCCATTTAGGCCACTAAATCCGGCGTCTTAGGGTACAATCCTATGTTGATATGTCGTACTTTTAGCAGCAGTTAATCTGTAAATGAAAGTCTGCAATATTTAAAGACGCATGTAATTTCGTATGTTGATCTATATATATTCACTAATGTCGATTTGTAGCGATCGAGAGAGGGTGTGTCTGCTTGTAATCAGTACTCC
This sequence comes from Anabrus simplex, assembly GCF_040414725.1. Taxonomy (NCBI): domain Eukaryota; kingdom Metazoa; phylum Arthropoda; class Insecta; order Orthoptera; family Tettigoniidae; genus Anabrus; species Anabrus simplex. The sequence goes on along the minus strand of NC_090270.1, from coordinate 289,740,350 downwards.
CTACACCGACTTTGACTGTCAGTAGGAACGGGGTCCTTCTCCAACTCCTGTGTAACTGGCATTAGTAAGGAAGGCCTACCATTTTAATGAATACTTCACTTCTCGATTTGACTTGCAGAAGGCAAGGGAGCATGTAATTTTGTCTAAAACTCCCCTATCCGATTGTGTTTGGCAGTAGGCAAGGGTGCTCGCCATTATAAACGAATGTACTCATCCAAAATGTGACTGGCATTAGGCATAGTGGCCTGCTATTTTGATGGAGACTCACCAACTTGGTATGACTGGCAGTAAGCTGACTGGCAGTAGGTAAAGGGGCCTGACATTATAATGATAACTGCACAACACAATTTCGACTGATAGTAGGGTAGTTGCCTGCCATTAGAATAAAAACTCCTCAACTGTTATCTGTCTGAAAGTAGGAAAGCGGGTTGCCATTGTAACGAAAACTCCCCAAATCGATTGAGACCGCGCAGTAGGCAATGGGGCCTGAAATTATAATGTAAACTTCCTAACTCGATTGTGAATGGCAGTAGGCAAATGAGCCTGCCGTTATATCACAAATCCGTAACAAACACTTTACATTGGAAATAACGTATGGGGACCTTCCCATGCTGTTTCTCGGACAACGCTAAGAGACATGCAATTTTATAACAATGTTATTTACTGCATGTACACTATTTACTTCGATATTTGAATACAATGTAGAACACCGTAGCGAAGCACGGGTACATTCGCTAGTCAGCAAATAAATATATGAACGTGTCCATCAATCACAGCGCCTTGGTCGTTCGATCGTAGCCTTGTCAATTGAAGTCGGAGTGAATTACTGGCTCAAGGTAGTTAAGAGTCTGTAATATGTTTTCACTGTTCTTGTACCTCGCTCACACGAAGTTTCTACAGAAAGTTTTTAATTAGCCGAAGGGGAATAAGTTTGAAATTATATGACTTTCGCTAGCAAAGCGTTCGCAAGAGCTGACTTCCAAATACAGTTGTATATTGCATTATGACCAAGAAATGCAACTGCAAACTTATTGAGAATTAAAATATTCAGCTTAAGTTATTTAGCATTGAAAGCAACGATGAGATTGTACTATAGACTGAGACAGGATTATTAGAAATATAATTGAATGGCATGTGAAGTTGTCGATAAATTTTTGGGACAATATTAAAGTTGACACGAATGGGAAACATTTCTTGGACTTTGTGCTTGTTTGAAATAAAAATCAACATTTATGAGGTAAATTGTTGTAACTGGGGATGCGATTCTAGAGTTTTAAGTGCATAGAATAGACGTGGTAAATATTACATGCAAGTGGTTCCTTCAGCCAAACAACAGTAGTGGAACAAAGGTATGGAAAAGTCAACACAATGAATCCATAATAACGATCCGCTACTTAGGACGAGGACATGCTGAGTTTGATATTATTACCAGCGCATTCCAGTTTGCTGGTGGATGACACCACGTTACTTTTTATGTAAGTTTGAGATTACGGAAAAGTGAGAAGCTCCTGGGAGCATGTTTAAAAGAATCTAGTATGTTTTGAATGTACTAAAGGACTATGAAATGGCTAAAATGGTCCAATAATTCAATAGTGGTGAGGAAAAGGAAATAATGGAGATAAAATTACATCGTAAGGAATGGAATTAATGAGCTCACTTTATGTAGATATCAGTATCAACATTAATGAAATTGTAGAACTAATGACTGAATAAGGTACTCATCGACGCTAGTGATGAAATTTCAGCAAAGTTATTCTATTTTCTTGAAACTTATATCACGGATTCTAAGGGTATAAACTAGTCGATTTCTGGCATAAAGTAATACAAAATGAATTTCTGGGGGTCTTTTCCAAAGAAATTTAAGAAAATAACAAGCATTTTTGGGACGTAATATCTCTGCTCCTATTTAACATAAAAGACTCATTGTTGCTTCAAATTGCTTTGCAATACGTTCTGAGTGTTACATAGCAGTATATTTTTCGTAGCTTTCATAGGGCCAAATTTATTCATGTTTTTCCATAAATTGAATTATTCTCATAAACAAAAATAATTTAATTGCAGGGGTCCGGACCCTTAACTTCAATGTAATTGCATTATTCTGCTATACAACATAGCTGAATTATTTAGCTACAATTTAGTTTTTGAATGAAGTTAATATCTCTAGATCTCATTTGCCAAAGTAATGACAAATGCTGAAAAAAATGAAACGTGAGAAAAAGTCACTTAAAGTTGAGATACACATTTAGAGTAAAGTAGCTTACTCCTATGCTCCTAAAAACCTCCTGATGCATAGGTGATGCCTTCTTCTTGGGATTTTAGGTCAATCTTGTGCTTCCTCCTCGCCCGTAAGTATCTCCGACGTTGTTTTTGCTCCGGAGTACACTGCTTCAGAGCCACAGTAAGGTGCTCCTTATCTGCGGCACCTACGCCGGACACTGTATACTTGCCTGGATTGATGACAGCCTTCTTGAGGATGTCCAGTCCTGACGTACAGCCGTTGTTAAAGTGGCAAATACTGTCTATTACTCCAGGTTATAGGGTTTTTCGTCTTGTCTTGTGTTTGATCTTACATGATAATAATATAGAAATGGCCCAGCCAATCTTTTATTACCTACTTCGTTTATAACTAAATTACCACATGTCAAACATTCAGGGTATGCTAAAAATAAAATCATAGTATGTAGACATTCTAAATCAAACAGAACGTTCCCAGAACAAAAATTAACATCACTAAATACGTCAGTATTTACAATGTCTGAACCTAACCTATGTGAATCACTTTTTGGCACATGATTATTCACACTATCAGTAACACTTGTTATTTTGAAATTCCGTAGGTGTCTTAGCGTGTTAATTCCCTTGAAACACGCGCAATTTCCTCCTATTTTGCGTACGAGACTTGGAGCCCATCCTTCAAAATATAACATGAAGACCACATGTACAAAATAACTATCACTCACATGACCACGTGGCAAGGAAGAAACACCCTTTCGTCAAAGAATACAACATAGTTAGTGCTTCTATCTGCTGCCCACCAGGAAAACTAACTTCTTCTGAGTATGAGAAATGAAGCGTTCACACACATCCCGCGTTTTGAATGAAATAATATTGAATATCAAGCCAGAAACGTCAAGTTGTCAAACTGACAGCTGCTGAAACACGTGCGCACCGATCATTTAAATGTATATAAATAAGCTAAATAGCAAGAAAATATATATAAATTATACATTTCTTGAAACTAGATAAAACATACTTTCCTATGGGCCAATAAAAAAAATTCTAAAATTTTCTTGAAAATGGCTGTATGGAGAATAATGGAATATGGAATGAAAGGTATTCAAACTTATCGATAAATTTGAGGGTGATACACAAGCTATCGAGAATTAAAATTTTGTCAGTTTTATTTTATCTTTTCCTTTGTAAATTCATATAAAATTTCAATGCGTAATGCATGTTAATGTACAATTGATATCAATGTATTTTACAGAATATTTTCACCAAAAGTAGATAAATGAGGAGTGTTTGTTCGAAAAGTGCTATTTCCACATCATTATCTTTTTTTGTGTTTCGTCCATACACAGCGAAGTGGTTTATTGCTATCGAATACCATGAGCAATCTCTAACAGAAAGGTGTAATTCTTTCAAAGTCGTACCAGCCCATTATGGGTATGTTGCTTGTTTCTTGTATTATTTGTTTCCTTGCGTTTTTTCCACAACTTTCTTAGAGTGGAAATAGAGCCTTTTGAACAGAAACACCTCTAATGTTGATAATCTATTCACAAGGAGAATTTTTATTCAGAATAACATGGCGTGACGGCGGAGCGAAAACACTGTATTTGAATACCTAACACTGTACCCACAAGTAAACACGTAGGACTTTGAATGTAGTGACTACCATCGTGTGGTGAACGTTGCTAGAATAAAATTCGTAACTGGAAAGAAGAAAAGTCATCTTTTTAACTGAAAACACGTTTTCGTTCATAACCTGCCTAAAAATGCGCGCTGAAAAATTGTCATTGTTAACAGACTTGGAAGCAATTTTCTGGATAAGGTCAGTTTACTTTCAACGTAAGTGTAATATGGAAGGTTACGTCCGGGTTAGGACAGTCCAATTTTTAGAATGAGAAGTGGATTCTCTGTCGTTCCGGATCTGAGAAAATCTCTAGGCCCTGTGGTTTATGATTACGGTATTATCAATAATGTTGAGCTCCAAACTACCTTGCATTCTTCACAGAACTTGAAGTTCCCACCACTACGTCTCGTATCTCACGACACAAATTCAGAGTACAAGCTAAAAGTACGGTTGTATTTTAAGTAAGATTTTTTCATTTAGAACAGGGGCAGTACCGGCAACATTGCTAATAACTGAATGGTCACTGGAGAAGTGGAGGGGTGTTTGAAGTAACAGCACAGAACATGGTCATCCTGAGGTATGTAGAGCAAAATTTCAGGCAGCAGTCGTGTTAATGCTTACGTCCAAACGAGTGAAACGTGGCATGATTGAATGTTTATGCAAAGAAAGTAGTTTGACCAACCGGAAAACGTGCCACGAAATCTGCTTCGGCTACATTGTTAAGCACATAGTCTACCCTACAGGGGACAGTAGGCGCTGTTTTCGATGGGGTCTTGTTCGCCCTGGTTATCTGTATGTTCCACCTATCTCCGGAGAGATAGATGGTTTGTGAGATATCGATACCGGTGCACCTTATCGCGCTCCTCTGTCCGTCTGTAATGACTTTTAAATGTATGATTTATAAGAATTATTAAAGAGAATTAATTTCCGTTGAGTGTATGTTAACTTTTGTGTGGAAAATATAATGTATGTGTGTTGTGTGTGTCCAGGGTACCAATGCTCTTGAGGTTGCCTGACACAGTAGTTACCCCGTACGAGAGTTTTCCGTACGCTAAAAGGAAGCACTGAGAAGTAAGAATTTCACCAATGATTTAGCGGTTTCTGATACTGTGGAGGAATGGTTCAACCACCAGCAGAGGTTTTCATTGGGGTGTATAGAGGAACTTGTTCAGTGATGGGACAGATGCTGGACGTAGTGGGTGATTATCTGTCTACTCTCTACAACTATACTGTCGTTTCTATACTGGATTAACAATAAAGCACGAACAAACTTCCAGTACACATTCCTCAAATGTAGAATAAGGAAATATGATATATGGACGTGGGTCTGGAAGCACTTTATTTCCATGATAGAATTCATTTTCTACAACTCTATATACTGCATTAATCATGAGAAACACACAAGTACAGAACGTACCAGCGTACCAAGGATCATTTTTACATGAATTATTCGAAATTCCCTCCATTAGCATTATTATGAGCATCAACCTGCCGTCGTATTGAATTCCGGAATAGGATTCAGAGGTCTCCGTGGCCATAATAATGCCGGTTTGGTCTGTGATAAAGTTTCTGCAGAAATTGCGATGGGCCATTCAAAACAAGAGGCGTGGAATGGCCAGTGCAGGTGTTGTGCTGATACATGACAATGCTCGCCCACATACGGCTCAGTGCTCGGTAACTGTTCTGCAGGAGTTCGACTGGGACATGCTTGATCATCCAACGTACAGTCCTGATTTTCCTCCAAGTGATTTTCATCTTTTCTTGCGCCTCAAGAAATTCCTCTCCTCCTGTCATCATTTTCACTCGAAAGAAGAGCTAAAGGTGAATGTCACACGCTGGTTCCATTCGCAGGCGACGGACTTCTGCTGCACGGGCATACAAAAGTAGGTCCCACGATATGACAAGTATATCAATTCTGGTGGTGATTATGTCAAAAAAAATAGCTCCAATATTGCTGTATCGGGTGCCAGTAAAGTTTTTCATGTAACTATGTAATTTTTAGGGGAATTTAATTTCTGGATGGCCCTCGTAGTTACATACTGCAGAAAAAACGAACAATGAAGAACTGTTCCGGGGTTTAGCCTCGAGAATCAAATGACACAAAAGAGCCTGAACGTCTTGATGTTAACAGTCGCTGAGTAGAGGAAGAGGAGACAGGTTTAAAGTAAGTTTCTTTGACCTTTAAATAGCTCGGCGATCTTGTAAACTTGTTATTCGAAGTGGAATGTGGGGTAGTTTTGAAACCTTGTGGAGTTTTTCTTTTATGTATAAGGTAACGTAACATAATGTCTTAATTTTCTATTAAATTTCCTTTGAATATTTTTCAGTTTCTCACCGGGCTAGTTCGCCGTGCGGTTAGGGGTGCACGGCTGTAAGCTTGCATCCGGGAGATAGTGGGTTCGAACCCCACTTTCGGCAGTCCTGAACGTGGTTTTCCGTGGTTCTGTAAGGGCTGTACCTTAATGAAGGCCACGGCCGCTTCCTTCCCACTCCTAGGCCTTTCCTATTCCATCATCGCCGTATGACCTATCTGTGTCGGTGCAACGTAAAGCAAATAGCAAAAAAATTCCCTTTCTTGACAACTGGCTGCTGTAATTGAGGAGCTCTCTTGCAAAAACCACTGAAGTCATATTTAGCACATTTTTTGTTTGTTTTTACGTTAATAATTATTCTTAGAGTGACGTGCTCGCGCAATTTCAAATGTAAATTGGACGTGATTTAAATGTCTTTTGCACGGTTTTATACTGGAACATGAACACGTCATTCTAACAAGAATTTAAAAAAATTGTAAAAAAATGGCTTAACATAAATTAACAAACTGTTTTGCACGCCACTGGTGGGCACTTCATGAACCAATGAATGTTCCACATGTGTTCCAAGATATTTATATAATATATTTGACCTTAGTTACTCATGGGTTGGCTGTACTGTGGCCTTAGAGTAGCATATGGTATGAGATGGGAGAGCCTACACCCCTTTGTTGCATGATGTAGCATATATGCAACAGAGATTAACACATTGATTTGCACGTCTCTGGTGGACATTTCATGAACTAGTGCATGTTCTACATGAGTTCCAAGTTGTTTAAAGAATATCTTTGACCTTAGTTACCCATTTCTATATATATTATGTAGGAAATAGTTGAATGGCAACCGTATCAAAGAGAATGTTTATCCATCATGTAGCATATATACAGCATTATTGATAATTTTTTCAATATTTTCCCCGTTCTATAAACCTTATGGAAAGTCCAAAAATAAGTTTTAAAGTTGAAAATAAAAAATCATGCATTAAAGGGTTAAGGGGTATTTGCAAGAAAGCCCCTGAATTATGCAGTGTAGGGTTTCACATGCAATACTGCAGGAATGCATCACCGCATCCCTGATTCAATACAACGGCGGGTTCATGCAGGTATCAACGCTGATGGGGAATATTCTGAAAATTGCTGATAAGAAAGCAAACTGCAACCAAAATAAGTCTATTGAATCGAGGCTCCGGTAAATGGAGATTGCTTTTCAGTTAACAAAAAATATATACAACAAAAAGCGCCTCTCCTGAAATTTCAAAATCCGACATTATACAACTGTAATCAAACCTGAAGCACCTTATGTTTCAGACACACTCGATCTCCAATGTAAAATAATGAGAAATATCATTGAGCCAAGAACGAAAGGTGGTGTACGTTTTCCAAAGCCTAACACAGAAATATAGTTTAAAAATCCCAAAATCACAGACACGATTTGAATGCGAAGAATTCAATACCTGGAAAACTTAGAAAGAATGGACCTGAACAGACTAACGCACAAAATATACCGTCGTTGCCGGGACCAAACCTCCCATGTGATAATTATTTTTGGAGATATACTGACCCGCAGCACATACATTATGAACAGCGAGAATGCCTTGACTTTATTCACACAATATTGCACCTTAGATGACAGAACCTTACCGGCCGAAGTTCTAAGATAAAATATTTCACAGAGGAGGTTTTGTCCCGGCAGCGACGATATACTTCATAAATAACAAGGCTACTAGACCGAATTGCTACAAGCTTACAGAAAAATACCTGAACGCATTAGGATCACCAAACCTACTTGACCGGGATGAAATCACGAATATCACTCCCACTCGGGGTTTCGAGGAAGAAAAGGGTACTACACAGCATATATGGACAGTGTTGTAAACAAGGTTGGGTTTACAAAAAGCACAACTTCTTTATTTGCTTCACATGTAAAATTACAATATTTACACTAACAAAACTGAAAGTTATCTCGAAGCAAATTGAACTATGAATTCGGAGAAAGAGTCTGTCTTGGTACACTATATACACGTTGGAGTATTCACGTTCACTACTATTTCGGAAAGATAGTCCTTGTGACATGAAAAGTTCTTGATAGTCGAAAACTATCAGAAGCACTGACGTAAATATCTCAGAGAGTCCTTCCTTGTTGAAGTGTCTGAGTTCATAAACGTAAGTTCAATGACTGAAGAGTTCCTACTTAGCGGAACTAAGTCGATAAGGGGAGCTTGCATTAGCTAGGGAATGATAGTGGCATATAATGGTAAGACTGGGCATGGACAGCGGAATAGGCAAGAGGAGCGGTGACCCGAGGTGAGACCTCTTACTGCCAGAAATTCAGTCCACCTGGCCGAAGCACATTTTCAAGAGGAGTAGCCTCCGTGCTCGACGTAGGGTGTATTCTGGAGCTGGACACCGGGGTCAGTGGGCGTCTGGACAGGCTAGGAGCTCCTTTATATAGCACACACGACGTTCCGGGCACGCGCACTGAGGGCTGCGCGTCGAGGCTCGAAGAATAACACACTGGCACGCGTGTAGCTGGCTGGCGGATCGAGAAGGGAGCGACGGACATACAACAGACAGAGCAAAGGAAACCAATCTAAACGTTGCGCATGAAGGAATACTGGGCCAACAGGAAGACTAGAAAATGTTGATTTCTCATGGTTCTAAGCGACCGATTCGCGAAGAAGGAGAAGAAGAACATAATTTTTTTTCATATGATATACTGGTTCGTTCTATTCCCGTGCGTTTTCCAATTTTAAAGTGATACGGAGAGTTCTAAAATGTGCATTCTTACATGGTAATGAAGCATTCCTGCACCCATGCCAATATTAAATATTTCCTTCTTCTATTTATGAAGAAGGTGTCCTGAAAACTTGGCCTATCTTATTGTTATATTCTGTATCTTACAAGTTGTCTAATGCATAGGGTGTTAGTTTCTAACCACTAGCCTATGTTCCAATTGAAGAACCTTTACATAAAAATCTAGTATTTCTGGTATCGTAATAGACTGAATCCTGTTCTTTACACATTCATTTATAACGCTAAACGTTACTTAATTCAATTGAAAAGAACAGCTCCAGTGTTCCATACTATTTCTTCTCAAATGACGGGTTAGTCCCTACAGTCAACATCGCACACGTCCATTTGTGCAGATCGTTGTTATCGGTGACGAACGTCTCCAATATTTGCGCCTGTCAACAGGCATCCAATTTATCACCAGACGATCTCTGTCTCTCTTGTTATGTCACCAAATATATCTCTAGACAGATGAAACGTGTTAAAATTCTGTGCTACTGTAACACATAGATAACAGTCGTTGCGCTCTATATACATTAATTAAAAAAGTTTAAAGGTATGAATAAAAGCGAACCTATAGCATTTTCAGGCACTATGGAAATTCAAAACTTGGTATTGAACCTGAGAACTTCATACCACTAAAGCCAATTCATAGGTCTGAAACCATCCTTAGGAGCGGTTCAGTTTACAAGATTTGAAATTGGATGTCAGAAACAAGGCACCGTCAGAGTGCATATGAAAGCATGTCTTCAACTAGGAAATACTAATACTAAGCAAGTCCATATAGTTTATGACAGCTTTAGTGTATCACGAAAGACCAAATTAATATCGTCCCTGTTCTGCCAAAACGGCGAATGTTACAATGCTCTTCCTATCCATTATTTCCCTTAAGACTGGTCACGCCTTCCAGCCATATATTGATATGCGGTCCATCAGAACAATTTCCGTTGAGTTCATTTTCCTATGCACGTGTGTAAAGGAAAATAAAACTTACTGTACCATACTGAAGGAATCTATGTTTGCTTGACATTTACCCACGCCTAGAGTGTGATGTATTTAAGGTTCATTTTCCTTTACACATGCGCATAGGAAAATGAACACAACAGAAATTGTTCTGATGGACCGCATATCAATATATAGCTGGAAGGCGTGACCAGTCTTAAGGGAAATAATGGATAGGAGGAGCTTTGTAACATTCGCCCTTTTGGCAGAAAAGGGACGATATTAACATCAAAGTCCGATAAAGTGTTAGGGGAAATTTCTAGTATATTAGGAAAATAAGGAGGCGTATTGGAATGCGAGTTTAGGTATGTACTAAAGTAGACATAAACACGGTAAGAGGCATGACTTAATAATGAGCACTTACAAATCTCCTGAAACATGAAGCCTGGTACAAGAGAACCCTATACTCCCACGATAGGAAGAGAAATTCATGTGGTGAGATGGCGTCAAAATGAAGTGTCTACATACGGTAAATGACGCCATATTATTATTATTATTATTATTGTTATTATTATTATTATTATTATTATTATTATTATTATTATTATTATTATTATTATTATTATTATTATTATTATTATCGAAGCGGGGTTCGGTAGCAAAATAGCCTAAGTACGTAAACAGGAATTTTTGTGTAATATCAATTTTCAAAGCGATGCTGTATAATTTTTATGGGCTAAAGATTCCTGTAATTCTAAATTATTTTTTACCACTATACTCCAGTGAAATATCGGAAGAAACTGTTCGAGATACTAAGGAGAAGGTGATGTAAAATTATCAATAAGGAAAGCTCCATTGTTATGATTCCAGGAATGGCAACTATGCGATGGTGCCTGTTACAGATAGAGCCAATGTTTGGGAATTTCGTGGAAATATATCACTTAAAACATCTAGAACTAATAAAACATTTAATAGAGTCTCGCGGTGTTATTCTGAATTTTTTTAAGCATTTCGGAAGAAATTCAGATTATCTCATTCTCTATGACATAAAATTGTCAAACTGGTGCTCAAGAAATCGTGCCAAATTTTAGTCCATCACGAACATAATGATGATGCTTGTTGTTTAAAGAGGCGTAACATCGAACGTCATCGGCCTTCACATACATAAATGAAGGAAAATTGTATACGATTAATTGTAAAGAATATTTTGAGAGTACACCGAGTCCGATGAGACATTTCCAATCGGAGACAGGTTTGAAGTAATAAATATTAATATAATTGATAGTACTATAGATTATATCAATTAAATGCGGTTTTCTGTTTTCGGGAAAATAAATTCATGACTAATTAAAATAACCTAGGAACGTGGAATATATTACATTAAAACTATGTACTGTTGAACGAAGTCCGCCTCTGTGGTGTAGTCGTTAGTGTGATTAGCTGCCACCCCCGGAAGCCCGGGTTCGATTCCCGGCTGTACCACGAAATTTGAAAAGTGGTACGAGGGCTGGAACGGGGTCCAGTCAGTCTCGGGGGGTCAAATTAGTAGAGGTGGGATCGATTCCATCCTCAACCATCCTGGAAGTGATTTCCCGTGGTTTCCCATTTCTCCTCCAGGCAAATGCCGGGATGGTACCTAAATTAAGGTCACGGCCGCATCCTTCACTCTTCCTTGTATATACCTTCCAATCTACCCATCCCCCTACAAGGGCCCTGTTCAGCATTGCAGGTGAGGACGCCTGGGCGAGGTACTGGTCATTCTCCCCAGTTGTATTCCCGACCCAATATCTGACGCTCCAGGACACTGCCCTTGAGGTGGTAGAGGTGGGATCCCTCGCTAAGTTCGAGGTAAAAGCCAACCCTAGAGGGTAAACAGATTAAGGTAGATAGACTGATGAACGAAGCACTTGTATTGACAACTGGATTTAACACCAAAAGTAAATAAATCAAGGGAATGAAATGCGGGCTCATAGTTGAATAGATAGATAGATAGATAGATAGATAAAGCCTTTATTTTCTGTGGCGAAGTTAGGGCTCTTGGCCCTTTCTTACACTTAACCACACACATATTATTATTATTATTATTCCATACAATGACATTAACTTAAAATACTAAGAACTACAAATAACACTAATATTTAAGACAAAAATATGAATACCTATATACATGCAAAGAAGAATGAAAGAAAAAGTAACTGCCTACTTAATACAGGTTTGAGGAAAAAAGTCAATACACAACAAAAGAAATAAGAATGTAAAAATACTAGTAAGCTTAATAAAAATACTAAATGAAAATTTAACTATTTGTATCCTTGCAAGACTAGATCTAAGTTAAATACTGTACTCACTACTAAGCTATTTTTAGACTACTTCTACTTCGTAAATACAATGTGGATGTTTTTAATTTAATTTAAATTATTATATTAAACCAATATTTATTTTATTGTGCAATAATCTCATATCATTTTCACACACAATCACTCGTTCCACTCATACAGGTACTGTACCTTGCTGGAAGCACTTAACGAGGAACTGCTGGTAGGAGGTTTTAAATATACTTTTTGATGCAGCATCCTTGATGTCTTTGGGAAGAGCATTCCACCATCCCGAAGCGGTGATAGTAAATGATCGATGGTATGTGGTTGTTCGGTGGACAGGTATTTCTAGGAGGGACACTGAGCGAGTATCATGGAGATGTAAAGAACCAAGGTGACGAAAATTGCTGGAGAGATAAGCAGGGATGTCTTCCGAAAGTACCTGGTACATAAGAGTATTTGCATGTAGTTTACGCCTGTCATCTAGTCGTAACCAAGATAATTGTTTATAGTAGGGAGAAACTCGAGCGTCATACCGTAAATCCATAGCATATCTAAGACAAGCATTTTGAGTGCGTTGTAGTTTCAAGCTTAATTCTTTTGTTATATCCGTAAGAATTACATCACAGTAGTCAAAAATGGGAAATAATAATGACCGAACAAGTTGAATTTTTAGTGATCGAGGGAATACATTTCTGAAACGTTTTAAGGGGTGCAAGCCACAATAAACCTTTTTGCAGATATTCTTAACTTGCGCTGACCAGTTTAGAGTTTCCGTTATAATAACACCAAGGTTAGAAACTGATTCACAATAAGGTATAACAGTATTATTTAAAGTTACGGGAGGAATGCAATTTTGTTTTTAAATGTGAAGATTCTTTGATGTACCGATGATAATGGCTTGCGTTTTATGGGGATTTAATTTAAGGTTGTTTTTAATTGCATAGCTATTAATTTGCTCAAGGTCAGCGTTTACATTACATATTGCTTGTTGTATATTATTAGTTCTAGTGTGGTAATAAATTTGCAGATCATCAGCATAAAGATGGTACTTGCAGTGCTTAATTGATCTGGTGATATCATTTATATATAATGTGAATAGGAGAGGGCCTAGTACTGACCCTTGTGGAACACCAATATTTTTTGTTCGCCACGTTGATTTATTATTATTTGCAACCACACACTGCCGGCGGTTTGTGAGGTAAGAATAGAAAAATTCCAGCACTTTCTGGCTAAAGTTTAAGGACTGTAATTTGGAAAGAAGCAACCTAGGATCGACAGTATCAAATGCGCTACTGAAATCTAAAAGAGTAAGTATTGTCACTTGTTTGTTGTCCATTGCATGTCTAATGTCATCTGTCACTTTCAGCAGAGCTGTCATGGTACTATGTTTTTTCTTAAAGCCTGATTGGTAAGAGTCGAGTAAAGCATATTTATGTAAGTACGTAAGGATTTGCTCATGTACCAGGCGTTCCAGCACTTTGGACAGGGGTGGTAGGATAGAAACTGGTCGGTAATCTGAAGGAATACTGGGTCCATCCTTTTTTGGGATTGGGATGACGAGGGCATCCTTCCACGCCGTAGGGAAAATTCCTTGGGTTAAACAGTAGTTAATAATGTGTGTTACGATCGGCAGGATGGCACCAATGATATATTTGTAGAAGGACAGAGGTATGCCATCGTGTCCAGCAGCATCTGATCTGAGAGAATACATAACTCGTTTTACGTCATTTATACCAACCTCTTTAAACACAAATGTATCTTGAATGGTCCATTTCAAGTGCTGAAATATTACGTATAATAAGAACTAGACGAGAGGTATTAAAATTGATAAAATGGTCTGAAACTGTAATATGTCGATCACATAATGCATTATGTGACCGACCCATCGAAGTTGAAGATCAATATTCATTTTCTCAGTAGCTGCCTATGTGGACCAGTGGTAGCGTGTCGGCCTCCGGATCACAAGATAGAAGGTTCAAACTCGGCAGAGGTAGTCGGATTTTTGAAGGCCGGTAAAAAGTTCATGCGACACTCCACATCGTACGATGTCAGGATATAAAATATCTCTGGTGACACATTTGGTGTTCGCCCAACAAAATTCATTAAAACCTCAGCTATAGACACCGGAGAAAGTTTCAGTGTACTTTGCCATCTTGTAGGCCTAGAATAAAAAGGAACGTCGAAATTGACGAGCAGACAGCCAGATGGCGTCAAATTGAAATGTCTGCATACGGTAGCTGAGGGCATATTATTATTATTATTATTATTATTATTATTATTATTATTATTATTATTATTATTATTATTATTATTATTATTATTATTATTATTATTATACCGGGAGGTACACCTCAACCCCGTAATTTTAAAAGAAGCGCCTTAAGGAACGCTATCTCTCTAACAAAATGTGAAACAGCTAAGGCATGAAGTTGGGACATTGACCAGAAGATATCACCAGTGAATTATTGAGTAATGTGTTATTTTGTAGTTGCCTAAACTGACTGGATTTATTTGATTTGGTTTGGTTTACGTCAAGAAGTTTGAACTTTTCTCCATAGATAGCATTACAAAAACTGAGTTAATGCAGACAGGAGGCGGGGCGCCTCATTTTTCGCCAGGCAGTTCAAGAGCCAAGGTAACGGCCATCAGTCATATTTCTCTGTAGCTACCTCCGCAGACTTACACGAGGGGGAGGTTCTAATTTCTAACTATGTAACCTCCTGTTTTCTAAGATGTAAACCTTCTTTCAGCTAATGAAAAAATTTCATAAAGACTTTTATTTGTAAATCGGGGATAGAGGGTGCTTTACCCTCTCGAGTTCCCCTTCAATTTTTCATGAGGTGACAACGATTTTGTAACCGTTTTTCTCCTATAAATTTCGAAGTAACTTGTTCCTTCTAGTCACCTCAGTAGTTTGGGATTAGCCTTGGTATCACCGGGCCGCGAACACAATTCTATCGAAAAAGTCACTAAAGTTACATTCGTGCAAAAGAAGAATGAGGGGAAGGTATTGTATAAGTTCCTGGCGGGTATGCTTCTCTCAGAAGCAATTGAACCTACAGATATAATCTGAGTCATGGTTGTCTAAAGGGTTGGCATTTATATGAGAGTTTAAAATTATATTTCGATAACAACTAAAATGGAGATGAGTTGGATACACCTTTCCATTAGCCCTGAATTTTAAACATTCTTGAACCGAGCTCTATAGCTGCAGTCGCTTAAGTGCGGCTAGTATCCAGTAGTCGGGAGATAGTGGGTTCAAACCCCACTGTCGGTAGCTCTGAAGATTGTTTTCCGTGGTTTCCCATTTTCACAACAGGCAAATACTAGGGCTGTACCTTAGTTAAGGCCACGGCTGCTTCCTTCCCACTCTTATCCCTTCCCTGTCCATCATCGCCATAAGGCCTATCTCTGTCGGTGCGACGTAAATCAACTTGTATAAATACACATCTTGACAGCACAGGGAATCAAACACAGACATCCAAGGATAGCAGCTAATAGCACTAATAGCTGCACTGCAGGGGTAGGCGTTTTAGCACTATTTGATTATCTTTCCACACGTAACTATCCAAATTAGTAGAATGATGAATGATACTAAAATATAACATATAGGCCTAGTTTAGTTCTGCTTTTTCACTGTGCTTTAAATCACACCGACACAAATATCTTATAGCAAAGATGGAGTCGGAAAGGACTGGGAGAGGGAAGGGAGCGGTCACGGCTTTAATTATAGTGCAGCCCCAGTATGTGCCTGGTGTGAAAATAGGAAGCCCCTGGAAACCATCATCAGGTCTACCGACATAAATAGTAAATTATTATTATTATTATTATTATTATTATTATTATTATTATTATTATTATTATTATTATTATTATTATTCGTTCTTGATTTTGCGTGACACCGATGGAGAAAGGCACCAGGCTGTAGGAAACGAAGGATGCGACAGTTGCCTTTCTTAAGGTACAGCCCCCGCATTTGTCTAGCGTAAAATTTGAAGACCACAGAACAATATCGTCAGGGCTGCCACTAGCAGGGTTCGAAATCACTAACACAAGCTGTCGCGTAGCCCGCCTCTCGGGATGATGATGACGATGACAATGATGATGATGATGATGATGATGATGATGGAATTTTAAACTTATACAATTTTTCAGTTGAAAACTACTTGCCAGAGTTCTCGCTACTAAATTAGAACCATCAAGTTGTATTAGTTTTCTAGATATCTAAGTATCCATGGTTAGTGCTTGTGAAAATTATTTTCTTCCACGCTGTAAGTCTGTCGTCGACAGGAACACCTCCTCCTCCTTTTCAACGTTTCTTCTACAAACGAGGTAGACATCTTCGGTGGTAAGGCTGCCGTTATTGAAGCTCCCTACGTGAATATAAATAGGAACTGCACACCGAAGAAGCTGGCCATATTATCAAGCCCTTGCGCACATTGTGGCGAAACGCTGGATTTTTTATTTATTCAGATACCAGTGTTTTTAATACTGATCTTCTCAGTTGGTGAGGAAGAAGTGTGCATTTTCACGGAAACTCTAAACCCACTTCCATCCACGGATCAAATTAGTAAAAAGTCATTAAATTATAAAGTTAGAAAGTCCAGAAAATCCTGGAATAAAGTTTGGAAACAAGTAATACAAACGAATTGCTCATGATAGAACTGATTTGATATATTTACTGCTAAGTAAAATGAAATGAGAAAATCACCTCTTTCCCAGCGAACTCTCAGCTGGACCACTTCTGTTTTTCTTCCACTTCAGAGAAATCCGAAGCAATGAAGTTTCTATTGGTTCATCGAATCAATGTAAGAGGATGAACATAAGTTGTTATTGATCCAACATCGTATCCTCTTTGAGATGAAGTCATTATTCGCTCCATCACTCAATTCTCTCTTGTGAACATCATTTTGGTTGAGTTAAAAGCAATAATAATAATAATAATAATAATAATAATAATAATAATAATAATAATACATCCGCCCAGAAGTCCTATACGCTACAGAATGTTTGATACTGAACAGAAAAGGATTGTTAGAGAAACTGGAGGCCCAGGAGATCTTGAGGAAGATCGTAATACCGATCAATGAAGATGGCTAGTACAGAAGACGACCAAACCAGGAGCTATATAGCTAAACTGAAAAAATCACAGACGTAGCCAGGAAGAGGCGTCTGACTTTCTATGGACATGTCACGAGGATAAACCCAACTACGACTACCTACCAGCTTCTCAATTACTGGAAGTAGAGGAAGACAGGACACCATGGCTCACGAAAGTGAAAAAAACACAGGAAGTGGGAATAACTTAAAAAGACATCAGAAACCGAGTATCTGCCAGAATAATAATCAAACAAAAGATGTTTCAGGACAGAACACCTTGTAAGGAAACAAGAAGAAGCATAGCCGGAGAATGCGCAAGTACGCCCGGAAGGACGTGGGTTCGAATCCCCGTCAGGAAGTCGTAAAATTTAAGAAACGAGATTTTCACTTCCGGAGGTGCACAGGCCCTGAGGTTTACTCGGCCCACACCAAAAATGAGTACCAGGTTAATTCCTGGGGCAAAGGCGGTCGGGTGTAGAGCTAACCACTCATCCCCATCAAGTGACGAGGTTATGGATAGTGGAAGCCTTTACCTTCCACCCTACCAAGGGCCTCCATTGCCTGAACGGAGATGACTTTGATTTTTTAATATTAATAATAATCAGCGTCATCACCATCATCATCATCAGCAGCAGCAGCAAGAATAACGTTTGTAATTTCAGCTTTTTGCCATCTTACGATCTCTGCAGTATTTCTTCATTTCGCAATTGGCATAGGTTATATGATCTTGATTTGAGAACAGGTGTAATGTTGGCAGTACAAATTACTGGCATCAGTCCAGGACCGAAGCCTGTCAGAGCCTATGGAAATTGTGAAAGCCTTAGTAAGAGCTTCAACGGCAATTTCTGGCTCATTGCCAGCAATGACAAACTGTGGTGGTGGTGCTGATCATCGTCGTCGTCGCCGGAATCGTTTCAAGAGGACCCACAGCTCTTAATTGTTACCGGAAGTGAAAGAGGATGATACTAGAACTTTCGTATAAAGTTATCAACAAAGGAAGGTAACGTGTCACAAAGGACGCCAAAATTAAAAATGTCCTATGCCTCGCAAAGCCAATATCAAGGGGAATGGAGGAGAAGACAAAACAGAGGCAGACAGCAAAGATGAAAGTGAGAGATCTGGCACAGGGAACTACAGTGTCAAACAGAACTGGCAGCCTTTGGTCTTCAGTCTAAGTTTCCAGTCGTCTATTATCACTTGTGTGGTATGCAATGGTAGTGTTGTACACCCCCACATACAGCCTAAGACACAGATGCTGGCAGAATACGAATACAATTGAAATTAAAAAGAATAGAAAAAGAAGCAGTGAAAATAAGGGGAAGAGCCCTGAGAACTCTCAGATAATCAGTTAGGGTGAACGGGAGTAAGAACAGCCCTCGAATCAACGAATTATGAAAGCTTCCAGAAAGCCTTTGACCGGGCGAGTTGGCCGTGCGGTTAGGAGCGCGCAACTGTGAGCTCGCATCCGGGAGATAGTGGGTTCGAACCCCACTGTCGGCAGCCCTGAACATGGTTTTCCGTGTTTTCCCATTTTCACACCAGGCAAATACTGGGGCTGTACCTTAATTAAGACCACATACCGAGCTCTATAGCTGCAGTCGCTCAAGTGCGGCCACTATCCAGTATTAGGGAGATAGTAGGTTCGAACCCCACTGTCGGCAGCCCTGAAAATGGTTTTCCGTGGTTTCCCATTTTCACACCAGGCAAATGCTGGGGCTGTACCTTAATTAAGGCCACAGCCACTTCCTTCCCACTCCTAGCCCCTTCCTGTCCCATCGTCGCCGTAAGACCTATCTGTGTCGGTGCGACGTAAAACAACTAGCAAAAAAAATTAAGACCACGGCCGCTTCCTTCCCATTCCTAGGCCTTTCCTATCGCAGCGTCGCCATAAGACCTATCTGTGTCGGTGCAACGTAAAGCAACTAGCAAAGAAGAAAAGGTCTTTGGTGTCCTTTCATTGGAAATACAGACCTATCACACATTTATCAACTAGCTCATTACAGCAGTGCCATAGATTATTTGGTATCATTGTAATCAAACTACATTTTACTGTTGCAATAGTACAATATTACAATTAAAATAAATCGTTTTTTATAAGTTGCTCTACGTCGTTCCGACACAGATAGGTATTACGGTGAGGATAGGACAGGAAAGAGCTAGGAGATGGAAGGAAGCGGCCGTGGCCGCCCCAGAATTTGACAGGTGTGAAAATGGGAAACCACGGAAAAACTGTCTTCAGGGCTGTCAAAAGTTGCGTTCGAACCCACTATCTCCAGAGTGCAGGCCGATAGTTACGTAATCCATATCACGCAGCTACTTACTCGGTAATATATAGTTGATAATACTGTCATTATGTAGGGTAGTCTACGTTTCAAACGGTGGAAAAATATTTCAGAGAAAATACGACGTTTTAATGAAGGATACACGTAGCATCACATTTGATTCTGTTAAAGAAGGATAGTTCTGTATAGACTATATTTTGTGTTGGATATTGAGCCCGAAGGCTGGTTTGATCCTCCACTGCTCCGCTAACAGCTGTCATGGATAGCCTGGGCGTCACAGAAGAGGTCTATTAGGGAAATGACGAGTTAGGTAGTTTCCCGTTGCTTTCCTCACAGAGCCAGAAGTTGCTATTATATCACTATACCAAACCCACTGAAATACACACATCATTATACCCTATCAGCGACATTTTCACACCATTCATAGCAGAGACTGGCTGTATTAGGAATGGCATTACCAGCATTGTATTCCTCATACTCAGTCACTTTCATTTCGTCAAAGCCAAGGATGAGACTGAGACAGATCAATAAAAGTAATAAATTTATTCAATCCCATACCAGAAGACATAGTGCACTGTAAACAGTACGCAGCAATATTTAATAAGGTTATTAAATATTTAAAATTTAAGCACGCCGTGGCTTTCAAAAATTATAGTCATGCAGGAGCTTTCAGACGAAAGATAAATTTAAAATGTGGAGAATGAATAAAAAGGCAGACGTGTTCATATTTCCTTTTACTAATATAGAAGGCAAGTCTCCAGTGTTCAGCGTAGCATGGCACAGCGTGTTTGGACAAACATATATTAAACATTTCTAACAAAGACATGACATCGTAGACTGATAACTATATTATTATTTTTATTATTTATATTATTAATGTTATTGTTATTTTATTTGCAAATTGACCACTTAGGATCACGCTACAATTTCATTTTTTCTTTGAAGTTTTCTCTTCCTCCAATACTCCTTCATATGGGCGCTATGTTGTTTCTACTGTTCAGACGTCCAGGCTGTTCCCGTCTTTGCAGTTCTTGGGACTTGAAACCTTTCCAAATTTTGAATCATGGTCCTAAATACTTTCCCGTCTAACATCTGAACTTCCTGGATGTTGGACTTATCTAGATCTTTACATGTTCCTTAATCCATGCCGTCATTATATTCTTGTTCCATAGGTCAGGAATAACGTTTTGGTTAGTCTGGTTTTGTCCATTCCTTACAATTGTCCGAGAAATAACTTACTCTGTTTCATGGTCTATGAACTTTTCTTCACATTTTTGTAGACTTTATTGTTGTTCCGAAGTTTCCAGCCGGTTTCAGTGTGGATTGGGCCCAAGATTTTCCGTAATATTCTTCTTTCTGGGATCTCATGCTTTATTTAGGCATTCCATAGGTGCATTTCTTGTTTTAGATATTTTTAGTTAGGCTATAAATTATTATTATTATTATTATTATTATTATTATTATTATTATTATTATTATTATTATTATTATTATTATTATTATTATTATTATTATTATTATTATTATTATTATGGAACATATACAGCAATTCGAGTGAGTAGACTGAAAGATACGCGTCATGTAGTTCTAAGATTGCTTTCTGTAAATGTTGGACTTGAAGTTCATCGTTGACAGTTCTAATGATGTTTCCTCGTTATTTCGCCACCAGACAGTTGTGGGGTTTAACGTTACGCTCTCAGTCCTAGTACTTTCCATTCTATCGTAACCAGCTACCTGTATTTTGTTAGTGTGACATTAAACTGCTAGCAAATAATATACTGCAGCTAAAGGCCATTTGTCAACGTGCTGGCGAACATCTCAGTCGCTACAAAGTAGGGATCAATTTTCTTTTTCTTCCCCTACTTCCATTAATTTTACAATCTAATTCCAGCCCCCAGTACGCTACTTATGTTCTTGCATGAACTTATACCTGTTTTGGGTTCATTAAAAGAATCTGACAGCTTAGCGAGTCACGTTTTTCGCATCAAGCTCGACCGCAATGATCTTGTGTATCTCGCAGAGTGTGTTTCTATTGTTTCTTGCTTAGGTAGGCCAACAGGTGCCGGGACTAGAATTTGCCAATGGAAAAGCAGAAGTAAAGCTCACTGTGTAAAGTGTGATGTCAATCAATCAATCAATCAATCAATCAATCAATCAATCAATCAATCAATCAATCAATCAATCAATCAATCAATCAATCAATCAATCAATCAATCAATCAATCAATCAATCAATCAATCAATCAATCAATCAATCAATCAATCAATCAATCAATCAATCAATCAAACGCCAATGATCTGCATTTAGGGCACTCGCCCAGTTGGCAGATTTCCTATTCCTAGTTTTTTTCTTAAATGATTCGAAGATTTTGGAAATTTATTGAACATCTCCTGTAGTATATTGTTCAATTCCTTAACTCCCCTTCTTTAGACGAATATTTTCCCTAATTTGTCCCCCTGACTCACCAACCTTCATAACGTTGAGAAATGACCTGGTAGAAATGTATCAGCTAAAAATCAGCCTCAATCTTTGTCGTGTAAATTGTTCCAAGTATGTTAAAAATTATCAGCAGCATAATCTGTTATTTCTGTTTGGAAACCCCTTCCTCCGCTCCCCTAAAGAATTAGTTTACAAGCCATTCTCCATATTTCATTTTTATCATTATTTTGGGTCAAATGTGAAAATTTGCTCTATAAATACCTAAGCAACGCCACTACTGCGCTGGTACCCAATCGGAATACGCATTCTTCTTCATCATCATCAACCGAGCTCGATAACTGCAGTCGCTAAGTGCGGCCAGTATCCAGTAATCGGGAGAGAGTGGGTTCAAACCCCACTGTCGGCAGCCCTGAAGATGGTTTTCCGTGGTTTCCCATTTTCACACCAGGCAAATGCTGGGGCTGTACCTTAATTAAGGCCACGGCCACTTCCTTCCCATTCCTAGGCCTTTCCCATCCCATCACCGCCATAAGACATATCTGTGTTGGTGCGACGTAAAGCAAATAGCAAAAAATATCATTATCATCATATTATTATTATTATTATTATTATTATTATTCCTGCCCATATAGCAGTTACTTGGAGTCGGCACTTGTATGGATTCAGCCCGGTTTTACTGCTGGATGCCTTTCCCGATGGCAACCTTATGCGAAGGAGTGTATTCACACTTGGCGTGTTTGGTGATTAGTAATATGATGTACTGTATATAGATGATAATTTGTACTGAAACAAGTACAAAAATCCAGTCCCGAACCAAAGGAATTACCTATAGGTAGTTAACACCTTCGTCTGGCCGAGAATCAAACCCAAGGCCCTCTTAACCGAACGTCAGTACGTTGATCATTCAGCGAAAGAGACGGATATCAGTAGACGTATGAGAGAAACATTTTGAAGTACTGTTTTCACTTTCCTAGGCCTAGTACTCATTCCACCAACGAATTTTAGAGACAAAATTCAACAAAAATATGTATTTCGTATTACAGTCGAACCTTCTTTCAACAGACACCGTCGGTTGCGTGGAGAAATGTCCGTCAGGAGAGGTGTCCGCTAAAACAAGGTTGTAAAAACTTAATCAAACATTTTAACGGCAAAAGTATCCACCTTAGAAATAAGCATACATCTTTATTTTGATTATTCTAAATAATTTCTAACTGAATGCTGTATTTTCCTGAGAGATATTACTACTGATTTTACAGTCTTTACATTCATTACAGCTTCGGGAAGTAACCATTCAGCCGGGTGTTCACATTTAGCACATTTTGATTTACGGCGATATTCTCGAAAGGTAAAAACGACTGAGCGTGACACGCAAAATAAATTATTTAAATAACCTCAACTTTCAGGTGAAATGAAATGGCGTAAGGCTTTTAGTGCCGGGAGTATCCGAGGACATGTTCGGTTCGCCAGGTGCAGGTATTTTGATTTGACCCCCGTAGGTGACCTGCACGTCATGATGAGAATGATATGATGATGAAGATAACACATACATCCATCCCCCGTGCCAGAGAAATTAAACAATGGTCGTTAAAATTCCCGAGCCTGCCGGGAATCAAACTCGGGACCCCTGTGACCAAAGGCCAGCGTGCTAACCATTTATCCATAGAGCCGGACAACTTTCAGGTTATTTGCGATTTGTCGTGCTTTTTCTTGTAACATTGGCCCACTGTTCTTTTTTCATTGCACGAACACATTTAAACTACTCATATACCGCAATGTCCCTCCTATTCATGTTTACTGGGTGATTGATATGCTACGGTATTTATGTCTCAACATTCAGCACATTACAGTGTCTTTCTTATCAAGTCTAACTGAGCTAGCTGACCTCAATCTTATCAGCGACAATCTGAGATAGAATAAAATTATGCAGGCTGTGTTGGAAAATCCTTTGGTAACTTGTGAGTAAACGGTCACTCACACATTTCCGGGCAACTAGAATTCTCAGAATGTGCACTAAAATGAAATGGTGTGTGGGTTTTTTGTGCCGGGATGTGTCCGAGAACTTCGGCTCACCAGATGCAAGTCTTTTGATTTGACACCCGTAGGCAACCTGCGCATTGTGATGAGGATCAAGTGATAAAGACGACATATTCACTCAGGGGAATTAACCAATTATAGTTAAAATTTCGGACCCTGCTAGGAATGAACCCGGGACCCCTGTGACAAAAAGCCAGCACGCTAAACATTTAGCCATGGAGCCGGACAGAATGTACACTACTGTAATTAGAAAACCAAACGACCTAACGAATGGTCTGAAAAGAGCCCTGTACAGAAATATTCACTTTACGGCTACTGCAGCATTCCTATGTACGTTTTCCTTTGCCACGAAATAGTACAAAAACATTCAAAAGGAATTCCCCAATGCTTTTAGAATGGTATTAAGGAAAAGGATGACAGAAATATTTGTAGAGAAAGTGTCCTGGAACGAGAAAAGTGTCCGCTTAAGACAAGTTGGTGAGACTAATGGCGGTGCTCGCTGTCCGGAATTCGAGGTTTCCGCTTAAATGAGGCGTATTTAACACACGTCTTACGTAAAATAAAATAAGTTCCGTGAAAAAAATATCCATAGAGAGAGGTGGCCGCTGAATAAAAGTGTCCGTTAGAGCAGGTTGAACTGTATTACGTAATCGCCATCCTCTCATACTGGAAAGAGTACGGAAGTAACATTTTACCACACTGTAATTAATTTAATATTTTATTAGAAATTGTCCCAAATTGGTTGAAATCCGCTTCAGAGTAATGTGAACACGGATAGTCGGAGAGATCATGACACAAAAAACACCAAACTTAACCTTGCTGAAGTGTTTCTTCGCTTGATTGCAGCACCGTGGTTCTGTATTCATCCTCACATAGAATGGTGTCTCTGCATTCCCAGCTCAGGTAATCTGTCGCCATAACAATACTTACTAATGTATAGGTTAATCTATTCCCAGCGGATAAATATCGCATCTATCTTAGTGTATCACCATCATCATCAAATTCGTATAACATTCATGAATCCAGGACCAGAGGGCAATGTTTAAGACTAATATATTAGTGGACTCTTCGTTGCTTCAAGTAAGATAATTTTTTTCATATTTTAGCATAACATAACCCCCATGTACACACGTCTTACATCTTTCATAGCAAGACGCGAACAACAAAAACTCAAGAAAATGTCAATGCATGGATCAAACATGGATGATCTACGTAGTGACAAATTATTTATAACTAAATTAATTTAATTTTAAATGTGTAAAGTCAGCGTACACCACAGCCACTAATAGAACAAACAAAAGCGTTCTGGAAGAAAATCAAGGGAAGGGAGAACTAATTTCAACGATACAAAGAATAAGAGCTAAATTCATCGGACACATCTTGCGACACAGCACCTTTCTTAGAAATCTGCTGGAAGGAAAAATCACGGAGAGGAATGGCTGAGGACGACCGAGGATAAAAATCCTTCAAGACTTAGCACGGGGTCTCCAATATGGTTCTTATTATGAACTGAAACGAGGAGTTGAGAACAGGAAAGAATGGTTGCGTAGGCAAGACATTGCCTTTAGGCACTGATGATGACAGCCTTTCATGTTATATGTTTACGTTATTCCTTTCCAAATTCCTCCCGCGCCTGCGTAAACATAGTGACATGTAAAACAAACAAAGTAAAACATCATTTTCCTCGACAGTTGTGTAAATAAATATTTTAGATGCGAAAGGAATTTCTATTGCCTGTGTGTACCAACCACCTCATGTAGACATGATCGTGAAGTCATCCAATTCCTCTGGTGTCATATAGTTCAGTAGCCCTTCCTCAATACATAGCCCAACCATCTGACCCTTCTTCATTCAGATTCCCTATCAAAGTAAGGTTTAGTGTAGAGTTGATATAATTAATGATATTATCTCTTGTCCAGCATCCATAATTATTCACTTCTTCACATATTATTGCTCAATATCTTCCTCTAGAACGTCGTGTTTGGGTGAACATTAGCAACTTTCTTGGTGTCAGTTAATGTTTTAAATTATTTTTTATTGAAATATATATCCCGCAATAGCGCTAAAGAGGCCATCAACTTAACTGATGACGGATATTACCGTGCTGTTTATGAGGACAATTGTTTTAGCCTTCAGCGCCTCTGGCTGTGAATTAAGGCCAGTCTGAGTGAGCTGCAGTTCCTAATGACCCATTCTTCCGCCAAAGACGTCGGTGGTAAATTACCTCGGTACAGATCCTCCGGCAAATAAAAATTCTAGCTTGACCTCTTCGTGAGCGAATTAAAAATGTCCATCACAAATCTCCTAGACATCTTCTTATTTCTCAAGAGACAGACATATTATTTTATGAGAAAATACAGATGTACACGGCGTAAGAATGGGGCAGGGATGCTTCGTAAGAAGATATTAAATTTCTACTGTTTAATGGTGTCTATTTTTCTAGTGAAAGCCCCAGTGTCTGTTACACAAGGCTCTTATCTATTACATTATTACCTTAATTTACCTTATTTACCTAACTTTTATATGATATTTCTATTCAAAATTCTTCACAATATTAATAAGAGGAATTACATGGAAAGGACTAAGACCGTAAGAAGGTGCGACAAAACTGAACAAAGGTACAAGACCAATGACTGAACAAATGCCGTCCCAATTAGTCCCATTGAAGGGCGAAGAACAAGAAAGGAAATTAATGAAGAAATATAGTGGTTAACACTATTTTGAAGATAAAAACGCCGTTGTGAGAGGTTGCCATGAACCACCGATTGTACATACTACTTCGTATGTGCTTGTATTTCTTGTATATTTGGAGGGGAATTCAATTCTTCTCTCCCTTGTCCAGTAGCAGTTAAAGTGTTTGACATAAAAGATATTAGATATGCAACTACGAGAAATAACTCACTAAACCATCAATAATAATAGGTAAACTTTACAAGTGTACAAATCTCTTCTGTATTACCAGATTGGTAGACGATCAGAACATTAATTATTTTTCCCTTGGAAATCTGACCTCCTTCCGCCTTTAATGAGAAGAAGAGGCAGATTGTGAGGGTACAACAGGGTTCACATGCCTGGCTTTCACGAGGACAATCTTGTTTCAATGGTGGTACATACAATAGCCAGAGAAACACCGAAAATACACCGTCAGTGTTGATAAAATAACGTAACTTGATATTATGTACCAGAACAATAAGGAAGACGGAATAATTCCAATTGCGGCAAGGACGAGAAATCGCCAACTGATTAACAAAGTACTTATGCTATATCACGAGTAAACACTTCTCTGCCTCACGAGAAACTCAACCTACTTTCGGATAGGTAAAATCTTACCAACAGGAAGACGGTGAAAAACATCTTCCTCTGCGAGATGAGGACAGAAATTCCACGGTTTTCTCATTTGATTTTGAAGTCTTCCTTCTATTGAGGGACATATTTTGTTGTAATCCAGTCAGGTGGCCTTATGATATTCCTCTGCAAGATTTTTTACAAATTTCTTTGATGATTCGAGCAGAACTGTCACTTATCCCTTTTAATAATTCAGTGATTATATTATCATGGTGTCTTATGTATTTTCACATGGGACACCTTTGACCTCAAACGCTCGTAACCGCACGAAACCATGCTTACAATAAACAAAACAGTCGTGTGCAAAACGCTGCATTCTACCTCAAGTAACATTTTAATAGACAGAAACGAAGTAACAAGATATCAATACCATAGAAAAGAAATTATAAGTAATTTGATGGCGCCAGTGTATCATTACATTTTAAATCACTAGGGCCAAAAAATCTCTACTCAAAATACTTATAATAGCGCCAAATACATATACAGCAGTACCACACACCTGAAAGTGCTTATATTAGTCCTCAAAGTACAGATGTGGGATTTTGATGAAGTGATTTAAACAAGGTGGGAGAGAACAATGTGCACATCTCACTGAAGTCACGCTATCACATTCCAAATCACTTTCGCATTCACGCAGACCAGTATCAAAAGCCACACTTATTACATTTTCAAATGATGATGTCGGTATGTCAATGGCAAAACCTGGCTTTCGCCAAGCATATTGCAACATAGGCTTATACTGAGGTGCAGCAAACTGATTGTAAATCACGGAGTGAAGTTTCACAATGAAATAACGATCATGTACCTTCACTTGTGGTTTGGCACCTTGTACTCTTACAAAATCAGTAATCATTCTGATATAGAGTTTATATTGCCGAAAGAAGTAAACATCAAGGGGTTGGCAATATTTTGATGTTTTCGGTGGCAATATCTTCAGCGTAACATCTGTGTTTGGAAAACTGGCATCTAGAAGGGTACGATCTGTATGAGCTGCCCAGGAATCACACAATAATAAGCTCTTTTCATTTGTTACATGTTCGCCAAGGACTGAAGTTAGAAAACGTTTCGTGTGTTCTTTAGTCATTTTCCCACTTTTTCTTGCCTCCACATGAATGTTTCGTGGACAGGTTGTTTCAAGTTTCTTTAAAATATTTGGACCGATAGTGCCTTGTGTCTCTTGAAAACAGACGTACAACTTGTTTGCTAGTCTTCCTGCCATTGATAAAGCCACATCAATTGTGTAGCTGCGGGTAGAGCTATGTACAGACTGCAACACACTACCTGTAGTTTTCTCTCCTCTCTAGGACAGTGTTGATGCTGATGATATTTCATACTGGAATTGACTCTGATCTCTGTTCCAAACATTACCTTTCTCCACACCCTCCTCTGTTATAAACATGTTCACTTCTTCCACAAACTGTTGTGCCTTCTGACGTACGTATAATATTATCGTCTTCTATGTCCTTACGTGTGACAAATGTAATAATATGCCTGGATGAAATGCCATATTCAGCCTTGAGATGGTCAATATAGGACACGGAAGCTTTGAAATTGACCAAGCCAACCATTTTAGCTCCTTCTAGTGCCCACATCTGCAGATGCCAGTAGTGAACTGTAGATCCATACCTCCTTGCACCGTCAATTTGCGATTGCGATATTACATACTCTTTTATAGTTTGTAATTGGGACAGTATGTCTCCTTTGAAACGAGCACCTGCTTCCCGTTTCCTAAACACATAGGGACCGAATTCGATAGCTGCAGTCGCTTAAGTGCGACCAGTATCCAGTAATCTGGAGATAGTGGGTTCGAGCCCCAGTGTCGGCAGCCCTGAAGATGGTTTTCCGTGGTTTCCCATTTTCACATCAGGCAAATGCCGGGGCTGTACCTTAATTAAGGCCACGGCCGCTTCCTTCCACATCCTAGACCTTTCCTATCACATCGTCGCCATAAGACATATCTGTGTCGGTGCGACGTTAAGCAAAAAAAAAGACACATAGGCCTAGTTTAGAATTAATGTGCAATTTTATTTACTTTTGATGCACTAATAGCGCTTCATTAGTTTGCTATAGGAATTGAAGCCACGATTGTAATAGCCCTCATAAATGTTCTCTAGTACGCTGTCATCAATACCTTTTAATGCAATGGACCTCGTCTTTTTGGGTGAAGTAAGTTCGTACTCACTCTGACTTGACTGTTCCTGTTGCTCTGGAACAGAATGTCGTGTACTGCTTGAAGAGCCACCTTCAGGTTCAGGTTCCTCCTGTCCTTCAAAATCCGCATATCTATCCAGCGTAACGCCGTGTATTTCTGTGTCATCGCCATTATATTTCTGAATATCTATGTTATATAATACATGCGCGAACTCCACTCCATATCCTCGGCCCCGATGCCACTTTCATATTCAGCACGTCGCAACTTGGTCCCTAATATTTGGACTACATGCGTAGCATTAATCCTCTACATGATATCACTGCACTGTACACACTTTACACAGTAACTCGCTTGCGAACACTCCAAGAGACAAATACGTACTGCAGCTATAACTGGTGCACTGGTTAGTGCAGCTACACTATGCCACTATCTAGTGGCGCTAGCCGACAAGTGCGGAGTTTTGTATGGAAATGAAGCACACCACTGTTTTGTTTATGATTACTTGCATGGTTTCGTGCTGTTCCGAGCGTTCCATGTCAAAGGTGTCCCTTGTTCGTGACATAGCTTTCCTTGGATGGACCACATCACCAAAGATGAAATAGTCCATCATACCGGAAAATGATATAAAATCCTAACCGTTCCAATACTCAAAAAAGCATACAATTTCATTCTTACCCTTCAGAGTGACAAATAAATCATGGAAACTATTGATCTTACAACTTAAGGTGGATGAGAAACATGGACGAGGGTGGAGAATTGATATATGTCTGGGTCAACCGTACGTGACTGCGGAGTTGAACAAACAACTCCGAATGTCTACTAATGCTACCTATATCTCATACCGTGCACACTGGAAGATCTGTTCGAAGAAAATCTTAAGGAACTTCACCCTATATATAAAACGTATGTTACATAAAATGTATTATTACATTAAGTAATTCGTTTTTAAGTTCTCAAAGATGAGTTGACGGTGAGAGGAGCAGGTTTGATGATGTCGTCGTACAATATGACTAACCAAGGGTAGTGGGGCGAATGAATTATGACAAAGAGCACTCCTTGACAGTGGAGAAAAAAGAGTGCTGCATACTTTGCTCATATACTAATGAAGATTGAATGAATTCGTTAAATGCACCAGATCGTCACTTATGGTAATATCCTTGAGAATTGAAGCCGCAGACGCCCATAGGTATCCTGATTAGGGTAACAGAGGCGATGTCTATAGGACTCGAAAATTTGAAGTACAATAATTTATTCTTAGTAGTGAATTGAGGACTTAACTGACAAGTCTGGAGTTCTATGGTCGATGGTAGCAGAAAATATTCCACGGAAACAGATGAAGAGGCAATTGATTAAACTATTAAATATGATAGAGATGCATGGGCTTTAGATTTAATTTCTACATCTGATACAATACACTGGCAATAGCTTGAAATAGAATCGGTGCCGAAGGTCCTTCGACGAGGAAAAATCTTCTTTACTATGTGTCTGACGCGAATAAGAAAGAGCGTATTATATAATAATAATAATAATAATAATAATAATAATAATAATAATAATAATAATAATAATAATGTCCGCCTCTGTGGTGTAGTGGTTAGCGTGATTAGCTGCCATCCCCGGAGGCCCGGGTTCGATTCCCGGCTCTGCCACGAAATTTGAAAAGTGGTACGAGGGCTGGAACGGGGTCCACTCAGCCTCGGGAGGTCAACTGAGTAGAGGTGGGTTCGATTCCCACCTCAGCCATCCTGGAAGTGGTTTTCCGTGGTTTCCCACTTCTCCTCCAGGCGAATGCCGGGATGGTACCTAACTTAAGGCCACGGCCGCTTCCTTCCCTCTTCCTTGCCTATCCCTTCCAATCTTCCCATCCCTCCACAAGGCCCCTGTTCAGCATAGCAGGTGAGGCCGCTGGGGCAAGGTACTGGTCATACTCCCCAGTTGTATCCCCGACCAAGAGTCTGAAGCTCCAGGACACTGCCCTTGAGGCGGTAGAGGTGGGATTCCTCGCTAAGTCCGAGGGTAAAACCGAACCTGGAGGGTAAACAGATGATGATGATAATAATAATAATAATAATAATAATAATAATAATAATAATAATAATAATAATTCGAATGAGTATCAAACCAATAGCTAAGTAAGGCAAATTTAAGCTGTTGGATGTACTACGTGTTTCGTATCTTTGAATCACATTTATTTTTAACTTTAGAATCTTGTTAAAGTCATCTCGTGTTAATAGATTGCTGCCGCGACGCCACGTCTGGATGCTCGACAAGTAGCATTAGTTACTGCCGGCGCCGGGGAAGTCTGGAGCTCGCCGGCGTCGCGTCAATGCAGCAGGAGTAAAATTCTAGTCGATGTAAAGTGGTCTGCAAGACTACCAGGAGCAAGAGATACAATCATTTGTTTATCCTGCCAATAGTCCCTCGGAAAGACTTGTTTATCTGTGTAATGGCATATAAACATCGGTTTAATACACAAACACACAGTCACAAGTTGTGTGACAGGATGACAAATAGATGCTGTAAAAGCATTTTGTCAGGTGTGTACTCGGCTCTCTTCATTTATGGACAATATTAGCCTCTATACGACCGGGCGAGATAGCCGTGTGATTAGGGGCGCTCAGCTGTGAGCTGAAGATGTATTTACGTGGTTTTCCATTTTCACACCGGGCAAATGCTTAGGCTGTACTTTAATCAATGCCACGGCCGCTTTCTTCCCACTGGTAGGCCTTTCCTATCTCATCGTCGCCATAAGATGAGAGGTAAAGCATTCTTTTTTTAAGTATCTATATGTTACTTCCAATTCATGACATCAGCATACTTTTACATTATTATTACATTTTCGCAGTTAAATATTGAAAAATATCCATTTAATACCACCCATTAATAATCAATACAAAAAATCTAAGCCATCACTCTACTGGTCACAAATTGAGATAGAATGGTTAGTTTTTTCCCTGGGTATTTAACTAGTACGCAATTTTTGTGTGGGCTGAGTGAACCTCAGAGCCATGTGCTCCTCCGGAAGTCGATGTCTTATTTCTAAAATTTTCGACCTCCTAGTGGGGAATCGAACCCACGTCCTCCAGGCCTAACCGAGCACGCTTTTTTCACCTCGTTTAGATATCCACTTATAATTACTATAAACCTAACCCCATTGTACAACCGCCCCGTAGGGCCTTGGCCCGCCAAGCAACTGCTGCTCAGCCCGAAGGCCTGTAGATTACGGAGTGAGGAATCCGCTCGGCCGTTGTTCTTGGCTGCCCGACGGTAATCACGTAGGCTGAATGCATCTCCACATATCCCTCAGATCCATGAGTTTGTATGTGATGATGCTGGATTTAGAATATTAAATTAGTAGTATGCTCGGCTCCATGACTAAATGGGTAGCGTGCTGGCTTTGGTCACGGGGGTTCCGGGTTCGATTCCCGGCAGGGTAGGGAATTTTAATCATAATTGGTTAATTCCCTTAATTCCCCTGGCACGGGGACTGGGTGTATGTGTCATCTTCTTTATTATTTCATCATCATATCGACGTGCAGGTCACCTACGGGTGTCAAATCAAAAGACTTGCACCTGGCGAGCCGAAGTCCTCGGACACATCTCGGCACTAAAAGCCATCCGCCATTTCATTTTATACTAGTAGTATTTCTTGTAATATTTTCCTTCCATGGAATTGCTTGTTGTTCTCTTGTAGTAGGGGCTGCCTGGCCGAGGCGGTAAAGGCGTGCTCGGTTCTCCCGGAAGGACGTGCGTTCGAATCCCCGTCAGCAACCGTAAAACTTAAGAAACGAGATTTCCACTTCCGGAGGTGCATATGGCCCTGAGGTTCACTCAGCCTACACCACAAATGAGTACCAGGTTAATTCCTGGAGGCAAAGGCGGCCGGGCTTAGAGTTAACCACTCTACTCCATCACGTGCCGAGGTTAACAATGGTGGAAGCCTTTACCTTCCACTTCTCCAAGGGCCTTCATGGCCTGTACGGAGGTGACTTTGCTTTACTTTGCTCTCTTGTAGTAGTATTTGTTGTTGTTATTGTTGGGTAATTATGTTTTAACTTTCCTTTTATTTTTATTTTTTTGCTAGTTGCTTTACGTAGCACCGACACAGAGAGGTCTTATGGCGACGATGGGATAGGAAGGGCCTAGGAGTTGGAAGGAAGCAGCCGTGGCATTAATAAAGATACATCCCCAGCATTTGCCTGGTGTGAAAATGGGAAACCACGCAAAACCTTCTTCAGGGCTGCCGACAGTGGGATTCGAACCCACTATCTCCCGGATGCGAGCTCACAGCCACGTGCCCCTGACCGCACGGCCAACTCGCCCGGTAACTTTACTTTATTACCGCACTACTGTAAGTGAACATTGCCACCGGGATATTTCACAATTACGATATATTTGTTAATAATAATAATAATAATAATAATAATAATAATAATAATAATGTAAAAAATCCCCGACATGTCCGGGAATCAAACTCGAGGTTTCCAGGTTAAAGGTACGCACGCTACACCTACACACGGAGTTCGCCACAATTACTGTTAAAAATAAGCAAAGGCGTCTCCGTACAGGCCACAAAGGCCCTGGGAGAAATGGACGGTTAAGGAATTCCACTACCCGTAACCTAGGCACTGAGTTGTATATAGGCCGCCTTTGCCCCCGGCAATTACCCTGGTACTAATTTTTGGTGTAAGCTGAGTGAACCTCAGGACAATATAGTCCTGCGGAAGTGGAAATCTCGTTTCTTAAATTTTTCGAACCGGGCGAGTTGGCCGTGCGGTTAGGAGCACACGCCTGTGAGCTCACATCCGGGAGATAGTGGGTTCGAATCCCACTGTCGGCAGCCCTGACGATGGTATTCCGTGGTTTCCAATTTTAACACCAGCCAAATGCCGGGATGATACCTAACCTAAGGCCACGGCCTTCCTTGCCTGTCCCATCCACTCTTCCCATCCCTACACAAGCCCGCTGTTCAGCATAGCAAGTGAGGCCGCCTGGGCGAGGTACTGGTCATTCTCCCCAGTTGTATCCCCCGACCCATAGTCTGAAGCTCCAGAACACTGCCCTTGAGGCGGTAGAGGCGGGATCCCTAGCTGAGTCCGAGGGAATTACCGACCCTGGAGAGTAAACAGATTAAGAAGAAGAAGAAGAAGAAGAGTAGCGTTACAAAATGTTGCAACGTTTGGGCTGGGAAGACTAAGCGGTATGTTTCGAGCTGTCAATGGAGACATGGCGTGGAATGACATTAGTAGACGAATAAGTTAGAGTGGTGTTTTTAAAAGTAGGAAAGATTACAATATGAAGATAATATTGGAATTCAAGAGGACAAACTGCGGCAAATATTCGTTTATAGGAAGGGGAGATAGGGATTGGAATAAGTTATCAAGGGAGATGTTCAATACATTTCCAATTTCTTTGCAATCATTTAAGGAAAGGCTAGAAAAGAACAGATAGGGAATCTGCCACCTGGGCGACTGTCCTAAATGCAAATCAGTAGTGATTGATTTGATTAGTGCAAAAAACTTGAACACAATTGAAGTTGGACTTACATTTGGCTCAATTTTTCTGTAAAATCGTATAAAATTATATATTTCTCACAGTCGTAGACATATCATTGTTACAGACTGTTGCTTTAATCCACAGTTCTCCTAAAATGAAATAAACATCTCACTGAGCGAGCAGGAAATGCGGTTAAGGTCGCGCAGCTTTGAGCTTCCATTCGAGAGATAGTGGGTGCGAGCCTCACTGTCAGCAACCCTGCAAAATTGTTTCCCGTTGTTTCCCATTTTTCAACAGGCAAATGTTGGGGCTGTACCTTAACTAACTAGGGACACAGCCTCTCCGTTTCCTATTCTATCGTTGCCGTAACACCTATCTGTGTCGGTGCAACGTAAAGCAAATTGTAAAAATATTAAAAATAATGAGATAAACATCTCCACAATCCTCTATTTGCTACTAGCTCTATAACCGTGTCTAGTTCTGTACCTCATACCTTGCAATAATTTGAAACCAAGTCTAACCTTCATCAACATTTTCATCTGCTTCTCCTTCCCTTCATGTCTAAGTCCTCTACTTTCCCAGGTAATCCATCCTCCGTTATTCGCCCCAAACGTCCCCTCAACCGAAGCCAGTTTGTATCAACAGCCTCGTCCAACGATTTATATTCTAGCTTAGCCTTTATATCCTCACCCATGGAATATTTAAGCCCCATTAATTTAATCACCAACAATACAAAACTACGTTTGTCATCAAAAAATATAATTATATTCCTATTCTCATACGCACTGATTTATTATAAAAGCAGGTATCATTCTTAGTCAGCTAATACTTTCAAAACAGTGTCCTCCCCATTCAGTTTCATAACCTCTAAAATAATTTTCCTGCTTTGCTGCACATTTTAATATGTTTAAGACTCAATAGAGATAAAGGCTGGACGTCTCTTCAGTTCGCTGGAATTCTCTCCCGCGGCAATTTGAATTTCAAAAGAATCCCCTTCCAATTGTGTGCTGCTCACTGCAAAGCCAGCCAGCTGATAGCAGAACAGATGCTGCTCCAAGCTGTATTCAAGTGGAATTACAAAATGTCTCTCTGGTCACAATAATTGTACGAATATATCAATTTCAGCGTTTCACTTGGAAGATGGTTGCTCTCTTTCTTGTTATATAAATAAAGCTTCTAACGCTTGACATGCAAGTAGGTATGTAAACTGAAAGGCCAAACTACGAGAGAGTAACGGTGTATATCACCGTTAAAATACAAAATACAGGAATCTGGGTGAGATATGAGGTATGATTTCAGATTTAGCGCAGTTTCGGAATGGGAACTAAATCCGTTATATTTGGTTTTCAGTTCTCTTTAAACAATGAAACTCTAATAAGGGAGTGTGTATTCTGGCTAATAATTCTACTACATTGCTTCTGAATCAGAGTGTATTATACCATTTATTGAATTATTTCCTACCCCTGTGGAAGTGGGCAGTAAAATACAGGGTGACCCAAGAGGCCATTAACATCTGACGAGGCAATACTTCGCGGAATATTGTTTTTTTTTTTTTTTTTTGCTAGGGGTTTTACGTCGCACCGACACAGATAGGTCTTATGGCGACGATGGGATAGGAATGGCCTAGGAGTTGGAAGAAAGTGGCCGTGGCCTTAATTAAGGTACAGCCCCAGCATTTGCCTGGTGTGAAAATGGGAAACCACGGAAAACCATCTTCAGGGCTGCCGATACTGGGATTCGAACCTACTATCTCCCGGATGCAAGCTCACAGCCGCGCGCCTCTATGCGCACGGCCAACTCGCCCGGTACGGAATATTGTAGGTACGGAGGTAATAATTGACATATATAATAGAAATGACACGGGGTTTTATTGACACCAAAATTAAGTACACAAAATGACCAACAGATGACGCTGTACAGCAAGTCGTCAGGTACAAATGGCCACACATATTTGATATGACATGGGGTTTTATTGACACCAAAATAAAGTGCACAGAGTGACCAACAGATGGCGCCGGCCAGCAACTCGTCAGGTAAAAATGACCACACATGTTTGACATGACATGGGGTTTTATTGACACTAAAATAAAGTGCACAAAATACCAACAGATGGCGCTGGACAGCAACTTGTCAGGTACAAATGGCCACACATGTTTGACATGACATCGGGTTTTATTGACACCAAAATAAAGTGCACAAAATACCAATAGATGGCACTGGACAGCAACTCGTCAGGTACAAATGGCCACACATATTTGACATGACATGGGGGTTTATTGACACCGACCACGAGTGCACAAACAGGCTTACAGATGGTGCTGATTAGCAACACAAGAGAGATGGCACATGAGACCCGTGTACGGTATAAAACGAGCTGTCGTGGGAGAGGATGTCAGATACGCATGCAATCGCGGCATGTCATGCTTGTCCTACGCGGTCCCTCGACCTCAATCCGTGTGATTATTGGGTGTGGGGTTACCTGTAGTCGCAAGCCTACCGCGATCGTCCAGTCGCATTAGGGATGCTAGAAACCAACATCCGACGGCGATTTCTCACGATAACTGCCAATATGCTGTACAGTGTTGTTCAAAACATTGAACTTCGACTTCAGCAATGTCTGGTGAATAACAATCGCCATGTTGAGCATGTGTTATAAAGAACCTCGATTGTTATAATAATTATTGCTAGTGTATCATATGAAACGCCATCAGTTGGCCAGTTTTCGTACTTTCTTTTGGTGTCAATAAAACCCTATGTCAAGCCAACCATATGTGTCAGTTATTAACTCTCTACCTCCAATATTTCGTGGTGGTCTACCAGCTCTTCGCTTGCCTTCTGTGTCGCCTTGTAACATCAGGTGTAGAAGCTCGTTCTTTCTATGTCGTAGAAATAAGCAGTTTTCTTGTCTTTGATGTTGCGTGTCAGCTCACGCTCAGCTCTAGCTCTCTTCAGTGGTTTGCATTCGACACACAACTCTAGGTTCCATAGCTTATTCGTAGACCAGATCCTTCTCGCGCAACTCGAAACTTGACTGCCTTATTCTCTGCGCATCTCCAATTACTTTTTCTTCGGCCTGGTGGCTCACCAACTCTAACTTTGCTGCCTCGCCGAACCCAAAAAAGCATATCAGGCTGACACCAAGATGGAAGTCGGCCTCCCCACTCTGTATATCTGTCTCGCCAGGAATGTCGATCCAGCTATCCCCGAAGAAGAAATTGAAGCAGAACTCCGTGCGATTGGCATCCACCATGCCATACGATCTTCCGCTGGCCCAGGACTATCAACTGATGTGCTACTCTATACTCCATCTGCAGCTGACTTCTGGAATGCTGTTGATAATGGCGTTTATATCCAAGGCAAGCTCCATCGAGTAGAAGAAATTCCGGCAACAACTACGTCAGCCCAGCCAACTGCCTATACCACAGCCGAGCCTACAACTACGCCATCACAGAAATCACCACAACTACAGACTTCGTCAAATTTCTACATCACTCCCATTACCACCACCTACACCACCACGACCACCACTGTCACCTCGACCACTCCAACATCTACCCTCCGTACTTCACAGATCGCTGTTACAACAGTTGTCCCATGCCACCCACCTTCACTAATGACCTCTTCACTCCTCACTTCGCCCTTCCCTTCACATCCCTATGTATTTCCTGGAACAACGAATACCACAGTCGACGCACCGCCTTCGCCAGCTTCAGCCAGAACAGCAGCCTCCGCAACATCATCGCCCTCGCAGCCACCAACAACTTCTCACAGAATGTCCAGCTGTGTCATCCGTGGAGTGGACCCGGCTCTCTCCGAAAGGACCATATTTCAGCAACTACAAGCTAAAGACATCCCAGTCCGTCGAGTCTTCCGCATCAAGAATGCAACAGGGCCAACATTCATGGTACGCATCCATGTCCCGAGCGCCACAGATGTTCAACACCTCATTGACCACGGAGCTTACATATATGGCCAACGTCATCGAGTAGAACCGTCCATCTCTCCCCCTAATCCTGTCAGACAACCCACCAACAATTCTCCCCGCCGCCCCCAGGCAGCCAACTTCTCACCTAGTCAATCTGTCAGTCCACCTCCTCACCCATATAGCTTCTTTCCTTACCCACCTCCGCCACTCCATCTCATCCGGTACTTAATATCTTCCCTTCATAATCTCACTACGTCCTTGCATCTCCTCACCTTTCAATGCTATCCTCACAATCTTCTCTAAATTTCAATCCTAGCGAAAATCCCCTAAAATTCGCATATCCGTAGCCCACCTCTTTAAATTTGTCACATCGCTCCTCCCATCTCACTCATTCCTTGCTCCTCACAGTTATCGTCGCTCCCCTTGGCCCGAGAGATCGCGACACGATCTAGGGGGCCCGCCCCGTCCTTCGGGCGGGGAATGAAAACTCTCAAGCAAGCAAGTTCGTAGACATTCCTTCTTTCTTACCTTCTTTTAAAAAATGATACATTTTCGTGGCGACCACCCTTACACATCTATAGCCACTACTTGCACCATATGATGTGCACCTGCGTGTAATTGGAATTACGGAAGTGTAGAGTGTTGGGTGTGAGGAAAGGAGCGGTAAGAACAACACAAACACCCAGTACCCAGGCCAGGAATATTAATCATTTACAATTAAAAACCTCTGACCAAGGCGGGAATCGAACCCGGGGCCGTCGGGTGACAGGCGGACGCGCTGCCCCGTACACTGCGGTTCCGGACTTCTTCTTACCTTAATTGGATTGAAAAGACACCAGTATTCATTCAATTGTACTGTTCTTTGCTTATAATTTTGTGGTGTTAATATTAAACTAATTACAAAAAATTAATTCAACGTTTTAATGGATGCATAATTCATAATGCATTTGTTAGAACATCATACGTAGCTGAGCCTGAGCTGACACGCAACATCAAAGCCAAGAAAACAGCTTATTTAGGCCGTGTTCTACGACCTAGAAAGAACGAGCTTCTACAACTGATGTTACAAGGCGAGACAGAAGGCAAGCGACGAGCTGGTAGACCACCGATGTCATGATTCCAGAGACTGGACTTGCATCAACAATATCGGAAACTATTCAAGTTAACTAAAGGAGGGGGTGCTTTGTCCAAAGTGAACGCCAACGTCCGGAGGACCGGATGTGACACTTGATGATAAAGATTCACCTAAACATCAAATGTCCTATACTCTAAGGATTTACCCTGTTATAAAAACGGCGAATTTCCCAACATTACTGTAACTCACACACAACACAATAACACGCAGTTTCCCATACGTCGCAGATGGCGCCCACCCTGTACCTGTACTTGGCTAGCAATAACCACTCGAAAGAATAATAAGAAGAAGAAACGTACATCCTTATGGTTTGCATTCAACATATAACTCTAAGTTCCATAGTTCATTCAATGGCGTTGACCAGACGCCATCAAGTACAGTAGTTGCTTTAAGGAGCAGGCGCTACTCGCTCCGTTCAGGACGACTGGCTGCCACGCGAGAAGAGAGTGGCGGACAGGAGGGTTGCATACCGTGGTGGTACTTGCAGTAGACGCACGGAGATAATGTTACCGTATGAACAACAACAATAATAATAATATTAATAACAATTTGGAGCATGGATTATGTGGAACGAACAGGGCACTGATTACTGAGTATAACAGGGCAAGAAAACTATTCACCGGAAAAGGAAAAATACAGCAGTGCGCAGTGTGTAATGAATAAGTACATTTTCACGATTAAGTAATTAAAGTTTTGGGGTACGTGCATTTATTTAAATAAAATGCAGCCTTGAAAGTCGTGTGGTGTAAGAATAACTTGCATACCCCTCCACTGTCATTCAGTATTTCTTATGTTATGACCTTCCCCTCCATACTCGCTAAGCTGTTCTCTTTCCTCAACAGCGGGTGGCAAACTGACTGTGAAGTTGTTTCGCTTTGAGTTAATATACTTGACATTGAAAATCCTGTAAGGATCGAGCTTTCTTCGCTTTCCGTATCAAATTCCGAAAGAAATACCTTGGTCGGTATATGGACTATTACGTTAAATGATTACTTTTATGGTAAAAATTCAGCGTTCTTCTACTTTCAGATTGAGCCAACTATAGACTACGTATGGTAATGAAATTGATTTGTAGCCCGGGTTTTTGGTGCTTCTTGTGCGTTCTTGAGAGTTTGCTATCTTGCCCATATCTTTCACTGCTTGACTTTGTTGTTGTCTGACTTCTTCTGAGCTCTTTCGTTTCCATCCTTTCAACTTATCGGTTTTCTTGTATCACATTTCGGGAAGTTACTCAGCCATATATGTTTCAGGGATATTGAAAGTTTCAAGATATACTCTGACCTGTTTTCTTAAGTGAATTGTACTTGTGCTTTCTGCTTGTTAGTCTATGTCTTTCAATCCTTTCATGGTGCCCATAAAACTGGTGCGTCTGTTGATAATGGCGTATATAAATAGTTCTGGTTTAGGGCATAGTTCCTCGTCCTAACTGTGGTATCTTTCTGTGTTTATACTCTCGGACCTACTGTCTTTCTCAGGATCTTACATTATTATTATTATTATTATTATTATTATTATTATTATTATTATTATTATCGTGATAGTGTCGCCTCCATCAAAATGATAGCTCGCAGCCAAAAACGGAACGCCTGAATTAGACATCTGACAGGTACCATCACCTGTTCGAACAACATATGAAACCAACCAGACCAAGGTGGAAGAAATTTATAATGTGGGAGTAACCACTGAAAGTCCGGTCTGTAAATCTTCGATTATAAATGTCCAACTGTCTTTTGCTACCTACACTTTTTCAACCGGCCGTACTCCGGTGTCTGGAAGCATTAAACGAACCTTGTTAGGTGGCAATTCCTCGAAGAAGTCGCTCTGTCAATGTCGCCTAGTCTAAGATGAAGAACGTCTCCTTTTCGGCGAGAATTTGTCTTGAGTATGCTTTGATGATGACAAAGCAATATTTATGGTGGAGTACTCGAATGACACAGTTATTCTTCATGCAGAACAAGGAACTCTTATGTTATTACTTATTTTACATAGTATCCAGTATTCGGGAGAGAGAGTGTTCAAACCTCACTGTCGGCAACTCTGAAAATGGTTTCCCATGTTGACAACAGATGAGTGCTGGGGCTTTACCTTAATTACGGCTACGGCCACTTTCTTCCAACGCATAGCCCTTTCCTGTCCCATCATCACCATAAAACGTTTCTGTGTAGGTGCGACGTGAAACAACTTGTAAAATTTCTCTTAGAAACTGCTGCCATTAAGGTACAGCCTGGTATGAAACTGGGAAACCACGGAAAACCAACCTCAGTGCTGTCGACAGTGGGGTTGGAACCCACTATCTCTCGCATGCAAACCGATAGCTACGTAACCCAAACCACAACCACTTCCTCGATTTATTATTACTATTTATTATTAATATTATTAAGGCATTCTCCGTGTGTTAATGGTAAAGTGCCGATTTCTAGATCTCAAAATTGCTAATTCAAACCCGGTAGAGGTGGTCGGAATTTTGAAGTTTGGAAGACAGTCCATTCGAACATTACACTGCAGCCTAGATGTCATCAACTCAAAATACGTCCACGAATTAGCTAAGTGGCGATGGAGGTGAGTTGCACGTACCATTAACCACATACCAGCACACCTGCCAGTCTTAAATTTCTGGCAGTACCGGGAATCGATCCCGAGCCACCGAGGACGACAGCTAATAGTGCTAACCGTTAACCTACGGAGGCGAACGGCGGTGGTGGTGATTACTGTTTTAAGAGAGTCGAATGGGCGGTTTGGATCACGTAGCTGACAGCTTGCATGCAGGAGATAGTGGGTCCGAACCCCACTGACGACAGCCATAAAGATAGTTTGCCGTAGTTTTCCATTTTCACAACAGGTTAATGCTGGGGCTGTGTTCTACTTAAGGCCACGGTAGCTTCGTTTCCACTCTTCTTCCTTTCCTTTTCCCATCGTCGCCGTAAGGCCTATCTGAGTTAGTGTGACGTAAAACAAATTGTAAGAAAAAGAAAATAATAAATAAGCTCTACTAGGCAACCACTTTCTCTCAGCACTAATCGGTAAAAAGGGGGGGGGGGGAGAAGGGCCACGATGGGCCTGAAAATGAAAGACTTAGGCCTCGCAAGTCTAATACCACCTAGGATGGAAGAGAACGAGAGTTATCCAAGAGAGGTTAAAGTTAGGAGAGTGGCACAAGTCAGAATAAACTATCAAACTCAGCAGGAATCCCAGTGTCTGCCCAACCGCGCTTCCAAGTTGAGGGCCTCTTACAACAGCCAGGGGATACCGCGGATAATTCTACCGCCCACAAGCACAGACAGAAACATGGTAGCTGAATCCACGCGATTATTACTATCATCACTGTTATTATTATTATTATTATTATTATTATTATTATTATTATTATTATTATTATTATTATGTTTTTACAACACTGTCGGCAGCCCTGAAGATGGTTTTCCGCTGTTTCCCATTTTCACACCAGGCAAATGCCGGGCTGTACCTTAATTAAGGCCACGGCAGCCTCCTTCCCACTCCCTGGCCTTTCCTATCATCGCCATAAGACCTATCTGTGTCGATGCGACGTAAAGCCACCAGCAAAGAAAAAATGAGGCACAGGCCCAGCATTTACCTGGTATGAAAATTGCAAAACGCAAGAAACCATCTTCAGTGCTGCCGACAGTAGGGTTCGACCCCACTATCTGCTGAAAGCAAGCATGCAGCTGCGCGACACTATCTGCATGGCCAACTCGCTTTATTGTTATTATTATTATTATTATTATTATTATTATTATTATTATTATTATTATTATTATTAATTGAACGAGTAATTTAATCTCCGACTTGATAGCCTTGTGACCCGTGAAGTGTTCCGCACAATTGGCTTGCCGTCGACCACAAAGCTCGTACGGAACACGGTTCAGGTGGTGCTGTGCCCGCCATCATGAACGTGTTCGATCGATCCGGCGCTGTGACGTCACACCAGACGCTCGTACATTCAATTCGAGCGAGGCTTGCTGGCCGGGGTCACGGACAGACCCCCACGTAACCTCAGTAGCAGGACAAATGAATGGTGCCAATGTGGACCGGAAGAAGACGGTTCAGAGCGCAAGAGATGAATTGCGCTCCAATTTTTTCATGTATCTGGACCTAATGACACTCTCAATTACAGCAGTAATTTAAAATCGTTTTGTAGTAAATTCGGATATGATTAAATTTTACTCACAACATGTTTTATGCTTCACCTAGAATTCTGTATACAATGTGGAATTCCATAACGAAGTACGGGTACATCACCTGGAGTGAAAATAATACCCTGCTTGTTATCTAATTCTAGTGGCGTGCACTGAACCCCAGCTAACCCACGGCTAAATAATATTATATTTATTCTTGTTATTCCTTATAACGTTCCTTTATCAAGTTAAAAATGAGAACAGCCAAGTCAAGGCAAGTACAGTTGTCTCGATAACCGCCAGCGAGCTGGGTTTCTTTACCGGCGCGAAAGAGAGCTACACAAGCGAAATTAAAGTCGCTTGGTTGACTTATGAGCTTCAAGCCTCCTTCTCTTGGGGTGGCCGGGAGAAAGCTGTTGGT
This sequence comes from Anabrus simplex, assembly GCF_040414725.1. Taxonomy (NCBI): domain Eukaryota; kingdom Metazoa; phylum Arthropoda; class Insecta; order Orthoptera; family Tettigoniidae; genus Anabrus; species Anabrus simplex. The sequence continues at coordinate 289,695,677 of NC_090270.1, read as the reverse complement.
CTCGCTCGAGATTAACAGCATCTTATGGCGGCAAAGCAGCTAGCTTGGGTACGTGTTAATTGTCAGCTTAACATTCGAAATGTTTAGCGCCACACACCAGAGGCTACAAGCATAAAACAGTATAGCCACTTCCAGATAGTCTTGCTAACAGACACAGCCATTTTCTGAAGTCAATTGTAATAAAAGCATTTATTTTTATTTTTAGATTTCGGCATGTATGAATATTTTGGTAGTGATATTCATTGTAGAGTACGTTTTTCGATGCACGCGGAAAAAAATATTTAGGTTGCCCAGCATGAACACGGAGCCAAGCGTGAAGAAAAATAATTTTGTATTTGCTCTGAACGAGTACGTTTTCCTGAAATGGTAGTATATTGTGCATTTTTGTAGCGTTCCTATTGTATTATAGCTGAAGTTTTCACTAGTTCTGTGGCATTCTTCGTGAATATAATAGTGCTATACGTCGTGAGAAATATTACTCCTCGTGTATCGTTGCTATACCTATGATCAGTAAGCGAGTGAAACAGTCAAACTTTGATGACGGTAAAATACCTGCTTAATTTTGCTCATTCAGTTTAGGTTAGGCTTTTTAAGTTAAAAAATTAGTAGTCTCGGTATATTTCTGTGAAAATCACGATGTACTATTACGAACTATCAGTGGGTGATTTAAAGGAAAACATTCGTAGCTTAAATTGTGACGGTAACGTCACTGCCGTGAATACCATTTTGGAAATATGTGCAAGTATGTGGTTGAAAACATTCTTATTCAAGTGAGTGATTATAAATAAGTTATTTAGTATCTTATTTGTTTATTATTTAATCTGTTTGTTTGTTATATTTTCAATTATTTATCGAGTGAATTTAAAATATTGCAATGTTGGCTGTAGAGAGAGAGGTGGGGCTGCATCTGCTTTGTTTAAAAAAATGCAGCTGGTGTGACGAATGTATTCACCGCACACCACTGTCTAATTCACACCGCATTGGCACCTCTTGTCCTCCATTAGATCTCCTCTTTCTAGAATCTGTCCCGTAAGCTGACCCAAAACATCGTCCGATTTAAAGCTTGCTGGCAGACTTGCTGTCGCAGGCGGGTGCTTGTACGTCATGACAAATAGGACACGTACTATATACAGTAGACGTTCCTCTTGAGTCTTATAAGAATTTTTGGTTCTCGGAGGATGTGAGTCCACCAAATGACGTCCAGATTAAGCCGATTCTTCCGGTAATATCTGATTCCGGTTATCCGACCCTAGTTTGATGATGTACTCATCAACGTTCTCGAGGATGTAACTGTCACTGTTGACCTACGTGTTGATTGAATCTGTAATTTCTAATCACAGCAATTTCTTTTCCATTGTTTTGATATAAACCGTGAATTTGGGTACACATGCAACCCGAGGGAAAGCGACTTTTCCTTTTAAAGTAATATTCGTTTCAGATAGTAGATTCGTTTCATCTTTCCCTTGTTACTATTCATCTTCTTCCTTATCTATGGTTACCTCTTCTAGTACAATAACGCCAAGTCTGACGCTACTTGGTAATTTTCTGTGTAAACAGTTTCATTCATATCTCGCTTTATGGTCCGACCAAATCACTGGAAATGGACTTAGTCCATGATGGCATAACAAATTCTTTATCATGCGGCTTTATCGACGAAGCATCACGTGACCATTACGTATCAGTCTTAGTTTTATTATTTTATCTCATATGTTTACTAATTGAAAGCTTCCTGTCACGCATCTATTCATTCATTCATTCATGCATACATTTTAAAAAACATTCATTACTTTTACGAAGTGAATCTGAACTTAACATAAAATGGGAGTTTCTACTTTTAAACAGAAAATTGACCCGCACATTCCCAAAAGTAGGGTGACAAATTATTTAAATCGCGTGGTAATGGGGAAAGCATTATTTTTCAAATTATGAATGGACAGGAGGCTTATTTTACGACATATCTTTAACTATAATTTTAAACAGACCGTCTTTTATATCTCACTCTACTTGAGTACGTCATCAGTAGCAGTAATGATTTGGACAGTGAGTGTTTGTTCTATTATATAATACTGCAGGCATATACTAGAACCTTCCGAATCATTACTAAAGGTCTGTAGAAAGAAGGGTAATGAAGTTTACTTCATGAGCTTGCATGGCAATTTTCCTAACACTTTTCAGTACAGAACTGAAAATCCATTTTTCGGTGCTTCTACCATCTTCTGCTAGTCCATAATTTTGTTTTCAACCATTATAGAGTCTTCGTTAAGGAGGTCAAAAAGATAGCTACGATTCAAAGACCGAATGCAGTATTAGCTGCCGTCAGATAGGAGAGCATACAACTTGTGAGTTAATTTTACCGGGGTGCGTGTTTTAATTCAAACTATACTCAGTTTATAACAACTATAATTCATGTATCCTAGACAAACACAGAAGTATGTTGCAGTTTTCTCATGTTATTTACTTAGAAACTTGTGTCAACTTTGCATGTTTATTTGAACAGGAATATCATTTGCATACAAATTGATTATGCAAGAACATGCCCTGTGATATACAAGTGAAGTAATGCAGTGCATACTCATTTAACTAGCAAACTACAGTACCAAGCTCTAGGAAGTTATTTGCGTTACGAAGGGGGAAAATGAGGTTTTGCGTATGAATTGAGATCTTCCGAAAATAATATGCGAAACATTTCGGCCCTTACAACCTACGGTATTTTGTTTGTGCTGCATTGAATTTATTTATTCTTATTTAAACAGCCTTGCGATGAATGCATTATGCTCGATAAATAATACCTATAGACATGATATGGGCTTTCGGGCTTATGTCGTGTCAAGAAAGCAAGGTGAAACTCTTTAGGTTTCGCAAAGAACGTTGCTCCGTGCCCTCAGAAGAAAATCTTGACTGTTCACAAGGAAGTCTTCTAGAATAATGAGGGTTTAAATTTGAGAATTCTTTACCGTTGAAGCTGTGATGGTACGCTCGTATGTCACCAGATGGCTCGCTGTATGCTGGCACAGTGCTCCAAGCTCCAGTTAAGTTGTTCATTCCAAGCTGTGTGTTATGTGTTAATGTCATTCTTCCACAACATACGTATACCGGTTATGCCCCCTCCCTCTCACACCGTCCCATGTTATTATCATCCTCTGGTTTTCTCCACATACTTCCTTTCCATTCTTTAGATCTGCTCTATTCTATCTTTCGTTGCATTTATCTTATTTTATTAGTTTCTACATTCGTCGCTGATTCATTTGATGTCCTGTCTGATATTTATCATGCACACACTGTGTGATAGTACATCTTAATTAGAGCACGGCCGACTTGATGCGTCGCTCTAGCGAGCACAAGGAGCGCAGAGAGAGATCCAGTCGGCCGTGGTTGGGGCTTACTGTTGTCATCAGCTACCATTTGGAGCGCTGTACCAGCATACAGCAAGCCATCTGGTGGCGAACGAGCGTACCACTACAGCTTCAACGGTAAATCATTCTCAAATTCAAACCCTCATTATTCTAGAAGACTTCCTTGTGAACAGTCGAGATTTTCTTCTGAGTGCATGGAGAAAAGTTCTCTGTGGAACGAAAAGAGTTTCACCTTGTTTTCTGGATACAGAATAAGCCCAAAGGCCTATATAATGTCTACAAGTGCGGGCCGTGAAGGGATCAATGTTAACATATAATACTTAGCAAGATCCGTGTATCGCCTCCTTTGGACCTGATGACGGTGGCCATTCGGCTTGGCATTGCACCGAACAAGACACCATAAGTGTTAGGAGCCATAAATGCAAGACCGCTGCACACCCTCCCATAACGCATAGAGATTGGCAGGGACAGTGCGTGTGGTGTGCACATCCAAATATGCTTAATGGAAATGGAGTGGATGACTTTGGAGGGCAGAAAAGCGTCCTTATGTACATGGATGTTCATCGGACGAATCAGCCAAAATTCAAGGACGATGGACCGGTGCATTGTCCTGTTATAAGTACAGGTCTCCTGCTGGGTGCTGGAGATGAAGAAATGGGTGGACATCGTTTGACAGCATTGTTCGCGCATGACAGCAGGTTCCCGTATTGTTCTCCGACGAAGGGCGTTGGCAGATGTACCAAAGGTTTCATTTCATCCCATGTGATTGGTCCCTGTACTATTACATTCACTTGCCCCAACCCAGTGCCATTTCGCCAAAATGCAGCTATCCCTAGTTCAATTGCTATCAGTGTGTTATGCTCAGTTCAGAGCAAACCATCCAACATGGAGGGGATTCAGGTGTAGAATGATTTATTTTTTCAAGGGGTTTAACGCCGCACATTGATGTTTTTCGACTACGCAGGGATAGGGAAGTGGTGAAATTGGGAAGGAATGTTCCGTGACCTTAATTAACGTACAGCCGCAGCATTTGCCGGGAGTGAAAATGGGCGACCACGCAGAAACATTTTCAGGGATGCTGACGGTGAGATTTGAACCAAGCATCTCCAAAATGCAAGCAGACAGCTGCGTGAACTTAAGCTAACGGCCGACTCACTCGGTGCTGCAGAAACTGATGTTTTATAAACTGTCCTGGAGAAATCAAAGAACGCAATTGGGAAAGTGAATTCTACCAAATTAGAATTAATATAGAAATATAAATAAGAATATATTTTTTACTGACACACAATGAACAACGTAAAACTTTTAAACTATTGGATTCAGTAAGTGTTGATATTTATGTCCATTTGCAGTTCTGCATTACAATTATTACTAACCGGTATTTACTCTAGCTATTTCCTTGCCGTCCAGAAAAGGATGAGTACCTATTCGCTTTAGTCGAAATATTCAATGATTAGGGAAAGTTGTTGGTCTCTAAATGTGTGATTTTGTGTACAAAATATGTATAGAAGTTGCATTATACACTTTCCAAGGCCCTGTCAATATACATATTACATTTGTTAAGAAGGCCGCCATATTTTTCGATGCCGACTCATTTAATGTAATTTTAAGGGTATTAAGTCTAACGAAACACTAATTATTACACACACAACTCTATAATATACCTGTAAAAATACACAAAGTATGACATGTTTCGTTCTACACGCCCGACTGAGGGGCTCAGACGGTTGCCGGTTGGCTGGATCAATCGTGGCTCAGTCCGGTGGTATTTGAAGGAGCTCAAGTACGTCACCCTCGTGTCGGTAGATTTATTGGCACGTAAAGGAACTCCTGCGGACAAAATTTCGGCACATCGGCGTCTCCAAAGTCCGTCATAAGTAGTTAGTGCGAAATAAAGCCAATATTATTATTCGTTCTGCATGTTCTATTGTACATGTATGTGCATGATTAAAAGTGATTTTGTATAATCTGAGAATGTTCTTGTAGAAAGAAACATGTCGTTCCTTGTTTAATACTGTGTATTTTTGCAGGTATGTTAAAGTGTTGTATGTGTTACAGTTATTGTTTTATTCAGACTGAAAAGCCTCAAATTCAAAAATAGATTATATACACGGAGAGTTATTTCTCGTGGTATGTTTTAATACTGGTAGTACGTTGAGTGCGTTAAATAATTCTGGTTTCGTAAATTTTCATTTCATTGTTTTGAATGGCGTGAACATACGCAATTCATCGCAGTATAAAATAAAATAAAAGTTGTGAATGAAACTAAATAACTACACTTTTCTACGGGAGGGTTTTTCATAGTAACACACGTTATTCAAAGTGTAGATTAAATAATACGTTGGAATAATTCCGCCTTTTCTGTGCGGTTTTATAAATAAACGGATTTGATCTGTGGTCGATTAAGATGAGCTGAAATATCTTACATCGTCAATGGCAAAACTGCGAAATAAATCGTCGTTGCGCCTAGAAAAACCGCTATAGTTCAGTCTAGAGAGAAGTTCTGTCATCTAAGGTTCAGTATTGCTTGAACTGCATCAATGAAGTTTTGTTCTGTTATACATGTGCTGCGGTTAGTGTTCCACCCCCTCAACGTTGACACATACTTCGAGGCACAATGACGAAACGTGCCTGAAACTTTTTCAGAAACGATTTTTAAATTGATATTAGCAGTTTTTTCATTTTTAGAGTTCACAGCAACACGATTAAGTAATTCTTAATCTTCAAATAAGATGTATTATGTTCCTATACATAAACCCTTTTCTTAAGATAACAAACAAATAATATATTATTTTCTCTAATCCAAACAATGGGTTTCTCTTCCCGACAATTTTTGTTTAGTGGATTTGTGTAAAGTATTTTAGGAAATTGATGAAAAAATTAATATTGTATCGCTCCGTAGTGTGCCAGATAGAGGTACATATTATATTTTAACTGTGAAAATTTAGAGACTACGGTCAAATAAGTAGTTATCGATACTTAGAGAATGAAGCCCTTAGGTCCTAATCAAGTACGCCACTCTAGACAGTCATGCTTGCTGTAATAATGCTATCAGTAAAAGAGACCAAGTATTCTGTGGAAACCAAAGTCTTCTGAATCAGTTAATCCAGAAAATGGAGAGGTTTCAACTTAAAACGTGAACAACTGTAATTTCTAACTATGATTTCGTACATATCGGATGCTTCTTTCGAGAAGGGATTTTCCTGGTGAATGAGACCCATAACCATGAGGATATTTTAAGTTATTTTTAGGATAAGAATGAAACGTAAAAGTTTTCTCGTTTTAGAACTCCTGCTCGCCTTGAACCTTCTGAGGTAAAAGAAATGGGTTTGTTACTTCACAGTGGCGTAACAGAGCTTCAAATGTAGGGAGATCACGACTGCAGAGTGTCAACGTCCTTGTGTTTTTACTAGGGTGGCTGTAGTTCGAATCCCGACTAATGAACAAAGGATTTCTGGAATACAAATCGAGTCCCTGTGAGACAAACTCTACGTACAGTGTTAGGTCTAGTGGTGTGAAATGAAATGGCGTATGGCTTTTAGTACCGCGAGTGTCCGAGAACATGTTCGACTCGCCAGGTGCAAGTCTTTTGATTTGACACCCGTAGGTAACCTGCGTGTCTTGATGATGATGAAATGGTGATGAAGACGCATATATCCAGTTCCCATGCCAGCAGATTCAACGCATGGAGGTTAAAATTCCCGACCCTGCCGGGAATCAAACCCGGTATCCCTGTGACCAAAGGTTGGCACACTAAACATTTAGCCATAGAGCCGAATGTTCTAGTGGCTTTAATCATATTATCGAACGAAACGATTGCTTGATACCTTGCTTACTTCAAAATTCATTGTTTCCCGAAATCTTATCTGGACTCCCCGTCTCTTGAGGCGTGGGGTGTCAATGAGGGAATGTAGGGCTGGGTAAAATGTAACCGAGTGAAAATCAAATCAGAGATCTATGAGTATATTGGTCTTCTAGTTTATCAACAAACATTTTACTTCTAGCAGGACGAAATTACCCCGCAGACATACAGTTTAAATGTATTTCCACTGCTTATGCAACGAATTCCATTTATTTTATGCTTTTAATAAAAATGTCTCTGTTATTCATGTTATGTTCCACAACCTACTTTTACGATTTTTAGACACACTGAAGTCTCACGGTCGGTAAATTTACCGACATGGGGCTGGTGTATGTGAGCACCTTCAAATGCAACCGGAACACAGTTGGAATGCAAGCAGACAACTTGGATTCAGAAAGAGAGCGCATCCACTATCACTCAGGTTTAATTTGGCACTCACTCAGATAGATTTTCGGTGACACTGGGAGTGGAACGAGTTTAGAATGAGAAGAAAACAGCAATGACCTCAATTGAAGATCCGTCCTGGCAATTACCTGATGATGATGATGATGACGACGAAAATAATGATGATATGTATGAATTATATATATTGTTTTTTACAGTGGCATACACACAGATTCGCTTTCTTAACAAGTAAATGGCTTTCATTATTTTTATTATTTTGGACAGTGAGTGAAGGAGTAAAAGACTTTGGAGTTCAGTAGCACACTGGTTGATGCTAGATGAGGTGTCTGTTGAAACAAAGTGTATGGCTTTGTTTCTTTCTGGGTGCAAGCACAGCATAACTAACTAGGCAGAGAAATCTGAACCGGGGCTAATCATCTGACTAACGAGCTATTGTTCCGTCAAAGGGCATAATCCACAGTTTGCCTCTGATTTTTACCTCGTTATAACTCACAGGGGACGATCATTCTAGTTGTTTGAGCTTCCATTATATGTTCATACGCGAAAATAGTGCCTAATCACAATCGATCTCTCCAACAGTGAGTCAGAACGTTGCTAATTTGAGTAAAATCAATCAATGGTGACCTCGCGGGTAACATAAATTTATCAGCGGAGATCGTCTCTTCAGCTCACTGCAACTGTATCCCTAGCTTATTCTTATTCTTCTTTCGCTTGGTTTTTCTCCAATTACCTGAGATTTGTGACACGTTGTCAATACGTGTGGTGTCAATGGTACTTCAGGGAGCTGTATCTATGGTTCACAATAGATCAGCTACAGTCAATATCACGTAATGTTGACGTGCAATGACCGCGACTCTCAACTATTAAGTATGGATCAACTAAATAATCGCATTTGTGGAGAATGAAAGAGTAAGTGAAAATGGTTCGTGATATATTTCTTATTAACATTTAGATTTCATATTGGCATATCGTCGTTGTCGGGACAAAACCTCTATGTGAAATATTTTAGCTTAGAACTTTGGCCGGCAAGGTTCTGTCACTTAAGGTCCAATATAGTGTGACAGATGTCAAGGCATTCTCGCTCTTCATAATGTATGTGCTGCGGGTCAGTATATCTCCAAAAATATTAACACATAAAGAGGTTTCGTCCCGGCAACGACGATATGCAACCCAGCCACCATAAAATGTTAACTGAATGTAGCACAATCCTGTCGTAATGTAATCGAACCATGGGGTGAGATAGTAAGGTTAAAACACATTATTCATAAGTAGATACTCGTAAATAAGGCAGTAGTAGAATAAGATTTGGTGGTTAAATGCAACTCTACTGGTATCCACTTTGGATGATTTTATGACTGGATAGATGTACTTTCTAGTTCATGTATTTTAAGTTGGTGTTAAGGAAACAGGATTTTCTTGCAAGCTGTTTTACGTCGTACCGACACAGATAGGTCTTATGGCGACGATGGAATAGAAAAGATCTAGGAGTGGGAAGGAAGTGTCCGAGGCCCAGCATTTTCCTGGTGTGAAAGTGGGAAACCATGGAAAACCATCTTCAGGGCTGCCGACAGTGGGGTTCGAACCCACTATCTCCCGAATACTGGATATTGGCCACACTTAAGCGACTGCAGCTATCGAGCTCGGTGAAACCTGAATTCAATACACTATTTAATCAAATAAAAGACATTATATGATCAGTAAATATCAGTAAATATTTCATCCATCTACTCGACATCTTCAGCTATATAACATAAGCAATAAACCATTAATGCATTTAGATTATTGAAAAGAGAACAGTGGGTAATAAAATAGCCATACGGTAAGTAATGCATGACCCATTAAAAGTGTGGAATGAACCACCAACTTAAAATACCTGAACTAGAAAGTACATCTATCCAGTCATAAAATCATCCAAAGTGGACACGAGTAGAGTTGCATTTAACCACCAAATCTTATTCTACTACTGCCTTATTTACGAGTATCCACTTATGAATAATGTGTTTTAACCTTACTACCTCACCCCATGGTTCGATCACATTACAACAGGATTGTGCTACATTAACTTTTTATTGAGGCTGTGTTGCATATGCTGTCGGGGTTCTAAGAGGTAGTGCTCCTGAAGGTTATAAGCAAATATCATGCGGAGAATTTTGTAGCCTATCTGATACTCACTAAAGGGGATTCGGAATCCTAAACGTATAAAACATTCCTTACATGACTTTAGATTTTCATTCCACAAATTCATTTAAATCATAGGGATAAAGTATATATATCATTTACATTTACCGAAGAAGCTAGTCGAATGCTACGTCCAGGCCATCGCTTTGTATGGATCAGAAAAGTGGACACACAAAAATGAGGGAGAAATAGCTAAAGAGATTTGAAATGTTGTGATGAAAAGAGTAACGTGCATGAACTTAGTGACAAATCAAGAGATCTTCAGAAGAGCTTTTCTTTAGAGAAAATCTAACTGGTTCGGGCACATCCCGGAACGAAACTGTCTGTAGTGTGATGACGCTGATTGTAACTTAAAGGAGGAAAGGGAACCTGGAAGAAGAACTAAAATGATAGACGCCTTAGAAGAAAAAAATAAGTTACTTATTTCTAAAGGAGGAAGCTGACGATAGAAGAACGTGAAAAGCTAGATTCACCGACCAAGTCAAAGTACATTCCATTAGGTAACCATTAATAAAGAAAAGAAGAAAAAGAAGAGAGTTATCATGGAATCGTCTTACGTAGATTGAGTTTTCGTAACAATGAAACGACACAAAGAAAAATTTTGGGAGCGTGAGAATTAGTTAAATATGCAAAGTAGTACTTTTAATAGGATATGTTCAAACATTGCTCTTACCACATACGACAATTCAGTAGTTTAAGGAGATCTAACGCGCAGCTCTTCTCAGTACTTACCTGAAAAGAAACGGAAAACATTAGTGACAAATATTTCTTAATTACGTGATCACAAGCATGCAAATCATTTTCTGAGTACAGAAAAACACTTTTTTTTCAATTTTCTTGAATATTGAATGCGTAGAATAAATTTTTAAACCGAGGAAACATTACAGACCTGTAAACGAATTCATTATCTTATAATATTTTGCTATCTGACTTCACTCACTACATTTCAGGCGACCATTCACTTATCCGGAGTATGAGTCTCATCCTTGGTTTTGACGATATGAAAGTGACTGAGGTATGAACGATGATAATTTCTTATGCAACAATTCCCTGTTATGAATGGTGTGAGAAAGTCCCTGGTAGGGTGAGTTTGTGCGTGTATTTCATGGTCTTGGAAGACTGATATGTAGTAGTTCAGGCTCGGTAATGGAAGCAACGGGAAAACAACCTCACTCCTCATTTCTCTACAATGCCTCTTCAGTGATGTCTGGACCATCTATGACAGTTGATGTACGGGCTGTTGAGGATCGAAGCAGCCTTTGAGCTGTGCGAGTACATACTCAACACATAAGAATTTCTCATCATGGGTTATTAATTAAATATAATTATCGTCATCGATTTTCGCTATTAAATATTTATCCCCCACATCATTTCATTAACTATGTATTACATAAAATTTAGATTGATCATATTTGTTTATTAGAATTAAGGGTAAAATCCTGTACATATGATGAGATTTGTTGAATAACCTGGGAGTTTAAACTTTAACTACTTTAGAAGCTGGTATAGTTTCGGAAGTTAGTTATTTATAGTTAGTTGTCTGGACACGTCGGATTATTCATTGCCCGAGGGCATGATCATGCACAACCATAAGAAGGCTAACTGTTACAGTAGCGAGATGACGCTGAGAAGAAGCGAGAAGATTTCGAACAAAGTGTTAACATGTGGGATGTAGATCGGAGATACATTTAGCTGGTTGACGGGTATACTTCGAGATTGGGATATTTCTAATTTTTCTTTCTACTTTTTGGGGGGGGAGATGTCAAGTATTTTTTCTTTTATCTTTCGTTCTGCCTTTATTTATTTATTTATTTATTTATTTATTTATTTATTTATTTATTTATTTAAGGTGGCAAATTTAAGGCTCTTGACCTTCCCTTACACTTAACCACATTCTATGCTAAAGGTTAAGAAATTGTCTTTTCATACAAATTATGAGGTGATTATGACAACGCTGATGACGATTCAGTGACCCGCTTTGCTATTCACGGGTTTCATCATAAGTGCTGCCAAAGTAAGACGTGCCATGTACCAGATATGCAGTGTGTGTGCTTGTGGTGTGGCAAGCGATGTGATACTGTAGATATCATGCTTCTCATTGTCAGGAAAGAAATATGTCCTTGATGAACTAAGTAAGGAATAATTCATGTGTATATACTCTGAAATTACTTTTGGCCATTCGCCGCATTAAACATTATTATTATATGATGACGATTGTTATGGGGAAGAGCAACACTTAACAAACAATCTGTTGTGAAATGCTAACATATTGACAACATTTTGTGTGTAACTAGTCGACACTGGGTATAATGATGATTCTAACAATATTTAAAAACAGACAAGCAAGTTTTAAAGTAATACACATTTGTTTCTATAGTTAGGTAACTAATAATCTACGTGATTAGCCCATCTTAATACAAGTAATTTATGAATTTATGTAAATACTTAAGTGCTACGTCATTCATTCCCACATACACCCATGCATACATATAACCTGGCTACCCGCTTAGGAGGAAATATCGGCAAGATCTTCTAAAAGTGACTAATGTCGTATAGTGCCTAATTTTCAGCAGGAAATAATTCTATAACCTGGCACCAGACACTTGGAACGAACGGTTATACACCGATGTACGATTTATGGGTAAAGTAAGAGAGGATACAGTTCGAGTATAATGCTGATGAGGGAAGGAAAGGTAGCTGAGATCTCAGGTAAGACACTGCGGGGTTGCTTCATTTAAGAGTTGGAAGATGAGTGTAGAAATGTGTAAATATCTCATTTGTTCTTAATTTTATCAGCCGAGTGTCTCACAATTGGGGATGACATGTGAGGTATAGTTTAATGCAAATTTAAAGCGGATGCAGTAGTTCATCGCTTTCTGCAATGTCTTTATTTGTTCCTCGGTAGCGTTAACTAATACAACACCACAAGAGTTGAGTGCCTGAATTAGGTTAATTTTCATAGTGTGTGGAAGAAGCGAATGGTAGCAGTACAAGCCAGCTGACAGGGCAAGATATTTTCAGGGCTTGTATTCCTTGGAGAGTTCATTCATACTCATACTCATACTAATTGCCTTCTAATTATACTGATTGCCTTATACTTACATTGACTCCCAGATATGTATACTTATTTACAGAGATTTATACTCATTATCTACTGATTCACTTATACAACTTATAGAGCTAATACTGTGCGCTGAATCACAATTATGGATACGAAGCAAAGCAAAGCAATGTCATCTCCGTACAGGCAATGAAGGCCCTTGGAGGGGTGAAAAGTAAAGTCTTCCACTATCTGTAACCTCGACACTTGGTGGGGTAGAGTGGTTAGCTCTAAGCCTGGCCGCAATTGCCCACAGGAATTAACATGGTACTCATTTTTGGTGTAGGCTGAGTGAACCTCAGGACCATATGCACCTCCGGAAGTAGAAATCTCGTTTCTTAAATTTTTCGACTTCCTGACGGAGAATATAACCCACGTCCTTCCGGGTGAAAGATATGGATACAAGTCCGGTAAAATATATATTACATGTAGAGTGAGTGAAATTATTGCAGAAAGCAATATGCTTAACTGTAACAAGCACTGCATCTGTCCGGTCCTTTCATTGACGAAACTAAGGATAGGATGTTTGATAGCAGGAGAGCACCAAAGAAATCTAGGTCTTCAGGACCGGTTCTACTACTGGGGTTGCTTGCATATGCGGAAAACCTGCGCGAGGGATATTGCAGAGGTCTTTTTTTGTCAACAACCTAGAGGGAAGTTCTAGCAGCCGTCCAGAAGCTGTTTAAGGTAATATAAGTCAGTGGATCAATACCATATTTCCAAGATGACACGACATTTTCCGGCAAGAGTTTAAATTAAGCAAATACCAGTAGCTTATTTTCAATTTTAATTTCATTCTGTCTCTTTAATCTTTAATTATTTTGTAACGATAAGATAAATCTCACATTTTTCATTTAAATTCAAATAATATCATTCTTTTTTGTTGTAAATGCAGTCAATTAATTATTTCAAGTACTCCCAAATCAATGTGGAAATCTAAACAAAACCTGTACCATGATATATTTTCAAGTATATTACTACCCCTTCCGGACCCGTGGTGTAGGGGGCTACGCGTCCACCTGTCTGCCGGCGGCCCCGAGTTCGACTCCCGGCAGGGTCAGGGGTTTTTAATTGCAAATTATTAATATCCCTGGCCTGGGAACTGGGAGGTTGTGTCGTCCTTAACGTTACTTTCCTGAAATTCAACACTGTACCCTTCTTCCATTCCAGTTACAAGCAACTTCATATCACATGGTACAAGTAGGGGCAAAAGATCGACGCCTCGAACGAATAGCATTCTTTTAAGTTACTAGCCCAGACCTTAGAGAACTGTCACGTTTATTACAACGAATAACTCTTAGGTAAACTTCAATGATCACTTATTGATTTAAACGTTCTGGTGTACCTGAAGAAGTTTCCAAACTTCTAAACACTACTATCCAAACAAAAAAAAAGTGTCATCCTAGCCTATCACAACATAAAGTCCGGGACAAAACTGATAAATACCCGTACAACCGACTGTATGATCACGTGTTGATGGTACAAGCTTTGCCCTCCAGTTAAGGTGTTGTGAGCCTGCTATGGTAGTATTTCAAGGTATAGTGCAATATTCCTAAATATTGATTCTTGGTTATGGAACAAGTTGATATTAGGGTTCAAGGTTGCGAATTAGAACGGGTAGTAATCACCTGGGACCATGTATAGTTCATAAACAATAAGCGGGTCTTGACCTACGTGAACACTGCAAGAGATAACACCGCTGGTGTTCAGTGTTCATTCACCAGTCACTCTTTGGTATCGTAATTCATAATAATAGCAAGAAAATTTAAGGCAAGAATCAAAATACCACTATATAGTGAACAAACTTGATGTAATTAAATCCTTTGCCATGCGGTTAGAACAGGGAAAGTGAAAATTAATACGGAGATACTACATAATTTTCCTTTTTTGTAGTACCTCCGAAATACAGATGATAACAATTACTTCAACAAGTATGTTCTCGTAATATAAAATATCAATACCTAAAGTCATAGATATATCAGAATTTTTTTCCAATTTCGGAAAGCTGGAAGATGAGTTTAACCATCTAATAGATCATTATGCATGTCCAATATGCAAAGGTAATACAGGATTTGTGCTCGAAATAATATCAGCTCCAAATGATATGTTCCATGGTAAATGCAGTGTGATCGTCGCCATAAGACCTATCTGTGTCGGTGCGACGTAAAGCCCCTAGCAAAAAAAATGCAGTGTGGGTTTACTGAAAATGTTTGCAGTTGCTAATTAGTCCGGCTCCATGGTTGACTGGTCAGATACTTAGCTTTCAAACTTCTCAACCCGAGGTTCGAATTCTACTCGGGTATAGGCATTTAAATCTCGAACGTTTAATTATCTTGGCTCAAGGAATGAGTTTTGTACTATCCTCAACGTTCGTGCAACTCAAAAATCGCACGTAATACTGTCCTCTAGCACATTAACACGAAATTTTCCATACACTACAGATGCCGTCCACATTCGTCAGATTGTGTGGCTTAGAGGGCTGTGCCAGGATAACAATAACTACAACAAATTATTATTAAAAATCGAACAATTTTTCATTACGGTTTGTGGTCAGTACTGGTCTTAACCACTTAAAATATAAAGATAATACGAAGAGCACGCGTTTGTGAAGACTATTTTACCCAGCGTACCTCACACAAATACATTACGTCAAGTTATTAAATATGTCGCAATGCAGTTTGTTTTCTGCGTCACATTTTCGTTTTTTACACAAAGAATAATCGTTATAGAATATTTCGCAGTGTCGTGGCATGCTTCCAGATAAAGACAGAAATTAATTTCTCAGCGCTGTAAGCGCCTGCGAAAATGCAAAACATCACAGTGATTCAAATATTCAGAATAGTTGAATTCTATTGGCCCTATAATAAACAGCATGTTGGCATTTTTATCAATGTGCCCTCTAAAAGAATTATATCAGTTACAGCATTCTCAAGAAAATGTATTTTGTGGAACCTTTCCATGAACAATTTCTTGGACTTTTATTCAAAGATCTTGAAAGTTTTAACATGAAAATGTGTTATGTTCTTAAACGACTGCAAATATGAATTTGTCGCTGTTTGATGCGCCAAGTACGAGGGCACATGGTGTTACCACTTTCTTACATATGTGGTCAATTTTAAAGTGCGGCGGATTCTGTAAATCACATCCGAAGTTTTGAAAATTAACGGAATTAAAATGCAATAATTAGTGTTCACTCTAATTAAATGCATTCTACACAGAAATCAAATGAAGTGTACGTTCGCGTTTAGGTTACGAATAAGAACTATACAATTAGGCAGCTACCTTCAGTTATTTCAGTTATGAACTAGAAGTTGTAGGGTCAATATTCGGTGTACTGTATAGTGTATATCACCCAAAAGTAACATTTTTTCTACAATTCAAAATGATAGTATCACAACAGTTTTGATCTGATGGCCTTCAAATTTTGTAAACATGTGCACTCTACTAACATTCATAATTTATTGTATTGGTTTTGATAATAGATGATAATAGTAAAAATCAGACTGCGATAAATATATTAATCAGATATTAATAAAACAATATTACATATTAATAACAGTTTTGTTGAAATATAAGAATTGCACTTAAACCACAAGTAATACTAAAACTATAAATTTAAAAGTGAGTTTCGAAGTAATATGAAGATTGCCACTTCACACAATTTTAAAGTGATATTTTCAAATATTTCATAATTTTTAAATTACTGCTACATTAAGAAAAGTTGTCATGTTTCCCTAACTATACCCATGTTAACTAAGTTTAAAAATATCGAGTAAATTGGAATAAAACTACTCACAAATCGAATTGCATTTAGAATAATAAATAATGGTACTTGCTTTACGTCCCACTAGCTAAATTTACGGTTTTCGGAGATGCTAAGTTTGCGGAACTTAGTCCTTCAAGAGTTCTTTTACTTGCAAGTAAATCTACCAACACGAGGCTGACGCATTTGAGGACCTTCAAATACCAACGGACTGAGCCAGGATCGAACCTGTCAAGTTGGGGTCGAAAGGACAGCGTCTCAATCGTCTGAGGCACGCAGTCCAGCAATTCCATTAACGTTGCCCCTTAAAAGAATATAAAGTTATGCAAATGCAAAATATTGTCATTGTGATTTCCAGTTAATTCTCAGTTACAGAGGTACACAACACTACCTCTGCCTGGCCAATAAACTCAATTTATTACCGACTTTTGTAACTGGCGTTAATTACAGTTATGGCTGAATTTTCCTGCGTTCATTTGTGTAATCAGTTCAATTAGTCATGTATCGGATTAATAAATATTCATTGAAATATTCATGAAAATGCATACGCGCAGAACTTAAAGGCCATGGCTGCTGTCAAATTCGTTTCATTACAGAAGGTGTCCGTTTAAGTACAATCCTAAAAAATACCTATACATTAGACGTATTCGACTATATTAGTAATAATTGCTGCTAATCTACTTGCAATTGAAGGATTTCATCTTTGGCACGGTGTTATTTGAATTGTGCAGGTTTTAACAGTTCCCTTAGATGCGATAGGCAAACAAAACAAAATATGGCGATCTGAATACTTTCGAATACGTATCGCAAATGGGTACATCTAACTGGGATAATAGAGAACGGTTATGATAACGATATAAGGAGAGAAGTTTTAGTCACTCGTCCTCACTCACAGCAATATTATGCCAATACGAGAAGTATGCTACCAACGTCCAGGTGAGAATTAAATAATTTCTTCATAGTTGCTTAAATGAAGTACAGCTCTCTAAATATTTTATACCTTCATACCTGCAAAACCTTCAGTAAGTGGGACACCGGAAACTTTGCAGTAAGAACAACCTGCTTGTTGCTAATTTGAAGTACCCGGAAGGTCTATTTGAAACAATTTCCAAACTGATTAGTTTAATTATCACGGGTATCATTAAATCACGTCCGCCTCTGTGGTGTAGTGGTTAGCGTGATTAGCTGCCACCCCCGGAGGCCCGGGTTCGATTCCCGGCTCTGCCACGAAATTTGAAAAGTGGTACGAGGGCTGGAACGGGGTCCACTCAGCCTCGGGAGGTCAACTGAGCAGAGGTGGGTTCGATTCCCACCTCAGCCATCCTCGAAGTCGTTTTCCGTGGTTTCCCACTTCTCCTCCAGGCGAATGCCGGGATGGTACCTAACTTAAGGCCATGGCCGCTTCCTTCCCTCTTCCTTGCCTATCCCTTCCAATCTTCACATCCCTCCACAAGGCCCCTGTTCAGCATAGCAGGTGAGGCCGCCTGGGCGAGGTACTGGTCATACTCCCCAGTTGTATACCCCGACCAAGAGTCTGAAGCTCCAGGCCACTGCCCTTGAAGCGGTAGAGGTGGGATCCCTCGCTAAGTCCGAGGGAAAAACCGAACCTGGAGGGTAAACAGATGATGATGATGATGATCATTAAATCACAATCTATGCCATTATCTGTAATTGTTCGATACAATGATCGTTATTCAATCATCTTGAATCGTCTGTGATGGGTACGATAGCCAACATAGTTATAATATTAAACAGATGTCAGAACATTATAATATTACAAAATATTATTTATTACGACGCTCTCTTTTATACATGAGAAAGTTAGTACTTCATAGTTTCAAAAATCTCCATTGTAGTGGTATGAAATGCTCTTCAGTTTCAAGGGGGCGTGATTATATTTTTTTTCAGAATGGATATCCGAACAAACCAACTTGATTTTATATTGTAGCATTATTGAATCTGTCCCCACTTCTTCCATATCTATCATATTCTTCTTAAACCTCCTACTAGTAAATAGAACAAGAGAACAGTATCCAGTAAGAATGGAAGACAAAGATAATATCAACGATTCACCTAGAAAAACCGCAATGTGATAATATTTCAGCTTAGAACTATGACCAGAAAGCTCCTGTCATCCAAGTTTCAGTACTGCATAAACTACAGTACAGTATATCAACGAATTTTCATTGTAAAAAGTGAGTGTCCTGCGGGTCGGTATCTCTCCCCTAAAAATTGTCACATCACGGCATTTCAAGGCGCAACGACGATGTATAAGAATAAATTTCGAAATACTTTCTTCTGTCTGCCATACAGTGTTTACACTGAAGAAGAATTCAATTGGCATCTAAGAGACACTATTCCGTCATACCACTCTCTCTCTCTCTCTCTCTCGGTGTGTGTGTGTGTGTGTGTGTGTCTCTTCCAGCTTCGAAATTGTATGAAAATTGTGGATTTATTAGTAAATAATTAAATCCATTACCAGACGCAATTTTTATTGAATCTTTTTGCAACGCGTTTCAGAGTCTATGCTCCATCGTAAGATGTTGAAATGATGACATTCGAAATTGTAGATTTCTTTCGAGTAATTTTATCTCTTTCAACAAGTAATTCCCCTTGCTTATTAAATACGATTGATAATCTCGTACAGAGTGATGAGAACAGGAAACTGAAATATCAAACTGTAAAATAATTTTGAATAATATCTCTATGTCTATGTATATTTCCTTCAGGCTAATTCCCCCCCTCATTACTCATTTTTCCTTCCTTTCTTCTATCTTAAGCTTATTTTCCCTTTTCTTGTGAGTCCATATATTTCTTGAGCTTGGAAAGGAACAGTTTTCTCAACTTACCTTCCTACACACTACGTTATTCGGACACGCCAAGGTTTCGGAATTTAGTCCCAGATTTCTTTTACTTGCCACTAAAACTACCAACACGAGGCTGACACTTTTTTTAGCACCTTCAAATACCTACGGACTGACCCAGGATCGAAACTGGTCCAGTTGGGGTAAAAAGGGTAGCGCCTCAACCGTCTGAGGCACGAAGGCCGGCAATTTCATTAAGGTTGCCCCTCAAAAATTATGCAAATGTAAAATATCCTTATTGTGATTTCCAGTTAATTCTCATTTATAAAGGTACACAACACTACCTCTGCCTGACCAATAAACTCATTTTATTACCGACATTTTTAACTGGCGTCGATTGTAGTTATGGCTGAATTTCCCTCCGTTAATTTGTGTAACCAGTTTAATTAATCATGTATCGGATTCATAAATATTAATTCCTCATACGCACAGAACTTAAAAGCTGTGGCTGCTGTCAAATCCGTTTCATTAAAGAAGGTGTACTTTTCAGTATAATCCTGAAAAATACCTATAATTAGACATATTCGATTATATTAGTAATGATTGTTGCTAATCTACTTGCACTTGAAGCAGTTCATCTGAGACACGGAGTTATTTGAATTTTGTAGGTTTAAACAGTTCCCTCGGATGCGATAGTAATGTGAGAAGGACAAAGTAAACAAAATATGGCGAAGAATACTTTCGAATACTTACTGCGAATGGATAAATCGAACTGAGGTAATAAAGGACGTTTACGGTAAAGTTATAAGGAGAGAAGTTCTAGTCGATAGTTCACAATCACAGCAATATTCTGTCAATATGAGGAGTAGGCTACCAACGCCCAGAGGAGACTTAAAGAATGTCTTCATAGTTGCTTGAATGAAGTGTAGTTCTCCAAATACTGTATAATTTCATACCTGCAATATATTCGGTAACTGGGACACCTTAAACTTTTCAATAAGAACAACCTGCTGGTTGCTAATTTTGAGTACGCAGAAGGTACAATATTGCAACAATTTGCAAATTGATTAGTTTAATTATCACGAGTATCATAAAATCACAGTCTATGCCATTATCTTTAATTGTTTGACACCGATTATCCTTATCCAATCAGCTTCAATAACCTGTGATGGGTACGATAGCCACCATAGTTAAATTATACAATAGATATCAGAACATTAAAATATTACAAAATACTATTTGTTATGACCGTTTATTTTATACATGCGAAAGGTAGTACTTCTTTATTAACGGCACTCTCTATTGTAGCGGTATAAAATGCGTTTCGGTTTCGAGGGGGCGTGATGAAAAAAATTTATTTTAGAGAATGGGTATCCGTACAAACCAACTTGATTTTATACCGTAGGATTATTGAATTTGTTCCTACTCCTTCCATGTCTATCATATTCTTTTTAAAACTACTTCTAGTAAATAGAACAAGAGAAGAGTATCCAATTAGAATGGAGGAAAAAAATAATATATAGCTCTAGTTCTTTTATGTCCTCAGTCTCCGTCAGCCATACGGTACAGACATTTTTGCTTTGCCGAATGTGAACAGCAAGTCAGTCTGCTGGAAGACAATATTGCAGCATGGACTTAGAAAGCCACCTTGAAAGTAGAGCTATTAATTGTGATGACTGCGGTCCATCCTTCGGTATCGGGTCTAGGAACTTGCTGAGAAATCTTCTCTGTCTGTGAGAGGCATCGCTTGTTGTAAGTGTTTGAGTCAGTCGTTAGGCCAGTTCCAGGTTAATTACTGTCATGGAAAGGGCTGCTTTCTCCCACGAGTTGGGTTCAATGTAATCACCAAAGTGGTTAAAATTTCTGTATTGGCTAGATGTTATCCAGTTCTAGTGATATCTATGATAGCCTCTTCGATGTTGGCGAAGAACTTGGAGTTCTCCAGTAACACTTGGAGTCCAACTTTGGACGCTTGTCTTCTAGGATAATTGACTTGGATCGCCGCTATTTCCAGAGATTCAGCGATCAGTATCATATCGTCTGCAATGGTCAGGCAATCTGATGTCCACCCTTATCTCTTATAACCCAAGTAGACCTTACTCTGCACACGCAAACTGACCAGTTCCATGCACCATCTTCTCGCAACTGTTTCAAGGACAAAATTGAACAGGAGTTGTTAAAGCCCGTCACCTTGTCTGACCCATGCTTGGTCTGTAACGCCTCTGAATTTTACCTTAGAGTGTGTGTCAGTCCAGATTTGAAGAATAAGTTTTGGGTTATTGTATTGTTTTGTTCTCTGGTTCTATTTCCCGGAGAATTTTTCAAATGGTTCTTATGTCCTTGGACTCTGTGGTCTTCTTAAAATCAATTATGTAGAATACCAGCTTTCGGCTTTTAATAGCTTCTAAATCTGGAGTAGGCAAGAAGTATTTTGATATTTAGTATTTACTCAGCACAGGATTGATTCTTGCTGAATACTCCCTGGTATTCCTCCAGTTGAGTCTCTGCCCGTCGAGTCGATTGCAACCTTTCAAACGAAGCAGACGCGTGTGCGGGAGTGCTGAGTGCTTGCTGCGTAAGCGAAATGGGGATAACCATAACAGTCTACTGAGCGGTCACAGCCCGATGGAACAACTCCATGAAGTATTAGGTATGTGGGCTAAAATGTGATGTAAATTACTTTGAAATGGTGTTGACAGCGATAGTGATTGCGGTGCTATTTGTAATTGGAGGAGGGGAAAGCAATCCTGGGCCAATGAGTTGGGAAGATTTTGATAACATTAAGGAGGTGATAAAACAGATACAATGAGGGAGCTGATCATGGAGCAGAATGAGGAACTGAGATGGTGACATGGAAGGTATAAAAGAATCCCTGGATCAGGGAATGTGAAAATTGCGAAGTAACATAGTTGGTGTTGGAGCAACGCACACGGGTGCTGGAGATTCATGTCAAGAGGTCAACGCTCACCCAACGTAGCAGATGCCTCTTTATATATGGGATTAAAGAGAATAGGGGTGAGGGTAAATTAGCCTTATTATATTCTTACGGTAGGAGTGAAAGAAAATTGCACGGATCCTGACGTGGTTGGCGTGCGGAGAATATCAAGGATCCAAGGAAATAGTCCGACTAAGGTGCATTTGGTATCTGGGATGAAGGTCTATCAAATTCTCCGGAATGCCAATAATTTAAAAGAAATGAAATTTTGTGTTCAGAGATACCTTGGACTTGACGAAAGAAAGGTAATAAGAGTTCGGCGATTCGACCTGGGGAGAGCAAGAAGAAAGGGCCATACAGTTTTCAGAAGGGGTAAGAGACTTTTCATCATATGGGATGGTTGGAGAAAGAACTACTGGTCATCCCAGCTGGAAGCCTTGGCGCGAGAAGGAAGTGCAGTACAAGCACAACATGGAAGAAGGAATGATGACGTGCAAGAAACAGGAGTGGAGCACGTGCTGGCGATTTTGCTGACACCTACCGGGATTGAGGGCGTTGTGACCAGTGCCGAGTGGCGACCATTGAGTAAATGCTTAACACCTGATGTTGAATCGGGGGCCAGCACCTGTAGTACACCGGTAGCTGTAAAAATCACCAGCGAAATAGAAAAAGGAACAAGGAAAAATCCTTGATAGACATATGGAGTAAGTAGGGGGATCTCATAGATGGAAAAGGAAATAAACGGGAAGGAAAGGCGCTAGGGGGAATTTACAGCTCTCATCATGGAGGTATATTCCAAATTGATAATACAATAAACACACCAAGTAAAACAGGACCCTCTGCCCTTATTAGCAGGGCGTTAGGCAGGACAATTTTCGTTGTTGGAAGGTACTTATTTACACCTTAAATATTTCTTACGAAAGGCGTGGATCAAAGCTAAGGTCCAGTCAGATGTAAACATCTCCATTTCCCAACGAGTTCGTTCAATGCTTTGCTACCAGCACGCTTCTAGAGTTCTGTCATATTGGGGTGCCTTGTTTTCCTTTATTAGCTGGATGATTTGTTTAAATTCTTACACTGAAGGAGCTAATGAGTCTGCGTTTGGTGTTGTACGTTGGTAGTTAAGGTATTTACTGGCTTTATTACAGTTGAGTTTGATTTAAAGAACTCGCCTAGGATCTAGCAGCGGTCCTTGCTTATTAAAATAGCTTGCCTGTGAGTCTCGGGAGCGAAGGTTTGGTGAACCGCTTTTAGTGTGATTCTCCCTGAAAGTTATGTTAACGTTTCTGAGATTCATTTCAGTGAAGCTTTCTTCGAACTTTCATTCTATGATTACCTCTCTCCATGGTGACCGCTCACTAATCCGGGTATTCTGCTATGGAACCCTGAACGAACTGAAGGAGTTGTAGCCGTAAGAACTGCAAACTAAATAAACATAAAGATTAAAATGCACTGATCTGCACTTGAAATGTCAATAAAGGTGCAGTCGGCATATGCATCGGTAGATTCTCCTCAGCACGGCAGGTAGCAACCGTCTCGGAATTTCCTGTCGTCGTAGATTCTGTACTATTGGAACTGGACCATATGACAGTTGTGCAATTATGGAATGCAGCACAAGATAGGAACCCCTCTGTTCATGTAAAGCAAGTGAACGTTGCTGGTAATGAAACTGTGCGGATCGTGACAAGCTGTTTGAAGCCAGTCCAAGTACTGAAACTTTACCCGCTTATTCTGAAAGCCCCACCTTATATCCGAAGTGACACTACTCAAAACATGGAGAGGAAAAGCAGGAGACATATTTACCCTACATGGATACCACCTCACGACACGATGGTTCGAGTCCAAAAAAGAGTTTCTTGTGTCGAACACGGATTGTAAGAAGTGACTTGCATCGTTAAGTGAGAAGCGATCTGCATGATCTCGTCACCTCAGTGAAAGAAGACCTGACTCCTGTCAGTGTTCTGTGGTGTACAGTGTGGAGGACATGGAAGCGTATGATAGTGTTGCAAGACCAACTTACAAGAATGAAGCTTCTTTACACCAAATGCAGGAATATTGCGCAGTTGAGCGCTGTCAAATACACCAGCCAGCTGATTGTCTTCTACCGCCTCGATCATCCATGCAGAATGGTAGAAAACTTTCGAGCAACTGACAAGGCAATCCAAAGTGCTAATTTTTGGAAGTTCTTAGTTTAGCACGGACATGAAGAGAAGTAGTATGCCAACACCCCCAGCTTAAATAATCTCCCGAACAAGCGTTTTCCGAGTGACAAAAGTAAATGTCCTAATGCACTAGGAGAGTGTTGTTATCATAAAATGTAGTGCATCAGAGTAGGTTTCCTTTAAGCATTGTTATTACGGATTGGTCTCTCCAGCCCTCTAAGAACCTACAATTGGCAGCATTCTTGCTGTCAATATACAGCAGATATACGGCTTTTGTCATGGTTTTGCTTATTTAAGGGGAGTCATGACTGAAGCATGTAACTTCTGACATTTACAACTTATTACAACCAAATTTAAAACACAAGCATATATTAATATTATATAGCATCGCAAAAAATTTGGAGTTGGTTAGTTAATTTTCTACAATGTCATAAACAAATTATATTTTTATATGTTGAAGGGAAAATGCTCCTTACTGAACAGTCTTCATTATTTTTGTGCTATAATTTTAGAGACTTGTCAAAAATACGCATATACATAATAGTAACTCTGGGTTTTGCAGTCGAGTATAAACTATTGAAGATATATACGTTTCAATAGTTCATTCTTCTTGTTTCGTTTCGGCCAACTAAGGACCACGTCCTTTCAACTGTTTCCTTTGAGCTTTAATGTTGTTCCAGTACTCCTTCATTCGTATACGGTGTTGCTCCTTTCGCTCTTTCGTCCACGCCTTTCCTGTTTTCGGCTTCGGCTTTGGTGGGAAACTCTGATGTTTTGGGAAATTTTTCTTAAGTGGGTCACGCTCCTGGATATCTTCATATGAGATCCCAGTCTCCTGCAGATCTTCTCGTACCTCACTAAACCATGCCCCCTTTGCCTTTTTCTATTGGAGGAAAGTAAAAAATATGGCTGGTTAACCGTGTTGATTTCATTCGGGCCATGTGACCATAAAAATAATCCTCCATTTCCGTCTCACGTCGGTTATTTTCTCCACATGCGCGTACAACTCCTGGTTGTGCCGTCTTCTAAACTCGACATTTTCTTTGACTGGATCTAAGATTTTCCTCTAAATCTTCCCATCCTTTAACTTCTTCATCATACCTTTTTTGTGCATGGCTAGACATTCGGCTGCATATAGAGCCTCTGGCCGGATGAAAGTGCAATAGTGTTTGATTTTTGCTTTCAGAGGTATAGATCTTTTGTTATAGACATTTTAGTCAGATAGTAAGCCATTCATTTATTCATGCGTGATGCAATGGCTTCTTTTTCGGACATGTTGGGCTCTATCCATTCATCAAGACACTTAAATTTCTCAACCCGCTTGCCTTTTCCGTGAGTCCCTTCTAGATCACTTGGTGCCAGTTTGATGTTTGTTATGACTTTCGTTTTCTCAGAGGAGATCTGGAGGCCCCCGTTTGCAGCTTGTGGTTGATTCTGGTTGATCTGCTTCGTGGCCACACTCAAGGAATCAGCAAAAACTACAAGGTCGTCTGAAAATGCTAGACACTCACTTGAAAGGTCCTTGTTCCTGTGGCTTCGTATGACTCCACTTTCGACTTCTTCATAACTCATTTCTCCGCACCATTCACGGATAACATTCTTAAGAACGCAGTTGAACAACAGAGGTGAGAGACTATCTTCCTGCCTAACTTCTGTCCGTATTTCAGAGGCATCTGAAGTCTCTCCCTTCAACTTCACTTTTGAGATTGTGCTGGTGAGAGTCTGTTTGATTATCGCTATTGTTCTACCGTCAAAGTCAAATTCCTTTAAGATCATAATTAAGGCAGTTCTGGCAATTGAATCATAGGCCTTCTTAAAATCGATGAAAGTTACTACGAAAGGCTTGCTTCTTAGTTTAAGAAATGAAAGGAGAGATTTCAGATTTATAAATTTTCATTATTTATATAATACGCAAAAATCTAGTTTGATGTTAAATTAGGAACATAAATGAAAAGGTCATATTCAACTGATAATAATATGCAGAACTACTTTTAATGCCGGTATATATTGAAACAATATCTGAAAATGTCAGTTGAATCTGAGGAGAACTCTATCGCAAGGAACATTTTGTACATAGAAATAGAATTGAACGTTTTCAGAAACAAATCTGTTTCAATACTGCTCTGGACTGTAGGTTACTCCCTCAGACTTCTGTCTCCTCTTATGAGCAGTGTAGGCCTACCCTACATGGTAAATATATAAATAAAGATTTTACTGCAGCCAATGGCCATTAAAATATGTTTACATGACTAATTACATCAAACAGAACTTGGTTAGTCCCATCTGTCTTTCAGTACACGTCATCACATGTTATAAGTCGCAAGTTTTCTCGCACAGAACACATATACATTCCTTTCTCGGGGTGTGGAAAGTTTCGTTAGCACACACACGATGATGAAAACCGTGTGTTGCTAATCTAGTCACTATGTCACATGGTAAATATATACATGGTAAATATATACTAGCGGGATTATGGAAATGGTATTCTGAAAAAAATTTGAAGCCAATATTGTCTGACAGCATGAGGGAAAGCGACGTCCATTTCCTCCCTATGCGCCACGCCACTGCCCTTTTAATCGGGCATGTAAAGCTTCACCAATGGCATTAGGGAAAAGGTGATAAAGGGATATGAGAGTGGACAAATTGGCAGATTTTTAAGGTTAAAACTGAAAATTCTACTTATTTTGTCACAATAGAAAAATTTCAGACACGACTTCCCTTAAATATGTGTTCCAATTCATGTTTCTATCTTGCCATATTTGATTTTGTCGCCTTCTATATTACTTTACATTACTTATCTCCAATTCTGTAATCTGCTCTTTAAATTCAAATAATGGTGAATTACTCTTGTTTTAGCGAAATGGCTAGACAATAGACTAAGTTTATCCTTACAAACTATTTAACAAAGGAATCGGCTATTTGTTTTACGTCGCACCGACACAAACAGGTCTTACGGCTACGATGGGATAGGGAAGGCCTAGGAATGGGAAGGAAGCGGCTGTGGCCTTAATTAAGGTACAGCCCCAGCATTTGTCTGGTGGGAAAATGGTAAACCACGGAAAACCATTTTCAGGGTTGCCGACACTCGGGTTCGAACTCACTATGTCCCGGATGCAAGGTCACAGCTGCGCACCCCTAAACGTACGGCCAACTCGCTCGGTAACAAAGGAATCTGGGGTAAGCCTTTTAAAATTACGTAGCGTCGTTAATAAATTCTGAATATCCCAAAACAATCAAAATTTCTATCAGATATTTAGAATGGAATAAATCATTGATAAAAAATGAGAGGATTGATGACAAAGCAGAGTACATATACCAACAAACAATGAATTTCAGTACCATGGAATATATTGCTCAGCTCATGTTGTATGTATTCTCCCTCCATTGAATTAAACTGTCATATTTGGACATTTACCTAGTTATGATAAGGTGATAAGCAACACACAATAGCACCAGTCCCAACACAATCAAAATACACGCAAATTAATATGTTTGAATACATTCATTTACCATTAGCGCTTTTTTTGTAATTTGTGTCCATCAGAACGTGATGATGATCAATGCTAGTAGCTAGAGATATGTCGAGAACTCAGGGAACTAGTAATAAAGTTGAAATGCTTAGTATGCAATAGGGAATATCATGATACGTATACGGAAATTCATCACAAACTTTCCTATATCGCGAACATAACTTCCATTACGCTACATATTCAGTAATAAAATAATTTCATCGCCTGATTACGGAGTAATAGTGCTCCTAGGACGAGTTCGAAAGTGATATTAATTTTGGTAGGCCGTGTATTTTAGTAATATATTTAAATTAGTAGTAGTTATGTGTGGTTATTAGGAAAGGTAGTGCAATAAAGTACGTTTTCGCTAAGTTCCTTCCTATCTATCTATCTATCTATCTATCTATCTATCTATCTATCTATCTATCTATCTGTCTGTTCACTGAGCAAGTGGCTGCCCGGTTTGGATTACATAGCTAACAGTTTGCATTCTGGAGATAGTGGGTTCGAACCCCACTGTCAGCAGCCTCGAATGTGATTTCCCGTGGTTTTCCATCTCAATGCCAGGCAAATACTGGGGCTGCACCTTAATTAAGGCCACGGTAACTTCTCCCACTGTGAGTGGGGGCGGTAGAATAACACCCATAGTATCCCCTGGCTGTCATAAGAGGCGATTAAATGGGGCTCCAGGAGCTCTAAACCTGGGAGTGTGGATTGGGGGCCACGGGGCCTTAGGTGAGTCCTTGCATTGCTTCAACTCAGTTGTGCCAGGCTTCTCACATTCCCCTACTCTGCCCGACCTCCCTTGGTCAACTCTTGTTCTTTTCTGACCCCGAAGGTATTTGGTTGCGAGCCCTAAGGAGACTCATTTTCACGCCATTCGTGGCCCGTGCATTTCTTTGGCCGATACCTTCATTCTTCGAAGAGTCAGATTCCTTCCAAATTTCCCCCCTGATTGATGTTATATAGAGGATGGTTGCCCAGTTATACTTCCTCTTAAAACAATAATCATCGCCGCCACCACCACCACCTCCTCTACGTTCACTTCTTGCCACTTCTAGCCCTTTGATATCCCATTGTCTCCATAAGACATATCTGTGTTGGTATGAGGTAAAGAAAACTGTGAAAAGAAATAATAATAATAATAATAATAATAATAATAATAATAATAATAATAATAATAATAATAATAATTGTACCGGGAGGTACACCTCCACGACGCAAGTTCATATCTTGCGCCAATTGAAACTGCTCTACAGGAGAAGCTCTGAAATTTACTACTGAACTAATTCTACGGTTTATCAGAAGATTTCACCGAGTGTTTTAGATTTGATTTGTTTTTCATGGATCAAGAAGTGGGAACATTCTTTAACAGATGTCTCTACCAAAAACTATGGTAATACACACTGGTGTAATGGAATGTACTCTCCTGAAGAGATTTTGTATTCCTAAGTTTTGTTTTTACTAAATGTTGTTCTGTGGTTTGTGGGTTGGTAACATTAATCCTTTCCTTCCGCCTGTTTTGAATTTATCCAATCACTAATTTCTGTAATTAATTCTTGACCAATAGTGTCTTTCTTCTTCGATGTTGATGTATAACTTGTAGCGACCAAATAAAATTGAGGGGGGGGGGGTGTCTACTCATTCTTGAAAGGTCTCGAATTCTTCACGAGGGTATAAAAACTGCTGATTTTATTGTCTCGTGGCCACTAGTATAACATCTAACTCTGTGTGTGGATATGTAACAGGGGGCGGGAAGCGCCTCTTTCTTCAAGCAGCAGCTCTTCAACTAGGTAATGGCCGTTTAACATCTTCATTTCTTGCTAGATCAGCAGTTTAACTCTCGGGGAGGGTTCGAAAACTTTAGTATGTAACCCACCTTTTAAAATGTAAATTCCTTTTCTGTATATGTAAAATCTACAAATCTCTTTTACTGTAAAGCGGGGATAGAGAGTGCTTTACCCTCTCGAACTCCCCTTCATTTTGAAATTGAGATGACTACGTTTTTATAACCGTTTCTTCTCTTCCTTAATATTTTAAAGTTTTCTCACACGGGTCACCTCCTTAGCTTGGGATTAGCCCCTGTGTTTCGGCCTCACGCCACATAGGTTTTAAAATAGAAAACTTTAGTGTAGGAGTGCAAGTAATCGCATCCATTCAAGTTTGTATTTTGGGCCATTTATTTAACTCGTTTTGTTTTCCTTTCTGAAAAGGCCCAGTAGATTGGGTACGAGGTACACCTGTACCATTGTATGTGTGCCTTGAGGGCAGTTAGGATTGAAGTTTGTTGTGGCCTTTGATAGGCTTGTAAAATTGAGAGCGGGTCTGCTCTTTCCTAAACTCGATCTCTGCGTGCCTCTAGGAGGCTTAACATTGTAATTAGGGGCAAGTGCTCCTTGGCATGAAGGGGTTTTCTGCCCCTTTGTTCAATTTTGTACCTTGGTAAAGTTGGGCTAATAGCTCAAGGATTGTAATTGTGGGGCTCGAAGCCCAGATCTTGTAATTATCCCCTAACACTTATAATTTCTTTGTACCTGATTTTGACTTGTTGTTGACTTGTTAAGTTTTCAAATTCTATATCACCACAGTTAAGTTTTGAAAATATAACCTTCGTTGAAAGCTTAATTCATCTTTCGTACTTGTAGTTAGACCCATTCCATCCCGCACCTTCTTTCACCTCTGCTGATCCACCAAAACACGGTCAAACGTGGTAGCAGAGCGTGGTTGAATGGGTCTCAACTTAGCCCCTTTTGACGGCTAAACTTACTTTGTTTTGAACTCTAACAATTTTCTCAGTCGCTGGAATTTTTTCAATTCTTCCAAATTTGTAAAATTTTGTCATCATGCCCGGCCCTCGCGATGTCCTCCATCCCGGCTATTTGCGCAAGGAGGAGTTGATCTATGAATTAACAATTAGAAATGTCAATCTGGAGGCACGGTTGCGGCCGATACCTCGAAGCTTAAAGAGTCTCTTGATTTGCCTATTTCCATCCCCACCTTGGGAGAGAAAGAGATTGACGACGCTCTCTCCACGATCACTGATAGTACTACTGTGCTAGCATCTGTAGTTAGTTTTTTTAAGAAAATGATCCATCACCTAATCAACTTAAACGTGTGCAAGCTAGATTGTTTCATTTTTCTAATAGAGTTAACGATCTGTTTTCTCTAAAGTTGAATGACATTCAAAGGAAGGAAGCTAGTGTTGTTCTCGAAAATCTTTTTGATTTGTCCGGTAAGGTTAGCCTATTGTTAACTGGGACAGTCCCTCCCAAAACCGACCAGTCCGCTACGGTAAAAGTAGTTAGCGAGGAAGATTCTTCTAAAGGAGAAGAAAATAGGAAATCAGTAGGAATTCAACAAACCTCGGCCCCATTACACAATGAGTTTGAACGTTGTACCTCTTTGAATAATGCACCTTCTGAAACGGCTTCTCCGCCACTTAGGCCTCTACCTACTATATCCCCTGGCTTCAGCAGTTTGCCCCATTCTTTAGCAATGTTGCTCAGAGGTATTTCTATGTTTTCTGTTAACTCTACCAGTGACGTTATTTCATTCTTAAGATTTTTCGTTGAATTTCAGGATCATGCAATTGTTTTTTCTCTTTCTCCGTGTCAAATCCTTCAAATTATTTACCCTTATTCCATTGGTGTCCTCTCAGACAAAATAGTCTGGGAAATTGCCGAACAATCAACTATAAAAGAGTTTCATGCACACCTCCTGGCTAACTTTATTCTGGCTCGAGCTAGGTTATCACTAATCCAGAAGTACTCTTACTGTGTTCAGCGGCTGGATGAAAATCTTGCCGACTTCATCCAAGATATCAAATTCTACACCAGGCTATTTGCTCTTCATTTTTCTGAAGACCAGATTGTTCAGGCTATAGTGGAAGGAATTTCACCCTCTTACAGGTCATACTTGTGTTTTGCGTCGCGTCCGCAAACCTTCGCCGAGTTAGAAGCTATGGCTGTCTCCGCGGAAGGAGTTAGGTACGCCGACACCTTACGTGTCGCGAAAGAACCCCCTACATCCTCCACCTCGCCGACCCGTCACACCCCGTAAATATTACGCTTGCGGGTCGCCTGACCATCTTCGGAACAAGTGTCCTTTAATTAAAACTAGTAGGACAAATGATGGAGCAGGTTCATCCCAAGGCTGCTTCAAATGCGGCGCTTTTTCTCATATTGCCAATAATTGCCCGAATTCAAATAGCACCCCCTCCTGCTCAACTTCTGGTGCAACTTCCACCAACGCCAATAATAAAAAGTGACTAGTGGCATCGGCTGAGTCCATGACTTCCTCTTCACAAGGCTCAGCGCCGGTTAAACCTGACGAAAATTCAGGGAAAAGTTAGAACTCTTCTATATTACCATATGAATGTCGCAAAGAATGTCTTAGGATTGCGGCGGACACCCCCCCCACCTGTACCATTTCTCATAATTGAATTGAATAACGAGTCCATAACTGCTCTTTTAGATTCAGGCAGTGTTTGTTCCATTATTTCGGCTGAATTGTATTCCAAATTGGAATCTGTTTGTAAACTTCCTGAGTTTTGTTCGTCTTCGGTTCAATGCGTTTCGGCAAACTCATCTCCATTAGAAATGTTTGGTTTTCTGTACGCCAAAATCCGCATTTCGAAATTCACTTGGAAAATAAAACTATTGGTGGCTAAGCACTTATATTATATTGGGAGCGGATTTCATGTCACACACCGGTCTGGTGCTCGACATTCAGAACAAGTCGTGCACTTTCAAATTTGATCGTAAATTCAATATCCCTTTATTAAAGTGTAGTTCTGTGTCATGTTCATCTGTTTCGCCAACCCAGGACGAGATGTTGTTAGATCTTAGACATCTACCTGACGAGCAGGCTGATAGTATTCGCAGGTTGTGTCAGTCGTTTCCAGAAGTTTTCTCTGATACTCTTAGGGTTACTGACCTTATCGAATACAAGATTGAGGTTACGGATTCGATTCCAGTCCGGTTTCCGCCTTATAGGCTGTCTCCACCTAAAATGAAAGCTTTCAAGGAAATCATAGATCAGATGTTGAAGGATGGTATTATTCGGCCCTCTAAGTCGGCGTATTCTTCGCCTATTTTTCTAGTCCCGCCGAGATCTTACTGTTTCAGTGCCCCCGCAGCCGTGCGGCGCCGTACCGCCACTGAGGTTGGGTACGGGCCCACTCCACCCCAGTGAAGTCGACCAGTGTACGGCGAGCCGGAGCCCTCCTTCCGGCCAAGGCTGATGTGCGGCGCACCACCCGCAAACTGCTCCTGGACTGTAAACAATCGTCGCGTCTGCGGCGTGCTTCACCTCGACTACCCCTCTCATAGTAGCGGGAGAGAGGTATTTCAGGGTACTTGAGGGGTCCGAGCGGCCTCCTCTGGATACAGGCAGCGGCGGCTGGACTTGCTGTCAAAATTAATCGGCAGCAATGTACTTCTTCTGCTACATGGACACTTTATTTCTGCAATTAATAACTGCTTCAAATCTACCTTTGATGGACTTAGAAAATTTTTTTCTTCCATGAATTAATGTTTTGTTTCGCAATTCTACAACTATAAAGGAATTATAAAACTGGACTTAATATAAGTCGCACCCATCTATATCAAACCAATTAAGAAACCTCCGATTACTGAAAAATTGTTTTTATTCTGCTAAATTATTCTTCAACTTATCAATAACAAACTTGGACCTTCCCTTGGAAATTTTTTTTTTGTTTCCTTCTGTGTCACCCATTAGAAAGACTTTTGGGGGGGTCTGTACCGGGCGGTACACCTCCACGACGCAAGTTCATATCAGGCGCCAATTGAAACTCCTCTACAGGAGAAGCTCTGAAATTTACTACTGAACTAATTCTACGGTTTATCAGAAGATGTCACTGAGTGTTTTTGATTTGCTTTTGTTTTTCATGGATCAAGAAGTGGGGACATTCTTTAACAGATGTCTCTACCAAAAACTATGGTAATACACTCTGGTGTAATTGAATGTACTCTCCTGAAGAGAGTTTGTATTCCTAAGTTTCGTTTTTACTAAATTTAGTTCTGTGGTTTGTGGGTTGGCAACATTAATCCTTTCCTTCCGCCTGTTTTGAATTTATCCAATCACTAATTTCTGTAATTAATTCTTGACCAATAGTGTCTTTCTTCTTCGATGTTGATGTATAACTTGTAGCGACCCAATAAAATTGAGGGGGTGTGTCTACTCATTCTTGAAAGGTCTCGAATTCTCCACGAGGGTATAAAAACTGCTGATTTTATTGTCTCGGGGCCACTAGTATAACATCTAACTCTGTGTGTGGATATGTAACAGGGGGCGGGAAGCGCCCCTTTCTTCAAGCAGCAGCTCTTCAACTAGGTAATGGCCGTTTAACATCTTCATTTCTTGCTAGATCAGCAGTTTAACTCTCGAGGAGGGTTCGAAACCTTTAGTATGTAACACACCTTTTAAAATGTAAATTCCTTTTCTGTCTATGTAAAACCTACAAATCTCTTTTACTGTAAAGCGGGGATAGAGAGTGCTTTACCCTCTCGAACTCCCCTTCATTTTGAAATTGAGATGACTACGTTTTTATAACCGTTTCTTCTCTTCCTTAATATATTAAAGTTTTCTCACACGGGTCATCTCCTTAGCTTGGGATTAGCCCCTGTGTTTCGGCCTCGCGCCACATAGGTTTTAAAATAAAACACTTTAGTGTAGGAGTGCAAGTAATCGCATCCATTCAAGTTTGTATTTTGGGCCATTTATTTAACTCGTTTTGTTTTCCTTTCTGAGAAGGCCCAGTAGATTGGGTAAGAGGTACCCCTGTATCATTGTATGTGTGCCTTGAGGGCAGTTAGGAGTGAAGTTTGTTGTGACCTTTGATAGGCTTGTAAAATTGAGAGCGGGTCTGCTCTTTCCTAAACTCGATCTCTGCGTGCCTCTAGGAGGCTTAACATTGTAATTAGGGGCAAGTGCTCCTTGGCATGAAGGGGTTTTCTTCCCCTTTGTTCAATTTTGTACCTTGGTAAAGTTGGGCTAACAGCTCAAGGAATGTTATTGTGGGGCTCGAACACTTATAATTTCTTTGTACCTGATTTTGACTTGTTGTTGACTTTTTAAGTTTTCAAATTCTATGTCACCACTGTTAAGTTTTGAAAATATAACCTTTGTTGAAAGTTTAATTCATCTTTCGTACTTGTAGTTAGACCCATTCCAGCCCGCACCTTCTTTCAGCTCTGCTGATCCACCAAAACAGGGTAACAATAATAATAATAATAATAATAATAATAATAATAATAATAATAATAATAATAATAATAATAATAATAATAATAATAATAATAATAATGCGCCAAGAAACAGCAGCAGAAGACCCTGCCTAGGAGAGAAGAGGAGTCATGTGGTCCCTAGCAGGCCAAAACGAACTCAATAATAACGATAATAATTTATCTATTAACCTATTTTGCAATTAATAAGTATTTATTGTGCCTATTTCTAGCCTACGCGCAGCTAAACGAAGGTGGGTGGCATGTGCTGTGTATATGAAACTTTATATTTTATATTGGAGGATAATGGTGTGTGTGTGTGTGTGTGTGTGTGTGTGTGTGTGTGTGTGTGTGTGTGTGTGTGTGTGTGTGTGTGTGTGTGTGTGTGTGTGTGTGTGTGTGTGTGTGTGTGTGTGCGTGCGAATTGCAAAGATGTTGGAGACAGTATGTACACCCAGTCCCCAAGCCATGGGAATTAACTCGGCGGGGAATCGAACCCGGAGCCCTCTGAGTCGGAGGAGTTGGACTCTATTGCAATTGAAGAAACATTAAACATTACATTACCGATCTTCCTGTACACCTCTTTTTCTCACAAAATGTAATACTATTCAGGAAAAGTTAAACATTATATTAATCACATATCTACATATAGTTTCTTTCATCTACAGCATGTAGTTTCATGTGTTTCTATGCATCCTTTTATTTTAAAATGAATTTTCTCTCCAAGATTTGAATATCCCTCGGCGTGAGCAGCGAGCTCAAAGCGACTTTGTAGTTGCTTTGATTTGATCTACTTACGAGATACGATATTTACATTATCTTTCCTTTACTAATATTTTCTAACTTTCGCCAAATTGTAGCGAGTCCCATAATGTCACCTGTGACCTAATATAATTCTGTGCACGCAAAGAACGTTGGCTGGATTGATATTCTTGGAAGAAATTCAGTGAGTGGGCTGACTTCGTGCTTTACTAGCCATATGAAGTATTACCTTCTTCTGCATTGTTTAATAAAGAGATTTCTGAAAGAATTCTCTGCCAAATCTTATGCTTAAACTTTAACTTTAGGTTTCTCTAACATATTTGCACAATACTACGAAAATAATGCAATATCATCCGAGCTCCATTTCCTTGCTACGTCTTAAATGTGGTGTTTATAATTTTAAGTGTTATTTGCTCATGTTCATGCGTTCCTTGCACTATTCACTGAAATAGAAGCTTAGGCGTTAAAGACAGTATTAAAAAATAAAATTCGAAGGTCATGGAATGTGGTTTTACAGTGGTTATGGCAAGGGTTGATTATGTTACCTACATAGATAATTGTCAGTGCTTATCCCCCTTCCTTAATTTGTATTTTATAAATATTGGTCCAAAATGTTCAATATTACATCAGATGATGAAACTTTCTCTCTTTCTGTCTTTCTTTCTTTCTTAATCCGTTTACCCTCCAGGGTTAGTTCTTCCCTCAGATACAGCGAGGGATTCCTCCTCTACCACCCCCAGGGCGGTGTCTTGAGCGTGAGATATTGGGTCAGGGAATCAACTGGGTCGGAGAACCAGGACCTTACCCAGGCGACCTCATCTATTATGCTGAACAAGAGCCATGCGGGGAATTGAAGGATTTGAAGGGATAGATAAGGAAGAGGGAAGGAAGCGACCGTGGTCTTAAATTATGTACCATTCCGACATTTACCTGGAAGAGAAGTGGAGAAACCACGGAAAGCAACTTTGATGATGGCTGAGGTGGGAATCGAACCCTCCTCTACTCAGTTGTCCTACCAAGGCTGGTGGACCCCGTTCCAGTCCTCGTACCACGTTTCAAATTTCGTGGCAGAGCCGGGATCAGAACCCGGACCTCCGGGGATGGCAGTTTATCACTCTAACCACCACATCACAGAGGCGGACTGGCGAAACTTAATATTTACTATTATTATTATTATTATTATTATTATTATTATTATTATTATTATTATTATTATTATTATTATTATTATTATTATTATTATTATTATTATTATATCGACCAGCAGATCATGAAAAGGGAATAGCAGTAGATATGACAAACATTGCGAGAACGTGATGATATCAACGGTAAACACATTCTTCAGTGGAATCTGCAGGGGCAGAGGAAGTGAAGGTGAAGAGTCGATACTGGGTTATGATTGGAGATATTTAAACCGTATAACTAAGAATATAGCCATATGACGAAACCTGGGTTCAGTCCTATGCTTCTCCTCATGGGTTTAGGGAAATAAGTCAAGTCATTACTAGGTAGTACGAGTATTAATATTATTATTCGTAGTAGTATTAGTAGTAGTAGTAGTAGCAAATATTGGAAGACGTTAAGCAAATAACTCGAACATTTCCTCTGTGGGGTTTTCTTGTTTTTCCAATAGGTTTTCATTCCTTCCGAGAAGGCTTGTTTACGTTCTTCCGACCACTTTGGTCTGTACTGCTTTTGTTGTGGTTGCTCTGAAGTAACTTCCCAGTTGTTTACTTTGTGTTTAAAGATGTCTCTTTTTAGGATGTCTGTTGAACTTAAGTTTGTGCTTTTGAGGTCCTTTTGAAGTTCGTCAAGCCAGGCTGTTGAGCTCCTAAACAAGATTACATAACCTATTATACATTTTGTCAATCGCTTTTCTGGTCAGATGGCCAAAGAATTTCATTCGTCTTTTCCTAATGTCAATTTCGATGATTGAAAAATTATTATTATTATTATTATTATTATTATTATTATTATTATTATTATTATTATTATTATTATAAACGGGTTACATAGAATTATAGTTTACGAAATTATTCACAAAAGATTAATTAGAAATTTTGAAAATAACCTATATTAAAGACCCAATTATATTCATTACTGTTAAAGAGTGCAATTTCTGTATTATTTAAGCAGCGAATATACTTTTGACAAAAACCATTAAAAATGTTTAGTGATTGCGCTAGAAAATTGCAATTAATAAAGGAATTTTTTAATAAAATAATACAATGAATACCAATACACAATGAAAAATGTAATAAGAAACAAGATATATAATGACAAACAGACGTATTTTCTGTCATAAATGTATAAATCACTTTGCTGTATGATTATGCTTTGAAACAAGAAAATGTACACAGGGTTACGTTACAGTACGTATGCATAAATCTTGATTCCTTGTTCGTTTTCTTCCTCTTTGTCCTGTGACAGGAATCTGTCTGAGAATTCGAATATTAAAAGTGAAGTAATATACAATACTAGCGAATGTACCCGTGCTTCGCTACGGTATTCTACATTGTATTCGAATATCGACGTAAATAGTGTACATGCAGTAAATAAGATTGTTTTAAAATTGCATGTCTCTTAGCGTTATCCGAGAAAGAGCATGGGGAGGTCCCCGTACGTTGTTTCCAATGTAAAAAGTTTGTTATGTATTTGTGATATAACGGCACGCTCACTTGTCTACTGCCATTCACAATCGAGTTGGGAAGTTTACATTATAATTGCAGGCCCCATTGCCTACTACGCGGACAGAATCGATTTGGGGAGTTTTCGTTAAAATGGCAGCCCCCTTTCCTACTTCCAGACAGATTACAGTTGAGGAGTTTCTATTATAATGGTAGGCAATTACCCTATTATCACTCGAAATTGAGTTGTGCAGTTATCATTATAATGCCAGGCCCATTTTCGTACTGCCAACCAGCTTACTGCCAGTCATACCAAGTTGGTGGGTTTCCATCAAAATAGCAGGCCACTATGCCTAATGCCAGTCACATTTTAGATGAGGACATTTCTTTATAATGGCGGGCACCCTTGCCTACTGCCAAACACAATCGGGTAGGGGAGTTTTAAACAAAACTGCATGCTCACTTGCCTTCTGCAAGTCAAATCGAGAAGGGAACTATTCATTACAATTGTAGGCCTTCCTTACTAATGACAGTTACACAGGAGTTGGAGAAGGAACCCTTTCCTACTGCCAGTCAAAGTCGGCGTGGGGAGAACTGATTACAATATCAGACCCACCCTTTCTGGATCAGTGAATATATATAGATCGACGTACGAAAGTATATGCGTGTTTACAATATTGAAGACCTTCATTTACAGATTAACTGCTACTAAACGTACGTCATATCGACAAAGGATTATACCATAAGACACGCCGGATTTAGTGGCCTAAATGGCTGGTCCTATGATATGTCATCTATTCTTGGGTCAGATTGAGTTAGAAACGTGGAACAGGGTAACGTTTTTGTAAGATTATCTCACATTACATTACTTTTCGGATAATTACAATTTTTTAAGCGAGCTAATAAACGGACGGAATATTTTAGGTATTTTATTACTCATCCAGCTTTAAGATGCCATGTTCCTCTGGTCTTTCATTTAAGAGAAAAAAACCGATAACATCAACGTGTATAATACATGTGACTTGATAAACGATATTCAGAATATACTAAGCTTTATACGCATTTCCTGCCTCATTCTAACAGCTTTTCTGTAAAATATTATTTTCTGTGTTTTGTTGCATGCTTTGACGGGTGAAAATTAAAACCTGTTATCCTTACGACCAAAAACGGACATACATTCAGTTACATAACATTATACTAAGACGTGCAGGAAAAGAGAAAAGGTCAGATGAAGAGATCACCCCTCTTATTTGCGCGGTGATGAAGACATACATGACGCTACCACGAGGTCGATACTTCCTCTGTCTTTGTACAGACATGATATTCATATGACATAGGAAATAAGAAAAACTTCAAGGAATCTTCACAGTTCTCAAGGACTTGGCTCCGGTTCCTTAGAAGTGAACTATAACTCTTTTAATCGATATTAACTTTATAAAGAGAGAGAACATGTGTAAGTTGGTATGTGTGTCGGATCTGATCTAGGGTACCACATAAATATTTTCAGTTATGTTTTTATCATTAATAATCTGATTTGTTCAAGATTGGCGCATACTGAGCACCATCATCATGTTATCTTACACACACAAGCAACCACATGTAAAGAAAGGAAAATAACATTTTAAAAACTGCGCGTCTGGCAACTGTTAATCCTACTAAATATTAAGCCCACCACGTGTATAAACAACGGAATCTTCTACAAAATATTCCTGTGCATTGTCTTTATAATTCCCGTAGTTTTCCAGGAAAATACCTTTGCTGTTTTTCAGATCATACGCTACATTACCCGACAAGGAAACAACATAACGAGTAAAGTGTTCGTCTGTAAAGGTAGAAATGAGGGCCCTGGAGGTTTTAATGCCTCATTTCCTAGAAAAAAGGCCATATACATTATTTTCTTAACTCCAAAGATTTTACAGGAAATTACCTCTTCATTTATTAAAGGAGCATTCGAGGTTTTGACTCAGGGATCTCGCACGTCCAGGTCGATGTCGAAGGAGTAGGAGGTAAATTGCACTACGACACGGTAAGCAAGAGGAGATTCAATAAGATCTACTAAGAACGTATTTTGATTCAATGCTATCACTTCCAAAACTGTTTAAGAAAACACGTGGATTTATTTTAAGGCAGATGAATTTCGCTTCAAGGCGGGTAAGAAGACGGGGCGAGAAGGAACGTTCACCGCTCCTACTTGCTTGGTGAGGAAGGATAAGATTTCTGAAAGGACTAACCCACTACTATCAGGTCCAGGTTTCCTCGAATTTCTCTCAGCTGTCTGCCCAGAGCACTGTCATACGCGGCAGGTACGTTCATACTGGGAAGCTACAGGCATACATACTGTTCGCATGGAGCGTTGAAATACACCTGTTGTCTCACGGTAAACAAGGCGAGAGCTACTATTGGTTGAAATTCATAATTCCAGACGTCAAAAGCCGAGACCAAATGTAGTAAACATATAAAAATATGTTGGTTCGTAGGGGTCTATTTTGTTCCATCAAGTATTGAAATAGTCGCTTATGAAAAGTAGTTCGACTCACAATTAGGAAGTCGAAAAGTTTAAGAAACGAGATTTCCACTTTTGCATCGGCACATGCCCTTGAGGATCACTCAGCCTAAACCAAAAATGAGTACCAAAGTAATTCGGGGAGCAAATCCGAACGGGAACGGGGCTAACCTCTCTATCGCACTATGCGACGAGGTTACGAATTGTGGAAGATTTTATCTCCCATTCCTTGGTTTTCCGTGGTTTTCTCTCCTGCATTAAGGCAAATGCTATGACGGTTCCTAGTATGGGCCACGGCAGCCAACCCTCTCACTTTCTCCCAGCTTCTCCTTCACCGTAACGAACCTCCCGGCCTGAGCGACGGCGTCACCGTCTATGAGGCCCGCCTTCTCCTTCAGTGGAGGAGTGTAAACATTTTAGTAGTAGTAGTAGTAGTAGTTCCATTCCTACAATGGCCTTCGTGGATTGTATAGAGATGGATTTTCTTTGCTACAGTAAAATATATAAATCCTTTTAAAAAACTGATGTGTACCGAAAATGCTGTGACATTTTGAGGCGAAGGTTCTAAATCATAATTAACCCTCAAAGAGCCGCGTGGGACGTTGACAACACCCGACGTATATTTGTTAAGTTGTATCTTGGGATAGAATCCATTTAGCCTGCTGTGATTTCTTACACCTTTCAAAGTGACCTTGACCGTGATGTGTTGAGCGAATGCTTATAATCAGAAACGCTGTGACATCCGTTAGCGCTCTTTCTTCATACATGGGGTGTAATCATACACAAGAGCGACCACTATCGTAAAATGTCCCGCTCAGTGCTCATTTTTCGCTTGAGTGGTGCAAGTCTCATTTTATGTAAAGTCCTGCTCCGTGGCTAAATGATTAGCGTGCTGGGCTTTGGCCACAAGGGTCCCGGGTTCGATTCCCGGCAGGGTCGGGAATTTCAACCATAATTGGTTAATTTCGATGGCACGGGGGCTGGGTGTATCATTTCATCCTCATCACGAGTCGCAGATCGCCTAAGGGTGTCAAATCAGAAGACCTACATCTGGCAAGGCGAACTTGTCCTAGGACACTCCTGGCACTAAAAGCCATACGCCATTTCATTTCTGTAGAAATGTGTAGCTATGGATGTGTAGCTAGAATACGGTATGTATTAGAAGATCGAAGTCTGTTGTGAGAAATATTTCGATGATTCAAATTCAGAAGAAATTGACAATTGTGAGGAACTTAGCCAAGACAGTTACACAGAGACTGATAGTGAAGAAGTTATTTACAGACAGAGTAAGAACGATTCAATTCACTATGAAGGAGGAAATAATAATTACTTGGGTGGAGATAAATTACGTGGAATAAGGGTGACCCACCAAGGACCATTCGAATACGTCAACAAAAAATCCCTTTTATCAATCAATCAATCAATCAATCAATCAATCAATCAATCAATCAATCAATCAATCAATCAATCAATCAATTAATCACTACCGATCTGCATTTAGGGCAGTCGCCTAAGTGGCAGATTATCTATCTGTTGTTCTCCTAGCCTCTTCTTAAATGATTGCAAAGAAATTGAAAATTTATTGAACATCTCCCTTGGTAAGTTACTCCAATCCCTAGCTCCCCTTCCTATAAACGAATATTTTCCCCAATTTGTCCCCTTTAATTCCAACTTCATCGTCATATTGTGATCTTTCCTACTTTTAAAGACACCACTTAACCTTATTCGTCTACTGATGTAATTCCACGCCATCTCTCCACTGACAGCTCGGAACATACCACTCAGTCGAGCAGCTCGTCTCC
The DNA here is from genome assembly GCF_040414725.1 of Anabrus simplex. NCBI lineage: Eukaryota > Metazoa > Arthropoda > Insecta > Orthoptera > Tettigoniidae > Anabrus > Anabrus simplex. The sequence goes on along the minus strand of NC_090270.1, from coordinate 289,652,668 downwards.
TTTCTCCCAAGTCTTCCCAGCCCAAACTTTGCAACATTTTTGTAACGTTACTCTTTTGTCAGAAATCACTCATAACAAACGTTCAAGAACAAGCTCTGAAACAATCACGGTGCACAGGATGTCATAGGAGCAACGATATAAATACGTTATCATACTGTGATCGACGTTGTTTAGTGATTGGTCTGAAACAAATGAGAAATATGTGTGAAAATATTTACGAAGATTCAAGTGTACCACCAAGTGATATAGGCCAAGTTTCTGGACTTATATTGAGTGCATTGGTCTGTCTTTACTTCAATTTGATAACAGAGATATTGGGTGGAATGCTCATTTGTTGACTTGTTTTCTATTGAAAGATATCAATTGAGATATTGCTACATTATTTTTCATATTCTTGACACGATTGTAGATCTGTGTTACACATTTAACGATTTTCATATGTTAGTCTATATTGTAAATCTATATTACACATAATAATATTTGAGGGGGGGGGGATTATCTTTATGTAGGCAATACTATGAAGTGAGAGTTGGGGTGTTGTCAGCATCTCGCGTGACTGCTAACGTAACAAATGAGTGGGCGACTCCATTAGGGTTAAACTAACAAGGGGAAGGAACGTGCAAATTTCACTGAAGATTGACATTAAAATATGTTATAGTTTGCAGCAGTACGTCCAGAGAAATTCAACTTCATATTGTATAATTTAGTATGCAGGGGGAAACATGGAAAGCATTAGGCCTCTCAGAGGACCTTTATCTCGGTCCACATATTCATTGCCCAGCAAGCGCAGCTGTGTCACGCATGGCTGCCTACCTTGTCGGCGAATCACAAAGAACTGTACACTGTTTGTGTGTTTACCGTCCATCCGTTCAGCTTTCTATTGATTGTAGCATTAAGCCCCGTGCAGCCGGGTGACAAACACACAGCGACGTCCAGCTGTTTCACTTCCCAGTGACAACAGCAGTCTTCTGCGGCTTTCACGCTCTCTGCAGCCAGTTCGTTTAAGTTCTAATGGAATCTCGCGTGGAGCTAGTCACTTTTAAAATGGAATTCTCAATACTATACATAATCTATACCGGCTGTGATTTACAAGATCCGCTTAAGGTACATCCATAATTTCTATATCTCTACTGCGAAAATGTTCAGTTTAGAAGCGATGTAAATACAAAATCGGATTTTTCTTGAGAAAGAGGACATACTGTTGTAGGTCAGTGGTAATAAACAGGAGACGGACAGCATTATCAACAACCATATGGTGCATACATGCACTCTGCCATGGTCATAGTTATCATAAACCATTGTTAAGTATAATTTCAGAGTGTGGAATGCCTATTCATATAATTACATATTTCATTTGCTTATCTGAATGATGTCCTACTTTCTCTCTACATTAGAATAAGTTACAGATTTCAAGTTCCTAAGTATGTAAACAGAAATAAACGTACATGTTTATTTCTAAATATATGAGTGTGATTTGAATGAATCGGATGATATTTTAAGAATGAAATATACAATTCTATTTTAATTAAGTTGATTCATTTTCAGATATAATACTGTTATAATTTATTTTCTCTTTCAGGTTGTTTATACATGTATTTACTCCAAGTTAGTTTCTACGGACTGAAGAACCTAACAGTTATCCTTAACATTACTCTCACATTTCTTTAACCATGGAGCACAAACCTTCTACAATTGCCTTTCTTCACAAACGTTCGTTACTTTTACATGAAAAAGTAACGAAAATTTTGGCAGCACATTTTTGTATATTAATTATCACTAAGAAGCCTTACAGAGCACTGTATAGGGCAAAGAAGAAATAGTTTTTACATCAATGAGAACATTTATTCCGAACACATAGTGCGTACTTGCACCCTGTGCTCTTTTGAAAATGCCTTACAACAACCGGTACAAAATGTTGTTGACATTCTTTTTATGGACATATGTGGCAGATAGTTTTCCTCGGGGCAGATGATGTTCTACCATTTTCCTCACGATGGGACTGTATAGTGAGGCAGATCGTTTGATAGTGTTAAAATGTGTAACCTACTTCGCATCCACGACGAGAGTAGCTCGTCACTCGGTCGAATTAGGAAGCATTTTCTCATTAGGACATTCTTCTATTGGCAGCTTATGTTGTGAACGTGGATTACCTACATAATAAAAGTAATTATAAGTCCATATAGTAAGCGCTCCTGACCTAGTTAGACGTAACGGGGCTACACACGTTCGTAAGAATGAAGACTTTCTAAAAGGCCCAACTGTTTCCTAAACAGTGCGCGGAATTTCCTCTTGGAAGTCATAAGCTCATCATTCAAGCATTAAAGTTACGAAGGCACTGAGGACTAGGGAGCGCTTGTGTCTTCCCGCACGTTTCGCGCAACAATGAAGAATTGGCGCTCGTAAAAATTACGAACATTAGTGTTGTAGGGTTGTAGGGTTGTAGGGTTGTAGGGTTAAACTATATCTCCTCTGACAAAAAATAGTCTTAACTTACACTTTGGAAGTAAAAATTATTAGGGTAACGCTTTCAGAAAACCAGAGCCATCATGCGTCTGTGTGAGCACGCGTAGAGGTGTACACTTGTTTAAATGTCTTTTATAACATCTATTATGAATCAACAGTGTTTTGACGTGAAGGATGAAGTATTAATTACTCCAGGACATGAGCACGTTAATGGGAGTGCCTTGAAAAGTAGCATCATTAGTTATGCAGGGGAGAAGGCACCAAAGGAGATAAAGAAAATGGCCCAAGATATTACGTCTGGTATACACATCGCAACGAATACATACACCCTCAACAGTTTTATTTTCAACTACCTGATGTACGGGATTCTCAGAACGACTGTATTTGTGGTCTTCCTAAATGAAGTCAACTTAGGCCATTACAAAAACGTCAGAAGAAATGTAGCGATTGAAAGCAATGTTATCATATAAAATACTGTATCAAATGGAAAATCACCGAGCTCGATAGCTGCAGTCGCTTAAGTGCGGCCAGTATCCAGTATTCAGGAGATAGTAGGTTCGAACCGCACTGTCGGCAGCCCTGAAAATGGCTTTCTGTGGTTTCCCATTTTCACACCAGGCAAATGCTGGGGCTGTACCTTAATTAAGGCCACGGCCGCTTCTTTCCCACTCCTAGCCCTTCCCTGTCCCATCGTCGCAATGAAACCTATCTGTGTCGGTGCGAGGTAAAGCAACTAGCAAAAAAATGGAAAACCGCACATTTTTCCACTTTTAACGATCAGTGCTACGGTGCCGATCTAACAATTCAGAGTTCCAGTGCTGGAATGACTAGGCCGCAGACAGCCGTGAACACTCCTATGCCATTATTCCGTTAAATATGCACACTACTCCTTCCAATCAGTGCCTTAGAGTAGGAATTGAATAGCTCGAATGCTATGAAGAACTAGTGTGTTACGTACCAGCAGTATCAGAAAATTTACGAATCAGAGGAATGGCATGCTTAAGAAGAAAGTTACCTAACTCCCCAGCTACTTCTCGACAACATTCAGGCAGGCTGTTATACTCGGTACGACCGGGCGAGTTGGTCGTGCCGTTAGGGGCGCCCAGCTGTGAGCTTGCATCCGGGAGGTAGTGGGTTCAAACCCCACTGTCGACAGCCCTGAAGATGGTTTTCCGTGGTCTCCCATTTTCACACCAGGCGAATGCTGAGGTTGTACCGTAATTAATACTAGGGCCGCTTCTTTTCCACTCCTAGCCCTTTCCTGTCCTATCGTCGCCATAAGACCTATCTGTGTCGGTGCGGCATAAACCAAATTTTAAAAAACCTCGGTATACAGCAGTAACCCCATCTATCGGAGATGAGTGGCAACACTAGACACAAAACACATCACCAAAAAAAAGTAGGTCAATGTAATGTTATTGCTGATCAGTGTTATGAGTTTTCTGTATTGCAGGCCTTCATATTTAGTTTCTTTCGAATCTGTGATATTAGGGCGCCTTACAAAATTATTTGTAGCATAGACTGTAGTTCCTTATTCCCCGTCATTACACACCTATTTTCATTATAGTAAATTCTGTTTACCCATTTTCTCCTGACGGCACTGATATGGACTTAGCAACAAAAATCCAAATTCATGAATATCTCTGTTATCATAGCCGGTACGGTAAAAATGTATAAGACATAAATAATCGGAAACTTAATACTATATAACTTTAGTATCTGGTATTTTTCGATAGGGCCACTAATAACACACATATTTGAGAATCAAATTTGTGTCCTTCCCCTAAACTACCATTTCACTAAGCGTGAATAAAATTATTTATAGCCTAGAATGTAGCGACTTTTTCTCCGACTTTGAATACTGATTTCAATTATGATAGGACTACTAATAACATAAATATTTAAGAATTAAATTTTAGGCCTTCCATGGTTGTTCATGGATCATTTTCGACGTAAGATCGGACAAGGGGAAGGTTCTGGTGTAAAGTGAAAAGAGGTTGTTAACATTGTGCACTCCAGTTCACTCGTCTTTGTGTCGCTATTACAAATATTGTTACCTTTAACTTTCAAATTCAGATGTACAAAAGCTATCAAATGTTTTCGATTCAGTTGTTACGTTACTGTAATATCGGTTTCTAACAATAGATATCATTGAAAAAAATGAAAACCAACAACCTGTTTTCCAGTCATTGACCGGGTCAGGGATGGAATGAATGAAGCAGATATAGGCTATTAGTACGATGGGGTCGCCACTCCCAAAGTGATTTATTAATGACTGATAGATGCTATGAAATGAGAATGGAGAGTGTTGCTGGAATGAAAGATGACAGGGAAAACCGGAGTACCCGGAGAAAAAACCTGTCCCTCCTCCGCTTTGTCCAGCACAAATCTCACATGGAGTGACCGGGATTTGAACCACGGTATCCTGCGGTGAGGGTCCGACGCGCTGCCGTCTGAGCCACGGAGGCTCCACTAGATATCATTATTCATCGTTATTAAATGGTGGTGCTGTGCTCAGCTAGTTCCGTGTCTGTTGACGGATATCATGTAGAATATGCATACAAATGTTATAAGTATATAGCAAAAACTGACAATAGAGTGTTTTCTTCCTAAGAGTCTAAGTCATGTCGGACAGGGGAGTTGCGCAATATTAAATAGTCAGGACGTGTAACGTCAACTGCGTCACTGTAAATATCTACATGTTTTGGCCAGGAGTAATTTGAGATCAACAGTGTTCAATAGTTTGATGTAACCAATACACAGTCGGTGCACTTCGAAATACCCTTATGTGAAAATGTTTACTTACTTACTTACTTAATCCGGTCCTCTTGTACCATGAGGTGTCGAGGATACGAGAGATCTCCATCTACTCCTATCTCCGGTAATGGCAACGGCCTCTCGTACCGAGAGTCCCCTTTCCTGCAGTGCTTCTCTAATCCCCTCCTCCCATGTCTTCCGTGGTCTTCCTCGAGCCTTCCTTCCTTCCACTCTCACCTCCCTCATTAACCTCGGCAAGCGGTCTGTCGACATTCGGTGGACATGGCCAAACCATCTCAATTGATATTCTTGGATGGTTTTCTCCAGTGGCTTCATATTCAATACTTTCCGGCTGGCTGTATTCCTGATCCTGTCTCTCCTGGTTTTGTCCTCTACTTTCCGGAGGTACCTCATCTCTGCCGCCTGGATTCTGCTCTTGGTTCTTTCTGTTAGCACCCAGGATTCGCAGCCATAGGTCAATGTGGGAATGAAGGTGGATTTGTAAACGGCTAATTTTGTGCCCTTTGAGATCTCCTTCTTGTTGAGGAAGTTTGTTCGGGTGGCATTAAACAAGCGCCCTGCTGTTCCTATTATTTCTATTATTTCCTCCTCCATTTTCCCATCTGAGCTGATGATTGAGCCAAGATACTTGAGCTTGGTGACTTGCTCTGATGGTTTACTATCGACCATGATACAGTGCCTCTCCTCATTCCTGCTGATAACCATAGTCTTTGTCTTGTCCGCATTCACCTCCATTCCTTTTTCCTTAAGCTCTTCCACCCATACATTGATGTTGTGCTGCAGGTTTTGTTCGCTGGAGGCAACAACAGTCAGGTCATCAGCAAATGCCAGGTCTGAAATCTTACTGGTCGCATGAGATAATTTCCGACTGTCAATTTTTTGATTTTCTCATGACACAGCTTCATAATATGGTCGAGGTATACGATGAAAAGAAGAGGGCTAAGACTGCAGCCCTGCCGGACTCCTTGTCTCGTAGTGAACTCTGCTGACCTCACATTTCCTGTCCGCACGTAATTCCGACAGTTCTTATACAGACTCATGATTGAACTGCAAAGTGACTTGCTAACTCCATACTCCTTTAGGACCCTGCCATGCTGCAACTTCAGGACTGGTGGTGTTCTCATTCCCTACTCCCTGAGACAAAGATTTTCTTCCTTCAGGACCTACAGCTGAAGGTCTGTCATTTAGTCTGGCCCCTCATCCTCGACCTTACCGGCAAGGGTGACCCTGCCAGGAGCCGAAGCTCCCGCCGGCATCGCTCTCGGGATCACTGAGGCACGCAAGCCTCCCCACCACGTCAAGGTACCAGACCATGGGGGAGGAAAAATGTGGAACGCTTCACGATTTTGCGTGTCATCCTTGCGCAGGGGCCATGCTAATCTTCTCTGTATCGTTCCAATTTTAGTATATGTACCGCCGAAGCGAGTACATGTGAAAATGTTGAGGGGAGAAATACTGACCCGCAACACATGTCTCACTTACAACGAAAATTCGTTGATATAGTCCATGTTATACTGAATCTTAGATAACAGAACCGTTCTGATCTGATCTCTAAGCTGAAATATTGTGACATAGCGGTTTTTCTATCCGCAACGACAGCGTGTAAGTTGCCCCTTAGCCACACTTCCTTTGTAGAGAGAGAGAGGGAGAGAGAGAGATATGCCAAGTGACTATTCCAAGATGTTTCACCACTGCACTTACTTTCACTCTACCACCAAAGTGGAAACACCAAGCGCCACTTTTAGAAGGGTCGATCATGCGATTGGAGCGCAAGTCCACGTCTTCAATACGTCTTTTCTCACTCTTACAGTTTTCCCCACTTCATTTTAAAAAATGCACCACATCATTTGCCATACTACTGTGCAAAATGTTACACCAAAATTAATTCATTAATTAACTAAAATCCAGCTGCCTTTATTTCAACTTCAAAAATAAATAAAAATATGGTGCAAGGAGCATTTTCCTAGTCGTTTGGTAAAATGTAATAAACTCTATATCGGTACAAAAAACTGGTTAATCAATTTCTTCATAATTTTTGGTGACTTTTCATAAGACTAAGTGTCAGTGGCTCAAATTTTGGGGTGATGGCTAAAGAATTGTAGGTCACAATTTTGGTTATAACCACCCTTAAATCGTAATTTACTGGGCGAGCTGGCCATGCGGTTGGGGGCACTTGGTTGACAGCTTGCATCCTGGAGATAGTGGGTTCGAACCCCACTGTCAGCAGCCCTGAAAATAGTTTTCCGTGGTTTCCCATTTTCACACCAGGCAAGGCAAGGCTGTACCTTAATTAAGGCTACGGCCACTTCCTTCCCAGTCCTAGCCCTTTCCTATCCCATCGTCGCCATAAGACCTATCTGTGTCAGTGCGACGTAAAGCAAATAGCAAAAAAAATGTAATTTTGGAAATTACCAGTGGCGGTAAAAGGAATTAATTGAGAAACATTCGTATCGGTAATAATCATTAGGAAATGTGCAGTTAAATTAAATTGCCGGTTCATCTTTGAAAAAACTGAAAATTGTAGTCACGTGAGGAGGTGGGTACAATCATTGAGTTAAACGTAGTATTATTTAGAGTGTCTCGTGGGAAGGCGTTCCTGGAGTGCAGCAGAAACAAGCACTTGTGGGAATACCTAATGAAGACAGACAGTGACTTCACCTTTATGATGAGGGAATACGTAATGTGGACCCACCGCACACACAGCGCACTTCTCTTTTAACTTTGACAGTCAAGCTTTCGCGGGAATATTTCAACATCAAAGGAGAAGATTCATACATTGACGACCATCTACATTTGGAGAAATGAATTAAATACACCCATTTCTGCAACTCCGTATTAAACTAGCCTCAAGCTTAGCCGAAATGGTAGCCTAGTTAGGTGTAGTGTAGATATGAGAGCTTCACAGAGAAATTTTAATTATTTTATTTACGTAAAAGTTAATTAATAATTAATTAAGATTCAGCCGCCCTTACTTCAACATAAAAATAAATTAAAATTTGATGCGATAAGAATTTTCCGATGTGAAAGATAATTTCTGTGTATTTTTCCCTTGCAATTATTATTCGTATTTTGCTATCTCACAATATGTACATAATATCACCCCAATCATGTACTGTTTGTTACATTTGTATCGATTTATGCAGAGTCTGACCTATCCGAGAGATGTGGATTTTTTCCACCCCATTTGTGTCTGTTCATTGCAGATTAATATTTTGGGAAGCTCTATCTGTTGCCACTGGAAGGAAAACCACGAGTTTCCAGATATTCTCACCAAGCCTTCAACATATCTTGTAAATCATAGAAATACATTGATAAAGTGTCATATGCATGATGGATGTTCCAGGGACCTATGCGGTGCGTATTTGCTTCTCTTCAGAAAAATACTCTGGTTTCTTGGTGCCTCCCCAGGCAAGTACTTGTGAAAGACCCATTGAACATTCAATAACTTTTTTTACAATGTTACTATATTTAAATTCATTGCGACATGAAGACCTCCAATTATTGTAAATGCGGCTATGGAATCAACGACTTAGCGAATTTGCATTCACAATGAAAATCAAGTAGACCTAATATAATATGTTACGTGGTTCGCAGATAGATAAAAGTTTGAGTAATAAAATTGCTTAATTTCCATTATGGGAAGCGATGGAGAAAGCGTTCCAGACTTACAATATTTGAATACAAGGATTTATTGAACCTTACAGGCTCACGCCCAATACATAGTTCAAATCTGTAGGCTTAAACCTTAAGGCGTAAGCAAGGTACAGAGATTATAGAATACAGTAACGTAAATTTAACAGCAATCTGCCACCATATGCGATGTCATATGGCCCATGATCAACTCTTGTTGTGATCTAAAGACCGTGGCAAAAGGCACCCGGATAATAAAAGCTAAAATTATGAAATGAAATAAACAACATCGGAAGTCGGCATACGAGGTTTAAACAACCTTCGTCTCGCCTCCTGCTGAGCTTGCAACCCGGCACAATCCAGACCGTACTCTGACCTCTCTTCTGACTTACTTAGGTTTGCAAACTCAGCTTAGCGTCGTTCCAGATTTACGCACCTATATCAATGTCACTTGGACAAAGTGGAGTCATGTGACAGGGGTCCAATTTGAACATTGTATGTCCCCATCCCTTGAGTCAAAAGCTGACAGTGTTGATGCCCCCAGTCGCTCTCTGCGAATGGGAGTGCTAGCCAATGCTCTGGTGGTACCTTAGACTGATGTAATTCCGCAATACTAGGAACGACGACACCCGACGATGACTTAGAGCCAAATTGTGGGAGAATGTGATGGTAATTATTTTACTGGGAAGTACAACTAGACAAATATTGCCTACTAACAACAATTAGAAAGGAGAAAGGAACATGACAGATTGTACGTACGGCAAGAATAACAGACTTACAGGATGAGAATCACATACAATCACGCATATTTTAAAAATATATTGAGGACGTAGGTGGTAGATTCATAAAAAACTTGTGAGCGAATTAACAGTGTTCATTCGTATGTGCGTATAGTATAGTTTAAGTTACAAAAAGTAACATCCGCATTAAAAAAGTAGGAACATGTTCAGGGATATGTTTTCTAAGAAAATATTAATTCGACGCTATTGTCCTCTTGTCTTTTCAGTGGGGATGTTGAAAAATACTGATCAGATGGAAGAATAAATGGAACTGGAGATATCACACCCGACCGATCTAATAATAAATAATATTATTTGCTTTACGTCCCACTAACTACTATTACGGTTTTCGGAGACGCCGAGGTGCCAGAATTTAGTCCCGCAGGAGTTCTTTTACGTGCCAGTAAATCTACTGACACGAGGCTCACGAATTTGAGCATCTTGAAATACCACCGGACTGAGCCAGGATCGAACCTGCCATGTTGGGGTCAGAAGGCCAGCGCCTCAACCGTCTGAGCCACTCAGCCCGGTCCCGACCGATCTTGATTAATGAGAATTTGGTTCCTGTATTTCATAGGTAACTGAAGTGGATCGATTTCCTTGCAACATCCTCTTCTTTCGATTCCAAAATTAGCATTATCAAGTGGAGATAACGAGCCGAAATATTGTTTCAATCATAATGGAGTCACAGATGAATATTTTATCCGTGAACTTTCGCAGAGTTTCGTTGTAGTTGCCGATATATTCCGTATTTTATAAGTAGAAAGTACGGCGTTCGGGGGCCACCTGGTATATATCATCATCATCATCTGCTTACCCTCCAGGTTCGGTTTTTCCCTCGGACTTAGCGAGGGATCCCACCTCTACTGCCTCAAGGGCAGTGTCCTGGAGCTTCAGACTCTTGGTCGGGGGATACAACTGGGGAGTATGACCAGTACCTCGCCCAGGCGGCCTCACCTGCTATGCTGAACAGGGGCCTTGTGGAGGGATGGGAAGATTGGAAGGGATAGGCAAGGAAGAGGGAAGGAAGCGGCCGTGGCCTTAAGTTAGGTACCATCCCGGCATTCGCCTGGAGGAGAAGTGGGAAACCACGGAAAACCACTTCGAGGATGGCTGAGGTGTGAATCGAACCCACCTCTACTCAGTTGACCTCCCGAGGCTGAGTGGACCCCGTTCCAGCCCTCGTACCACTTTTCAAATTTCGTGGCAGAGCCGGGAATCGAACCCGGACCTCCGGGGGTGGCAGCTAATCACGCTAACCACTACACCACAGAGGCGGCCACCTGGTATATATACTAGGTAAAAATTATAATTGGTGAGGAAAATATAAGGTTGTGTGTGTGTGTGTGTGTGTGTGTGTGTGTGTGTGTGTGTGTGTGTGTGTGTGTGGACCAGGGTCAGCGGTTCTTTCAGTTAGGCCTATATGGCTGACACAGTGAATTTAGTGTGTGCGATGTGGCAGCACTGTAGGGTATCCCATACAGTAGCTGACCAAGCCTATTGTTGCGTGAGAGTTGTAGCGGCTGCATCGCAGAAATTCGCTCCACATAGGCGGATGTTATGTAAATTACAGCAGATAATTAAATTAGGCAGCGTAGGTAGTTATCTTTGTGAGTAGTACGAGTGGGTACGCTTTGAAACAAAGCGGGTGACCACGCCCGATATTGCTTAACTGCGGGATCTACATTTTGCATCGCACCGTACCTCGTTCCAATACCAGTGCTTCACCTGGAGCTTATTTATTATGTTGAGGAAGTGAATTGTTTCATGGTTCGTGGCGGAAAGGAGGAGGATACTTGGCTGAGAGTATCTAGGGTCTCAGCTACTCAGTCCACCGAGGTGGTACAGGATATTGCAAAATTTGTTTATAAATGAGGGTAAGGAGTAATTAAAGAAGGGTGCTGGTTGCTTGGTTGGGCTGTGATAAGCTGGGGGTGGGAAGAAGTGGGAGGCGGCTTGGGGTGGGTAGTAGCGATGATTTTTTAGGTATAGAAAGTAAAAGTGGGATATTTTTGAGACTATGGTTGGTGTGGTGTGTATGTATATTTTGTATTTGCTGATAACTGCCTTCTTAAAGTAAGGGCAGCCACGAAATGAGGGCGCGTGATTAACGTGCCAATTCGCGCATCTCGCCTAGTCCCTACGAACCTTGCAGTCAATGTGACGGTGAGGGCCACCAGATCTATTGCAGCGGGTTTTGTTTTCCCAGCGAGCTGCATGAGGGTGCAGTTTGTGACAGTTATAGCAAAGAATTGTGAGTTTGGGGTGTGGAGGGCGAGAGTGAGAAGAGGGGGAGGGTGGTTTAGTGTAGTAGTGTTGGTGGGCTCCTGAGGCTTGTGTTGGGTGAGGAGTATTTTGGTTTTCTTCTGAGCAGCCTGTGATTTGAAGGTTTGTATGGGGTGGAGGTGGTATATTTCTTGACTTGGATTGACTTAAGTATGGAAGAGGTGGGAGGGAATGGGGGCGGGATTGGGATAGTTTTAGAATAGGTTTCTTCACAGGTTGGGCTGATTTGGTCGCAGAAGTCAGAGGTTTGTGGGGTGGCTGTGGAGTGAGAGTCTATTGTAGTGGGTGTAGTTTGAGTGGAGACGTGATTTATAGACTGAGGTACGGTAGGAGGGAGGGTTGAGGTTTCGGTCTGTTGGTTCGTGACTTAAGAGTCAATTTGGACGTACTGATTGGAGGTGTTATTTTGGGGATTAATGACTGTTGGCATGAGAATATTTGTGAGATTGAGAGTTTCCAGTATGTTGCGCATTGATATATTTTTTCTTCGCGTAGTGAGCATGAGTAGGTCAGTGTGGGATTCTTCTATTACAACTAGGTGTTGGTTGAAGATGGGCATTAGGGCAGTTATGATGGTTTTCCTGGTTTTTGGGACTGGGTCAGGGTTGTTAAGTGGAAATATTAAAAATTTGCATTTTGGGGAGAATTGTTCATGGTGTGGATTACTGCTGTCACGTCCTAGTTCGTGAAACATTGGCAACGACTGAGTAGCCTAGTAAGTGGTCCTGAGAGCCGGGATACCAGTTGCTATGGAATTGGAGAGGGCATTTCGGACATATTCTGAGTCATGGCCCTCATTGTGCTCAGGCGGCTAGGACTATACAATTCACCGGTGGTCCATAACCCGTTAGAGGAGAGATCCTCACTTGGACTATGTATAAGTAGGGTTCTGTTTCACGAATTTACCGAGCTCAGAATATTTAAAGCAAGCCTCGGACCTATGTGAATAACGGAGTACCACTCACATTTGACAGGCGAGGGACTCCTTGGAAACAACTTGGCGAACGAAATGGAATTCGATGGGGAGCTATCAGTATTAACGGGGCTTATGGAAGAAAGAAAGTAGAACTGGCTGAGTCGTCAAAGAGGATGCATCTGGATGCGCTAGGAGTAAGTGATATTCGGGTAAGGGGAGATAACGAGGAAGAGAGAGGAGATTATAAAGTGTACTTGACGGGTGTTAGAAAGGGAAGGGCAGAGTCTGGGATAGGGCTCTTTATCAGGAATACCATTGCACGCAACATAGTTTCTGTTAGGCACGTAAATGAGCGAATGATGTGGGTAGATTTGTCAGTTGGAGAAATTAGGACTAGAATTGTCTCCGTGTATTCACCATGTGAGGGTGCAGATGAGGATGAAGTTGACAACTTTTATGAAGCATTGAGTGACATCGTGGTCAGAGTCAACGGCAAGGATAGAATAGTGCTAATGGGCGATTTCAATGCGAGATTTGGGAAAAGAACTGAAGGAAACGAAAGGGTCATTGGTGAATGTGGGGAAGATATGGAAGATAATGGGAATGGGAAGCGTTTGCTGGAATTCTGTGCTAGTATGGGTTTAGCAGTTAGGAATACATTCTTCAAGCATAAGGCTATGCACCGCTACACATGGGAGGCTATATCTTAACCGACTTCGAATTCAGGAATTCTGTAAGGAATTTACGAGTTTTCCGGGGATTTTTCGATTATATATAGACCACTATCTGATCTGTAGGGAACTAAGTATCTCTAGGCCTAGGGTAGAGAAAGTGAAATCTGCCTGCAAACGAATAAGGGTAGAAAATTTCCAGACGAGTAAATTAGACAGAAGTACATGGATATGAGTGAGAACAGTAGCCAGTAAGCACGTTCAGGATATAGAAAGTGAATGGGTGGCATGCAGGTATGCTGTAGTAGGAACAGCAAGCGAATGCCTAGGAACAACTGTGTGTAAAGATGGGAAAAGACTAACATCTTGGTGGAATGATGAAGTGAGAACAGCTTGTAAACGTAAAAAGAAGGCTTATCAGAAATGGCTCCAAACAAGGGCAGAGGCAGATGGGGATTTGTACGTAGATGAAAGAAACAGAGCGAAACAAGTAGTTGTTAAATCCAAAAGGAAGTCGAGACAAGATTTTGGTAATAACCTGGAAAGGCCAGGTCAAGCCGCAGGGAAACCTTTTTGGACGGTAATAAAGAATCTTAGGAAGGGGGGGGGGGAATGAATAGTGTTTTGAGTACATCAGGTGAACTCATAATAGATCCCAGGGAATCACTGGAGAGGTGGTGGGAATATTTTGAACATCTTATCAATGTAAAATGAAATCATCCTGGTGGTGTTGTGAACAGCCAAGCTCATGGAGAGGAGGAAGATGATGTTTGTGAAATTACGCTTGAGGAAGTGGAAAGGATAGTAAATATACTCTATTGTCATAAAGCAGCAGGAATAGATGAAATTAGACCTGAAATGGTGAAGTGTAGTGGGAAGGCAGGGATGAAATGGCTTCATAGAATAGTAAGATTAGCATGGAGTGCTGGTAAGGTACCTTCAGATTGGACAAAATCAGTAATTGCACCTATCTATAAGCAAGGGAACAGGAAGGATTGGAACAACTCTCGAGGTGTCTCATTGATTAGTATACCAGGAAAAGTATTCACTGGCATCTTGGAAGGGAGGTTGCGATCAGTCGTTGAGAGGAAGTTGGATGAAAACCAGTATGGTTTCAGACCACGGAGAGGCTGTCCAGATCAAATTTTCAGTATGCGCCAGGTAATTGAAAAATGCTACGAGAGGAATAGGCAGTTGTGTTTATGTTTCGTAGATCTAGAGAAAGCATTTGACAGGCTACCGAGGGAAATTATGTTCGCTATATTGGGGGACAATGGATTTAAAAGGTAGATTATTAAAATCAATCAAAGGCACTTATGTTGACAATTGGGCTTCAGTGAGAATTGATGGTAGAATGAGTTCTTGGTTCAGGGTACTTACAGTGGTTAGACAAGGCTGTAATCTTTCACCTTTGCTGTTCGTAGTTTACATGGATCATCTGTTGAAAGGTATAAAATGGCAGGGAGCGATTCAGTTACGTGAAAATGTAGTAAGCAGTCTGGTCTATGCTGATGATTTGGTCTTAATGGCATATTGTGCCGAAATCATGCAGTATAATATCTTGGAACTTGAAAATACGTGCAATGAGTATGATATGAAAATTAGCCTCTCGAAGATTAAATTGATGTCCGTAGGTAAGAAATTCAACAGAATTGAATGTCAGATTGGTGACACAAAGCTAGAACAGGTCGATAATTTCAAGTATTTAGGTCGTGTGTTCTCCCAGGATGGTAATAAAGTGAGATTAATCAAGGTGTAGTAAAGCTAATGCAGTGAGCTCGCAGTTGCGATCAACGAAACTATCTTTACATCGGTCTGTTTCCAGACCAACTTTGCTTTACGGGAGCGAAAGCTGGGTGGACTCAGTATATCTTATTCACAAGTTAGAAGTGACAGACATGAATGTAGCAAAAATGATTGCTGATACAAACAGGTGGGAACAGTGGCAGGAGGGTACTCGGAATGAGGATATAAAGGCTAATTTAGGAATGAACTCGATGGATGGAGCTGTACGCATAAGCCGGCTTCGGTGATGGGGTCATGTGAGGCGAATGGAGGAGGATAGGTTACCTAGGAGAGAATAATGGACTCTGTTAGGGAGGGTAAGAGAAGTAGAGGTACACCAAGACGACGATGGTTAGACTCAGTTTCTAACGATTTAAAGATAAGAGGTATATAACTAAATGAGGCCACAACACTAGATGAAAATCGAGGATTGTGGCGACCTTTAGTAAATTCACAGAGGCTTGCAGACTGAACGCTGAAAGGCATAACAGTCTATAATGATGATGTATGTATGTATGTATGTATGTATGTATGTATGTATGGATGGATGGATGGATATATGTATGTATGTATGTATGTATGTATGTATGTATGTATGTATGTATGTATGTATGTATGTATGTATGTATGTATGTATGTATGTATGTATGTATGTATGTATGTATGTATGTATGTATGTATGTATGTATGTGTTTTGGGGAGACTGGGAAGCAATTGTTGTTTCGGACACAGAAGAGGAGTTCGGTTTAATCGATCTCTTCTTTTTCTTCTTCCTTTTGATCTGCTGGATGTGGGTATTGAGGGGACCTGGTTTGTGGTGAGAGTGTGTGGTTGTGACGATATTGCGAAGAGGGGTAGTGGATGTGGTAGTACTGTTGTGTGGTTTGTTGTGTGTGTGGTGTGTTTGTGTGTTGTTATAAGTAAGAAAGCGTTAAACATTTCTTCTGCTTCCTCAAAGTTGAGGTTATTCATGGTGTGAAATGCGATGTGAGGTGGAGGTGAAGTAGTGAGAGAGGACCAATTAATTATTTGTTCCTCACTCAGTGGACACGGTCGAAACAGGTGTTGTTTTACCGTGTCGCAAAGGGACAAGTTCCGAACCATTGACCACACTGAGGGCTGACAAATTGCTTAGTTGCTTGTAAAAATTGGTTAAGAGGCAATTCTTCGTTCTGCCCTGATTCTTGGCTGGCAGTTCTCCCTTGTTTTGTTTAAACAGGCTGTGTTGCAGGTGGCCTGCTTTTTCTGCGAGCTAAGTGCTCGCGTATAGCTGGGTGTTCTGAAGCTTGGTTGGTACAGACGTACCGACGATCTGGTAGATGGTGGCGATGAGGCTAGAGTGCAGGGAGCTGGTCTCTTGGTTGCCGGTGCTTGGTACCCGTAGGTCTGCTCAATACGAGAGCTGGGCTGAGAGTGTCTCGGGTCTCCTGTCGACTCAACATATGATGCGGTTCACGCCCCTTATGTACCCTACCAGGCCTGGTAACAACAGAAAACGCGAACAACACCAATGCACTCTGGTGGCCGTTCTACCTATCACTGAGAATTGCTACCCTTTTGTTATCGTGTACAAGGTTACATTGATATCCGAACATTTCTTCTGTATGATTCAATAAGTTGTCGGGCAGTGCAGTTTATATACCTTAACTTTTCTCAAATTTTAATCATTCAAATTTATGTTCGTATTTTATATCTACATATTTAAATATTACATAACACGTATTATAAGTATTATAAGTTGATACATATATAAAATTTTAGATTTTCCCTTTCACTTCGTACTGCAATAATTGTTATGAACGCCAATGTAGGCCATTCCATTCCAGTAGTATAGTGATCATGAAGGAAGTCATCAAGGAGAACCGCACGATGGATGCGCACATTATTGTCTCTTGAAACAAGTTTACCTCGAATTTTAAGAAATAAATTCAATAGTTCTTTCGTTCCTTCCTGCCCTTCATCCTTCGTACATTCAATCATTCATTCACTCATTGCTTAGACATCCCATTCACACAAAATGAGCACAAAATAACGCAGTGAGTGAAGTACAGTTCATACACTTAAGATATGTACCGTCCTCATTAATACAGTTATTGTCTTGTGGAGCAATCTTGAAAGCAAATGTCAGATACAATGAAGAGCTAGACTCATGAATATTCAAATCTTCTATACCGTTTGACTAGCTCTTACGGGTCTGCTACTTCTGGAAATTAGCATTTACTTGCGTCGACATGAAGGGTTTCTCAACACCCTGAGTTAACAAATTAGCATACGAGTTCCTGAGATTTAATTGGTTCTATTATAACGAAGTTCCGCAAGGTAAAATATTTCGTGCTTGGCATAATAATATTAGATTTTAGCCTTCTTTATTCATGAAAAAGTGGAAGAGATTATCAGTGTTCGTATTAATATTATTCGCAGTGCAATGGAAGTGCGATTCTCTATCTACATGTGAACTTCATTAAAGAACTCGATTCACAAGTTGTACTTGATAAGACGCGAAACGAGATTGGGGGCCTCGTATGTTCACCATTGCTGCAATCCGATCAGAAATGCTTGATGTTAAATATATCAGTATCAATTATTCTTATTAACTCACTACAGATTAATCCCCTAAAGAAGATTGCTCAATCATTTCTGATAAAACGGATAAAATGCACACGCCATAAAAGTCTTGCATCTCCTCGGTCCAAAGAGTTAATAACTCTTCACACACAAAACAAAGAGAGAGACATACAGAAATACCATATCAGCGTTATGTATTACCCAACAGAACAGCAAATGACAGCCCCTACAACAATACAGCCTTTCATTGTCAACTTGAATACAGCACACATGAGTACCTTTAATACAGGGCAACACGTCCCCTTGCAGTGATGCATGCCTGAATTCGTCTTGGCATACTGTCTACTAGTTTATCAAGGTAACGCTGGTCCAAATTGCCCCACTCCTCAGTGATGATTCGCCGTAGATCTCGCAGATGTTTTTGGTGGGTCTTCACGTCTATAAACAGCCTTCCTTAATTTAGCAATTCAACAAGGTCCATATCTGGTAAACACGCAGGCTATTCCAGCGATCGCAGAATCGCACGATGGATGCGCGCATTATTGTCCATTAAGGCAAGTTTTTCTCAAAAAAGCTGGCGGTACGGTGTCAATAAAGGACCAGAGGATGTCGTCCATGTATTGTATAGCCATGACATTTCCTTTTATGACTAGAAGTAGTGACCGGTGGCACCACATAATTAATGCCACCCTAAAATCTCACGGAACTTCCATCGTGCTGGACAGAGTACCTGAGACATGAGTCTGACCAGATTGCCTCCAAACACGTTGCCGAAAAAGTTTACACGTCACTCATGCGTTAAAAGGACATTATAGAAATTATGAGGAGACCATTCAGTATAATGCTGGTCCCACCTGTATCTCTCCACAGGTTCCTGTTATTAAGAGCTTGACCTCGCCATGGGAGTGAAACTGTGCCTCGGGTAAATTGTTTCTCACAGTTTTAGCTGAAATTCGGAGACCTCTGGTTGCTCAAAGACCATTGTACAGCGTGGTAGCATTGCATTCAGGTTTCTTCCGAAGGTAACGGTAACTGACTGCACTCGTAGCATTCGGACGACCTGATCGAGGCAAGTCATCAACAGTTCCTCTCTCCCTGTACCGCTGCGCTACTCTAGTAATAACACTTTGATTATGGCCCACACGTCGATCAACTGCCATTGTTGACGATCCATCTTGACATAATGTGATTAAGCGTGTAAATTGCACGTCGTTCCACACTAGACGCTCAGTATACAGCTTAGAACACACCTCTAATGCTTCCACCCTAGTGTTACAACTTTACCTGAAATACCGTCTTCCTTCTTCCTGTGGAGTGAAGTAAGTGTAGTTTTATGTTGACAAACATCCTTAGGTTCGCCACTCTGGTTTGCATAGGAAATACCAAGATAGCAACATAATTAATTGTCACACACGGGGAACAATTCAAAGGAAGAAAGAGTTTCACCTATTCAGTACACATTTATTACAGAAAGTATAAGTTAAAACACCATAGTACTAGTTTAGACTTTACTTGGAAGTCATCTTCAGCCATAAGTCCTAAAAGTTGGCACGAAAATGACACTATGACATACAATGAAGGCCAATACATTCTGAGGATGTTTTAAAATTTAAACGAAAATAAAATATTCCTGGTTTATAGTTTAGGTGATGATTACAGAAGTCTATATAATATGTCATTAAAATCTATATTCAAATTTGAAGATAACACTTGTAGTTTGTCATATGAAAGCAAAAACTTTTAGAAATGCGTTCTAATATAAAACCAAACGAAACCCCATGGCACTACACCCCTTGAAGGGGCCTTGGACTACCAAGCGATCGCTGCTTAGCCCGAAGGCCTGCAGATTACGAGGTGTCGTGTGGTCAGCACAACGAATCCTCTCGGCCGTTATTCTTGGCTTTCTAGACCGGGGCCGCTATCTCACCGTCAGTTAGCTCTTCAATTCTAATTACGTAGGCTGAGTAGACCTCGTACCAGCCCTCAGGTCCAGGTAAAAATCCCTGACCTGGCTGGGAATCGAACCCGGGGCCTCCGGGTAATTGGCAGCACGCTACCCCTATACCACGGGTGTGTTCTAATATGGCTTATCCTAAATGTGGCGATATTTGTGTTCCTGATGGTGCCACATACTTAATGGTCAGCTAGGGAACATCTTACTGTGATACATCGAATTACATGTGTCCAATTCAAGTTTATTTTCAATGCGGACCACCACAAAGCAAGAAAGGTATCCTTATGTGACAAACTACACAAATAGCTTCACATTATGTGATAAGCTATCATATAACGTACCTCTAGACGATTTTTCTATCCGTAACTTCGGCACTTGTTGGAGTAGAGTGGTCAGCTCTACGCCTAGTCACCTTTTCTCCCAGAAATTAACCTGGTACTCATTTTGATGTTAACAGACAAAGTAAGGAGCCCCGTACTACTAGAAACGTGAAATAAAGCAATTTCGTCAATTATGCCGAACGTTTAAGGACTAAAGAGTGCGGAAAGATTTCAAATTATAAGCCATGGATAATTCTATAAAACTAAAAACGAAATTTCGAAAATTACTTACAGTCTAAATGTAGTTCCGGAAAACCAGCTTTAAATCGCTTGTTTCTTTGCTCGTTTTCTCTTTTACTCAAATCCCAACCAAATTAACTTATTTACATAATTATTTCTGTAATGCGTTCCTTGGTTCAATAACTCAGGCGGTTTTGATTTTTTTGAAAGATGTCCTCACCAAATGTAGATATATGCGCTTAAATGAAACTTTGCATTGACTCACATTAGCCCTTGTAGTGGTAGAGAAAGTTAAACTGCTAAACTAATCGACCGGATACAGATGATTAAGAAAAGGATTGTAATTTATAGGAATAAATAAAGAATATATTATCATAATATATTATTTACCTAAAATTCGTTGCTCAAATTCCTAGGATGTTTTCAACATTGTTTTGCTAGCCTGAAGGGCTTTGGGTTTTGAATGTAGGCTGAGTGAACCTCAGGGCTGTATGCACCTTCGGAAATGGAAATGCAACTAGGAACTTGGGGAAAGAACGTCCTTGTTGTTTGGCAATATATGAATGATCATGTTCAAAAGAAACTATTTTCTCAATGTAAGAAAGGTTCGTCAGATATTGCAACAGAGAATTTCAGTCGTGGATGAAGCTACTGAAATAGGGAAAGGGTACTTCGCTCTTTTAAGAATGCACCCCAGGGAACAAACTGATATGAGGTCAACGAATCTTATCCTATGCAGAATGGAGAGAGGCCATCAAATTGACGGCGAATGTTTCCCTCGAAGCCGAAAAGGTCCAAGGACAGCATCCTCTGTCGACATTGCCACATCTTTTCTAATCATTATTATACATGAGTTTATCAAGAATTAGCGAGTTATGTTTGCAGAAATACTTTAATTAGCACGTTTAGTAATTAGAAATGCATTAACACAAGAATTCACAAAGAGCTGCTTCGAATGCATTTTCACTTTTTATAGCCTTGGTATTCTCAGAATGTTTGGTGAAAGAGTAGGCAAACGTAGGGTGAGATTTTTTCCTCGCTTGGCTGGTAGTAGCCCCCGTTAACTCATCACTTCCCGTTATACAGCGCAGTGACAGCACGAGAATGCCCGCACTTCGCAGTTCAGGTCCGTGCTTAGAACGTGTATTAAATGTTGATCTGTCGCTCCTACTGTTCTCGAGTTGTGAAGCGATACTTCGGGGTATAATTCTCATAATGTCTCCACATGCGTACACGGTAGAAGAAAGGTTATTTATTTACGATAATTATGAGAAAGCAGAGTCTTGCAGGGAAGTCGTTAGGCGATTTGTAACAAAATTTCCAGCTGTACGCCCTATACATAGAGAGACTGCGCGGAAACTTGTTTACAAATTCAGAGGGAGTGATTCTTTATTCGATAAGAAGCCAAGTGTAAAAAAATCGCAGAAAGATTAGAACATACGCGTACAAAACCCTAAGACGCCTTGGACAAAAAGCAGGGGTTTCGAACAGCTCAGTATAGTGGGCTACGAAAATGTTAAAATTGAAATACCCTCAATTACGGAAGACATACTTACGCGTGTGGATTGAAGTTTCATAATACAATGCAAGTAATGTTTGGATGCAGGAGGAGAACATTTCCAACATTTCCTGTCATAAGGTACGAGCTTATTTTCTTAATTATTAATTACTGATTTTTTTCATTCTTATTTTCTTAATTTTAATTGTTATATCACGTCATGCACGGATAAAGTGAGCGAAGTGGTGTCCTTGTTGCTTCGCCGTGAAGCGGGGAGTGATGAGTCAACGGGAGGCAGAGAAGCTGCGAGCACTTGTCGGCCAACCAATGAAAGAAACTCAGTCTTGTAGTTCTGTGGGTCGGCAGTACAACAAGGGTGGCGTTAAGTGCTTGTGCATTTCTGTCATGATCTCTAGAGAGGCAATTGAAGGAATTTCTCAGGTAGTAGGTAGGTCGAGCAGAATATAGAATTCTATGAAAAATGTTGAGGCTGTGTTAACTACGTCGCACGCTTAGATGTGGCGAAGATAATCGTGTAAATTATGGCGATAATTCAGTCATTCGCGAGGAAATGTGGTATGGTTAAGATAATACTTGCGCGTTGACGATTCTACTGTACAGGATCAGCAACGACCCGATCTTTTTCATTTAGGTAGTTAATACAAATTGTATCTTTCTTAAGAGTTACTGAATTAAAGCAGTACTGTTTAATACAGGGCCTCTCAAACGCCCAAAATCTCACGCGTGCAAATCGAGGCGCAAGAGCTCCGTGCACTGCGCATCGTTCCCGCTCGGGTCGACTCGGACCAACGCTTCGTCATTGGGCTACTCGGCTAAGCTCGCCTAAGCTCGGCTCTACTCGGCGCAACTCAGCTCGGATTTGGAGCGCTACGTAGCAAGTGTGGGAGAGGGAGACAGGGGGAGCGAGCGAGATAGGCGTGAGGAAAGAGAGAGTAAGCGCTATTGCTCCAAATCGAGGAGTGGGGGGTCTGCACTCTGGTCAACCAAGCCAAGTCGTCGTTTGCACCGTGCACAGTGCATGCACCAGGCGCATGCACTCTGAGAGGCCCTGGTTTAATACGTTGATCATTAAGGAAAGCGAGGAAATAATCTTCATACACAACACTTGCACGAGCATCATGTACTTAAAAACATGTTCTGACTTGATGGGGTACATACCGGGTGGTTAAAATAAATAAAAATGGCCCAGAAAATATTTATAATAGGTCTACTAAAACGGAATTGACGCTTGTTAACGAACTGCCCGTCACAGGAAATACTGCAAATCATGATTTCGACGCACAAATAAGATGGTGTCACGTGTCTGCACGTGCGCATCCCTCTCATGCTCACGACGCGAACGTTCGTCTGGACGCTTTAACGCATGCACAACAGTAACATTTTAAGGATACAGATGCAGGTTTCAGCATGACGATTTCTTAATTCCCACCAGCACAGATAAACGGCGTTCACACTTCGTTGGACTTCGTTCCAGGCTTTTCTTCACTAGAGCAATGTTTTCTGGTGTTCGATCTATTTTCGGATAGTCGCGGTTTTTATTCGCTACAGAGCCCGGTTCGCACCATTTTGCCACTAAGTTTTGCATTGCGATCTTTGCTGGAGGTTTTGTTAAAACACTTCTAATGTTAAACTCTTGAGCAAACACTTCCGCACAGGTTTTCTACGAATCATGCTTCGCATAACACTCGGCAATTCTGTGCTGCATTCAACTGGTCACTAAACATGTCTCCTCCTCTCACTCGTAGTAAAAAGCAAAGCAAAGTCACCTCCGTACAGGTCATGAAGGCCCTTGGAGGAGTGGAAGGTAAAGGCTTCCACCATTGTTAACCTCGGAACGTGATGGGGTAGAGTGGTTAGCTCCGCCCGGCCGCCTTTGCCCCCAGGAATTAACCTGGTACTCATTTTTTGGTGTAGGCTGAGTGAACCTCAGGGCCATATGCACCTCACTCGTAGTAATGATGATAATAATAATAATAATAATTAATGTTATTGTTTTTACGTGGTTCTAACTAATTTGACTATTTTGGGAGATGCCGTGGAGCCGGAATTTTATCTCGCTGGAGTTCATTTACGTGCCAAAAATCTACCGCCACGAGGCTGGTGGTATTTGAGTAGCTTCAAATACCGCCTGACTGAGCCAGGATCGAACCTGCCAAGTTGGAGTCAGAAGGCCAGCGCTTCAACCGTCTGAGCCACTCAGCCCGGCCACCCATAATGACACAGCGACGTATTCAGGGGAGAGTATGCGGTAGATGCGTACGCGAAGACATGTGTCAGCAACCAATTGGTGGATCGAAATCAGGGTTTCCAGCATTTCCTGTGATGGGCAGAACTCCTGTTCATTAACTTGGGTCAATTCCGCGTTACTTATAAATATTTTCCGGGGAAGATTTATTTTGCCCACCCTGTATTTCCAGACTCTGCTCTGCCCAGGCTGTCTCTTTTACTTCGCTACATCTCAACCTCTCTGGGATACAGCCAACGGCCGTAGTGGTGTTGAAATACCGGATCCCGGGAGATCTCCGAAGTTAAGCAACATTGGGCGTGGTCAAGATTTGGATGGGTTGCCACGCGCTGTTGGCGGGGGTAAGGGAATGGAGGAGCGGAAAGGAACTGGTCACACTACCGTACGTAAACTCCGGCTCAGGCACACCTCTGCGGAGGTTCAGACCTGCCTACGGGCAGAATAAACCCTTCGCGCCACAGTACAGTACGTATCAATGTGTTATGATGTTGAAGACAGGCACGAATATTACTCACTGCCTCCTAGAGGTGTTATTTCCATTTAACTAATCAACAGATGGAAGTGAGAGGAAGTTTCTAAGGAGATTGAGTAAGTGAGCGTTCGTAACGTTTCTGACGGAGGGTAACGCACACAGATCTCTGTAATTGGATGGATCACCGCCTCATTACATTTCGATTCAAACTACCACGAAATCTTGTTATACATGCTCCAGTCCTCTTTCAACAACATTAGGAATAATAGAAATAACAATCCTTGCAATATGCAATTTCTATCGATTCTCCGAATTTGCCGCAACATTGATTGTGCCATAAGAGGAGTTCATTATTATCACGTGAATTGTTGTCTTACACCCATTTCTTCAACTAATAATATAACAAGACTTCAGAGCATATTCACATCATTTATTCATGTAGATAAAGTGACACAGAAGTTAGTTTTCCCAGATGTACTCTGCAACCATTAAAACAAAGACTGTACAGCATGTCTGCCACCTTGCTCAATACGTTTAAAGCAACGGCTTCCAATCGACTCTCAAATACGGCAATGTAAACTTTTATCTTCTTTAATAAAATTCACGAGTCTCAATCGTCAAAAATCGTAAAATTTTCCTCATTTCTTTCTTTCTTTCTTTCTTTCTTTCTTTCTTAGTCCGTTTACCCTCCAGGGTTGGACATCTCCTCGGACTCACTGAGGGTTCTCACCTCTGCAGCTTCAAGGTCAGTGTTCTGGAGCGTGAGACATTTGGTCGGGGATACAACTGGAGGGAAGGACCAGTTCATTGCCCAGGCAGCCTCACCTGCTATGCTAAACAACGGTCTTATGGGGGATGGGAATATGGGAAGGAAGTGGCCGTGGCCTTAAGTTAGGTAAGAAGTGGGAAACCAAGGAAAACCACTCCGAGGTGGACGTCGAACCCTCACTACTCAGTAGACCACCGGATGTTGAGTGGAACCCGTTACAGTCGTCGTACCACATTTAAAATTTCCTGGGAGAGCCGAGAATCGACCTCCCACTACACCATAGAGGCAGACTAGATTATATTTACTGTCCATATTTTGTGACATTTTGAGAAAGAAGGACATTTATCGCACTTTTTCGCACCAAAATGTTTCAAATGTCCTCTATTTGAATTTGTTACACAACCCACTGAGACAAACATAACGGCATCTGCCATAACGTGCTACCAACACGGACTCCAGAACTACACTAATTGTTAGCCACGTGATACATCATTTTAGTACCTCGTGATGGCAAGTTCTATAGTATCATCCAGTGACGTCATACATTGCACTTGATGTCTAGAAATCCTTTTAATTTTAAAACTGCCATTTGTTTGTAAAGTTCACCTGCCCAAGTAGGGTTCCGAAATAACATCTACGAGTAGCTCCATGGCAGCTGGCGCCGTACTGGCGAACGTGGAGCAAGCACGTGATGTTGAAAAAAATGAAATGGAGTATGGCTTTTAGTGCCGGGAGTTCCCAGGACGGATTCGGCTCACCAGGTGGAGGTCTTTCGATTTGAATCCCGTAGGCGACCTGCGCGTCGTAATGAGGTTGAAATGATGATGAAGGCAACATACAGTCAGCCCCTGTGCTAGGGAAATTACCCAATGATGGTTGAAATTCCCGACCCTGCCGGGAATGGAACTCGGAACCCCTGTGACCAAAGGCCAGCACGCTAACCATTTAGTCGTGGGGCCGGACGTTTTATACAGTGATTCTAATCATGTCTAAATGGTTATGAATCTTCAGTTTTAATGGTGAATGTGGTAACAATAGTGTTCCTTAAAATTCAGGGAACATGAAATATCAGATTTTACACCAAATACGTAAGTACGATGTGTTTAAAAATATTCAGACAGTATTAACTCATATGGGTCTATATTATTATTATTATTATTATTATTATTATTATTATTATTATTATTATTATTATTATTATTATTATTATTATGCATACTGAATTTTCAGGATCGCATTGTAATTTTTTTTTGCTAGTTGTTTTACGTCGCACCGACACAGATAGGTCTTACAGCGACGATGGGACAGGAAAGGGCTAGGAGTTGGAAGGAAGTGACCGTGGCGTTAATTAAGGTACAGCCCCAGCATTTGCCTGGTGTGAAAATGGGAAACCACGGAAAACCATTTTCAGGGCTGCCGACAGTGGGGTTCGAACCTACTATCTCCCGAATACTGGATACTGGCCGCACTTAAGCAACTGCAGCTATCGAGCTCGGTCGCATTGTAATCAAAATCGACTTTTAACCTATTAGGTCTTATTATACGCACATAGTACGTGTTGAAGAAATGTTAAGTACAGAAAAAATAGTAGCCAACCGGACACCAGTGGGATGCGAACCCACAACCGAAGACGTGAACTCGGGAGGTTTATTTTATTTCCACTTATAATAATAATAATAATAATAATAATAATAATAATAATAATAATAATAATAATAATAATAGTAATAATAATAATAATAAGTAGTAGTAGTAGTAGTAGTAGTAATAGAGCCTCCGTGGCTCAGGTGGCAGCGCCGGCTTCTCACCGCTGGGTTCCGTGGTTCAAGTCCCGGTCACTCCATGTGAGATTTGTGCTGGACAAAGCGGAGGCGGGACAGGTTTTTCACCGGGTTCTCCGGCTTTCCCTGTCATCTTTCTTTCCAGCAGCACTCTCCAATATCATCTCATCTATGATCCGTTAATCATTGCCCCAGAGGAGTGCGACAGGCTTCGACAGCCGGCACAATTCCTATCCTCGCCAATAGATGGAGGCTTCATTCATTCCATTCCTGACCCGGTCGAATGACTGGAAACAGGCTGTGGGTTTTCAGTTTCAGTAGTAGTAGTAGTAGTAGTAGTAGTAGTAGTAGTAGTAGTAGTAGTAGTAGTAGTAGTAGTAGTAGCAGTAGAACGAAACTTTTGGGTAGCCCTGCTGTATACGGTTCTATCATCACATCAATCAATCAGTGCTAATCTGCATTTAGGGCAGTCGCCCAGGTGGCAGATTCATATATGTTGTTTTCCTAGCCTTTTCTTAAATGATTTTTTTTAAATTGGAAATTTATTGAACATCTCCCTTGGTAAGTTAATTCTAATCCCTAACTCCCCTTATTATAAATGAATATTTGCCCCAATTTGTCCTCTTGAATTCCAACTTTATCTTAATATTGTGATCTTTCCTACTTTTAAAGACGTCACTCAAACTTATTCGTCTACTAATGGTATTCCACGCCATCTCTCCGCTGACAGCTCGGAACATACCACTTAGTCGAGCTGCTCGTCTTCTTTCCCTCAGTTCTTCAACAGCTCACACTTTGCAACATATCTCTAACGCTATTCTTTTGTCGGAAATCACCCAGAACAAATCCAGCTGATTTTCTTTGGATATTTTCCAGTTCTTGAATCAAGTAATCCTGGTATGAAATGTCGTATGGTTTCTAGTGCCGGGATATCCGAGGACGGGTTCGGCTCGCCAGGTGCAGGTCTTTCTAGTTGACACCTGTAGGCGACCTGCTCGTTGTGATGAGGATGAAATGATGATGAAGACAACACATACACCTCTGAGCCGAAGGCCAGTACGTTGACCGTTCAGCCAACGAGTCGGACAGTAATCCTGGTGAGGGTCCCATACACTGAGGTCTTACCAGATATTTATATGCCCTCTCCTTTACATTCTTATTACAACCCCTAAACACCCTCATAACCATGAGCAGAGATCTGTATCCTTTATTTACAATCCCTTTTATGTGATTACCCCAATGAAGATCTTTCCTTATATTAACACCTAAGTACTTACAATGAACCTGAAAAGGAACTTTCACCCCATCAACGCAGCAATTAAAACTGAGAGAGGATTTTTCCTATTTTTGAAACTCACTTAACCTCGTTTATCAACCTGCTGTCCATCTCACAACATTATCGAGGTCACGTTGCAGTTGCTCACAATCTTGTAACTTATTTATTACTCTATACAGAATAACATCATCCGCAAAAAGCCTTAATTCTGATTCCACTTGTTTACTCATATCATTTATATATTCTTGGTATAAGCGAACCTCTTTTCTTGAACGGTTACATAAACATTCGTTTTCATAATTAGACACACTGGACGCAAAATACAATAATGGATTTAACTGATATTTACGTTAATCTAAATTATGCCCGTCTGCCTATATTAAATAAGTCATGAATCCGAGAATCGGTCCATGTGTTACGGGAGAGCTTTATAAGGCGCGTCCTTACTCTCGTCCTCTGACTAGAGCTGTGTTCCGTCTCCTCCCAGGCGACATTAGAGTGACATATTGCTGCTGGCGCACCATTTGTCTCCGCTCTCCGTCCTGTGGCGTGGATTACAAGTGGAGTTCTCGGCCACCCACACAGCCTACAATCTCCTGGGTTGCACACAATCTGGAGAGTTAGCAATTATGAAGTTTTGTTCTAGTAACCACTAAAAGTTATTTCTTTTCACATCCAACACTATCGTCATGGCGTTCTGTACCGTGTTGTTCAGGTCAGAAACTTACAAGTGAGTTAAAAATTGTATATACGTGTACTGTACATTTTAGAGAGAACTTCATACATTTGTCTCTATTGCTAAGTGTTAACGTCGCACTAATTTTCTAGCGAATCTGCAACATAATGGTTATTCACAGAGTACAGTAAGGTTTACGGTAATCCCTCAAAATAGTCTGCATTGAACTTCCTAACATAATCTACGTAGCCCCTGTGATAATGTGGACATCTATAATATATTTTGGCATCAATAAACAGAAATCTAACGAAAAACTAAATGTTAGCGTAGATGAATTAAATGACAATTTCATATCCTTGCCAACGGGAATTAATCCGTTCCTGAAAGAGAAAACAATTAATTCATATACCCAGACAGGCATAAATTTTACTTCAGTCACGTCACACCGCTAGAAGTCATTGACTCAATAAAACACATCAAGGCCAACGCTGGGGACATAGATAATATATATACCACGAAATTCTTATGCAAATCACCCATTACATCATTTATCCATTGGAGAATATCTTTGATTATTCACTGCAACAGGGGACTTATCAGTAAATATGGAAAACGCCAATAATTCGCCCGCTTCCGAACATAAGACTGGCAAAGGGCGTCAGTGACTATCGGCCGATTAGCATCTTATGTATTTTATCAAATGCTTTACAATTCATAGCTCACAAGCAGACTACCACATATCTTACTCAGTACAATCCACCAGTCCGACTTTAGACCAAGACACAGCGCTTTCAGTGCATTAACACAAGGCAAGCTATGGACAACAAACAACCGACATTTCTAGCATTAATGCACATTGGTGAAGCATTCGACGCAGTTGATAGAGACATACTTATATCCAAATTAAATAGTTTAAATTTCTTCTCGAGTGAACACCAGTCGATCAGTTCCTATCTCACCAGCTTCCGGCAGTGTGTACTTAATAACAACAATGAATATAAAAAATTGGCGTACTGTTGACGCGGAAATATAACAAGGAAATGTACTGGGTCCCCTATTTTTCTCTTTGTAAGTTATATAAATGTCATAGCTTTCGGATTAAAACACTGTAAATACAATTTAAATGCAGATGACTTACAGAGATGTACACGTAACAAAAACCCCACTACAGCACTACAGCCCTGAAGAGCCTTGGTCTACCAAGGGACTGATGCTCAGCCCGAAGGACTGCAGATTACGAGGTGTCGTGTGGTCAGCACGACGAATCCTTTCGGCTGTTATTCTTGGATTTCTAAACCAGGGCCGCTATCTCACCGTCAGATAGTTCCTCAATTCTAATCACGTAGGCTGAGTAGACCACAAACCATCCCTCAGATCCAGGTAATAATCCCAGACCTGGCCAGAAATCGAACCCGGGGCCTCCAGGTAAGAGGCAGGCACGCTACCCCTACCCCACGGGGCCGGCATGCTATATATAAATAGTAAAACCGAAAATCTACACTCAGAAATACTTCGCCTAAATGAAGACTATAGATATATGGGCCAAATATCACGGATTATGGTCCGCCTCTGTGGTGTAGTGGTAAGCGTGTTTAGCTGCCACCCCCGGAGGTCCGGGTTCGATTCCCGACTCTGCCACGAAATTTGAAAAGTGGTACGAGGGCTGGAACGGGGTCCACTCAGCCTCGGGAGGTCAACTGAGTAGAGGTGGGTTCGATTCACACCTCAGCCATCCTCGAAGTAGTTTTCCGTGGTTTCCCACTTCTCCTCCAGGCGAATGCCGGGATGGTACCTAACTTAAGGCCACGGCCGCTTCCTTCCCTCTTCCTTGCCTATCCCATCCGATCTTTCCATCCCTCCACAAGGCCCCTGTTCAGCATAGCAGGTGAGGCCGCCTGGGCGAGGTACTGGTCATTCTCCCCAGTTGTACCCCACGACCGAGAGTCTGAAGCTCCAGGACACAGTCCTTGAGGCGGTAGAGGTGGGATCCCTCGCTGAGTCCGAGGGAAAACCCGAACCTGGAGGGTAAATAGATGATGATGATGATGATGATATCACGGATTATAATTAAACCCATCAAAATCCCAGGCAATAATTGGTTACTCTAAATTACTTTGCAAGCTCAATCGAACAGCGTTACCACAGTTGTTCATAAGTGGAACTCCCATACGGTATAACCAGAACGTAAGGAATCTTGGTATAATATTTGACGAACATCTGTCCTGGTCTGTCCAAACTATATTTGTGTGCAGAAAAATGTACGGAACGTTACACTGTCTCAGTAAATTCAGATTCACATTCCCTTTTGAACTAAAGAAAACTCTTGTTGAATCACTTGCATTACCCCGTTTTGATTATTGCGATATAGTTTACAACTACCTATGAGTAGAATTCGGAAGGAAATTACAGTGTTCTCAGAATGTTCGTGTAAGTTTTATCTGTGGGCTTCGTTACGTTGACCATGTCACATCGTCATACACACTCCAAGCACTTTACTTTGCAATAATATTCTTACCAATTTCTCAAGCAGCCCACCTCCATGATCGCATCAAACTCCTCTCCACCGACCATAACAAAAGCACCCGATCATGCAGCACCATGTGTTTATCCCTTCCTGAACACAGAATCAATGGAAGTCAGAAGCATGTCCAGCAGCTCAGCTTTTAAACATGCCTATATCGAAATACTAGATAAATATCCATAAATCATCAATTATTGACCAGAAAACACCTCCTCCTCCTACTTTCTATCCCTTACCCCCCCTCCTGTCCGCCTCTGTGGTGTAGTGGTTAGCGTGATTAGCTGCAACCCCCGGAGGCCCGGGTTCGATACCCGGCTCTGCCACGAAATTTGAAAAGTGGTACGAGGGCTGTAGGAACGGGGTCCACTCAGCCTCGGAAGGTCAACTGAGTAGAGATGGGTTCGATTCCCACCTCAGCCATCCTGGAAGTCGTTTTCCGTTGTTTCCCACTTCTCCTCCAGGCGAATGCCGGGATGGTACCTAACTTAAAGCCACGGCCGCTTCCTTCCCTCTTCCTTGCCTATCCCTTCCAATCTTCCCATCCCTCCACAAGGCCCCTGTTCAGCATAGCGGGTGAGGCCGCCTGGGCGAGGTACTGGTCATACTCCCCAGTTGTATCCCCCGACCAAGAGTCTGAAGCTCCAGGACACTTCCCTTGAGGCGGTAGAGGTGGGATCCCTCGCTGAGTCCGAGTGAAAAACCGAACCTGGAGGGTAAACAGATGATGATGATGATGAAATGTAGTCCAGGTGGTATGGTATCTGGCATCTTAATCGTCAACAGCGATTGCAGCGGGTCCTCTAGATACCATTTCACTTACATACTACGATGCTAGAAATGCACGAACATTCGTTTTCATTGGTCAACTTTAAAATATTTTCGCACCATTTCATCTAGTAGGTGCATTACAACGTGTTCAGCGTTACTAAATTTTGTAAATGTAGGATACATGTGACCTATGATACGGTGTCTTACTGTATTACAGTATGTAATGTCCGATGGAAATTAGCAAATAAAAGGTGCGCCTCAACCCAGGATCGAAACCTCGAACTCCTGCATGCCAACCCAAAACTCTATCCACTGCACCAACTGTACAACACGGCTAGCATGTGCTGACAGAGATAGTTACCCTACATGTGGTTACAGTGTTGCCAGATTGCCACTCTTCAACGTTCTTTTTCTGCCGGCTATACTCGCAGGACGAACTTTTGTGCGAAACATTTTTTTTTATTGCTGGCGTGTGAGGAGTCGCGCTGCGACGCCCGAGTGCGTGAATTTCGCTTCACCCTGTATATGTTTAATGTACTCTACGTACAATGTGTGTTATACAGGGTGGCCCACTTAAACGTTTCACCACAGATATATCTGGAACAACAAGAGATATTTAAAAATGACTTTCACGGGCACGAAGGCAGGGAAGGGGCTAATTAAAGTAAATACTATGAGCCAGTCTAAAACGTAGGAAAATAGTACTATCAACATCAACTTACGTTTTTAAATGGACACCCTGTATTATTTCGTAAGCAGTCGTTAACATGAAAAATCACAGAAGTAATGGCGTTTGTTTCATCGCAATAGGTCAATTACATCCCGAGATATTGCAACGTGAAGTTGACGCTTGAGATAAACGAAACGCTCAGCAGTTGCACATCCAGAGATTCCAGCACGAACCTCGAATTTCGTTACAGTAACTTTGCTGTACGAATTATGTACACTCTGAAATAGTACAGTACAGAGTACTACAATGTACTGTGTAGGTAAATAAAACACACAAGAGAGAAACCGTTTTGCTGTGCCAGGAAACCCTTCTCTTACTTTCATCCCTCTTGATAACAGTGCAAATAGCATTAAGTACAGTGCCTGTCGCATTGTAGTACGGCAAACATATCGCGAGTAAGAGGACCGTGAGGTTCGTGCTGGAATCTCTGGATGTGCAACTGCTGAGCGTTTCGTTTATCTCAAGCGTCAACTTCACGTTGCAATATCTCGGGATGTAATTGACCTATTGCGATGAACAAACGCCATTACTTATGTGATTCTTCATGTTAACGATTGCGCACAAAATAATACAGGGTGTCCATTTAAAAAACGTAAGTTGATATTGAAAGTACTATTTTCCTACTGTAACCGTACAACAGGGTTACAGATTCCATTCAGTATTTATTATTATTATTATTATTATTATTATTATTATTATTATTATTATTATTATTATTATTATTATTATTATTATTAACCCGATTCATTAGATTTTATATTCTGTTTCTCATCATTTAGACTGTAATAATTAGGCATCACGCATATTATTGTATTTAATCATAGGTTAAGTGAAATTTGTTTGTAATTATTCTGTATTGCTGTAAGTGAGATTTGTTGGTTTCATATAGTCATGCTATGGCTTGTAACTCTGGCTAGATGAGCTGGCATAGTATTTTGCAATCGAGGCTATGTTTAACTGATAATGTTGTGTGCAAGTAGAATTCCCGGTGACGCATGAAACTTAGTCATCTGCAATCCGCTTGGGCACGCTTAGACAACACTTGACTGATGACATCAGTGCGTGGGCACGTGATTGCGACCAAGTGTCAGTATTCGCCAGCTACTGTATGTTGAGCTGGAAGGGATGAACAGAGAGTAGGGAGATGAGTCGTCATCGCGAGTTTATAAAAGTCGATGCAACGGTGGTGTGAGGTATTCAGATCATATCGTTCAGATCATATGTAACAGTCAGATGTATCAAATGGAAGAAGTGGTCTTAGAGTGATGGTCAGAGCTACGAGTTGTGTTTTCAAGAGGTCTTGTAATAATCGAGGAGGTCTACAAATGGTGGTTGTATCCGAGCAGAGACGAGTACTATGCTCTATGGACTTCACAAGATGTTTCAATAATATTTTCCAATTACTTATAATATATTGAGTGGACGTAATTACATTGGAGCTCTCTACACGCGTACATGGTATGTAGGCCAACTCCTTGTTATATAGGAAGATAACAGCAGACGGCTCCCGACTTCAGCTCATAGGTTTTCCCAAGAATTTTAAGTTCAACAGCGGTGTATGCAGACATCAGGTAATTAAAGCATCAGACATGTTATGCATTCATAACATGAAGAAGAATGTAATCAGCGGCGATATCACATCTCATTTCAAGTTCATGCCAATAGCTTTTTTAGATTAGATTAAATTTTCCTTTTATTAGTACCGCAAATCTCACTATATATATATATTTTGTTAAATTAAAAGACGTCAATGATTGTTCATTGTGACGTAAATTATAGTCATAAACTCAGTTTTATTTTAATTATAGGCCTAATAAGTGATTCCAGCTCCATGTACAATCCTCAATTGTGGAAATGCAACAGTAATTTAATATTGTCCTGATCCATATCCCTGTATATTGCCACATATGTGAGTTTATCACCTCACGCCTTGAGATAATTGATATAAGAGGTATGCTCTACCAAATTTTGTTGTTTTTATTAAAAAAGCAACTGGCGCTCAAACAAATGTTATTTATATTGTGTGGAAGATATGAAGGTATAAGAGTAGTGGTTAGAGTAGCCACACTACGTTTTTGACTGGCTCATAGTATTCACTTTAATTAGCCTCTTCCCTGCTTTCATGCCCGTGAAAGTCACTTTTAAATATCTCTTGTTGTTCCAGATATATCTTCGGTGAAAGGTTTAAGTGGGCCACTCTGTATAGTCTAGATGATACAGTTTATTTATGTAGGTATGATATGACTCTTCCTTAAGATCAATATGTTTGATTATTTTATTAATGCTATTACTGTTGTTATAGTTAATATTGTTTTCATTATTACTGCAATCGGTAGTTATTATTAACAAGACAGGTTAAGCGCAAGAAAGTGAGTATGTCGTGTCCTCCCCGGGACACGAATCCAGGACGGCAGTTCTCTCCGAGGATCGACCGTGGGGAAGTAGCAGGAACTTCTGTGGCCTGACATAGCCTACTGGATTTAACCAGTGTAGGAGCTGGGATTCAGTACTTATAAATATGGTTTAAAAAATAGGGCCGATGACCTCGATGTTAGGCCCCTTTCAACAAGAAGCTAGCGAAAAGAGAAAATTTTAATATGTAATTCACATCAGTTTTAATTATGGTTGAAAGAATGATGTTCTAGTATCTTGAGCAATCTTGGGAAAGAAATCGGTCACGATGCTTAGAGTAATAGTCATAGGATCATGAGTCACTAGTACACAGTACATAGGTCAGGCCACTGGACAGGCTTGACTCGTAGAGAAATTATAAAAGAAATACAGGCCTCTGATTGGCTAGAACCATGGAAGGTTCTACGGTGACATCTCATAGAACATTCTAAGATCTTCGAGAATATTTAGGTGGGGCCTGATGCCTATATAAGCCTCGGCAAATCTGCTCCGAGACCTTCTGTTAGAATACGCCGGAGCAGGTGCTAGTAGAATCTTTGTCAGTCGACAAGAGGATTGCGCAACTAATAATAATAATAAAATATTTTCTCAACATAGTGGCCGAGTATTAAGGCCTGCCTGAACGATTTCAGCTCAAGACTCAATCACTTAAGAGTACTTTTATTATCTGTACGTAGTGTACATATTTCAGTCTTCAAGACTAGTAAAACTCATCGAGGGAATTCAGCATATTATTATTATTATTATTATTATTATTATTATTATTATTATTATTATTATTATTATTATTATTATTATTATTATTATTATTATTATTATTATTATTATTCTCACCTAGTTGGAGCTTCCTGACCAACTCGTTCCAACCGCTCGGGAACTTCTCAATAACTCATCCAGCCAACCTGCCAACCTCCTACGAGGTCCAAAAACCGTCTATCACAAGTACATCCCTAACTTTACCAGAATAAATGAAACATATCGTCGCTGCTGGGGAAAAACCTCCTATGTGAAATATTTTGGCTTAGAACTTTGACCGGTGAGGTTCTGTCATCTGAGGTGCAATATTTTGTGAATATTGTCAAGGCATTCTCGCTCTTCATAATGTATGTGCTGCGGGTCAGTATATCTCCAAATATATTATCACATGGGAGGTTTTGTCCCGGCAACGATGCAACGACGATATTATTATTATTATTATTATTATTATTATTATTATTATTATTATTATTATTATTATTATTATTATTATTATTATTATTATTATTATTATTATACAGTTGAGGATAATATTCGTTAATGAATTCAATTTAATTGATTTTTGTCATAGATGAATTTAATTAACTCTCATCTCTTTTCCCTTATGTCACACAATTACTCCAGTGCAGCGAATGAGATGGATTTCAAGCACAGCGAGTGATACAAACATGTCCACTGAAGTGGAACATAAGACTATTCGGGAGGGATGGAGGTAATTTAGTAATCATAGCCTCCTAATGAATTCTTCACATCAATGCAGCTTCCTCTAGGTTGCAATTAACTTTTCAAAGAGTCTCTACTCCGATCTACAAGTTGCAGAAAGTGGGGAAAGTTAGTCCTTGGGCACAGAATTGGCTCCGACGCATATAGATTCCAGCGGTGTGGAACTAATAGAATTATATTCTATAAATTCTGTTAGTTCATCTTCTTGTCAAAATTTTCTTCAGCTCAAGAAGAGAAGAAGGAATTAGATTAATTGAATTTCAGTTTCTCTGCTTTTTACGTTTCTCTCTTAATATATATTAACACAAGGTATAAAATGGTGCGGAGGGATTCAGCTGGATGGAAATGTAGTCAGCAGTTCGGAATACGTCGACGAATTAGTCTTAATGGAAGATTGTACTTAAAGCCCACAATTAGAGTGAGTACGATATGAAAATTAGTCTTTCCAAGACTAAAGATATGTCAGTGGGAAAGAAACCTAAGAGGAGTGAATAATAATAATAATAATAATAATAATAATAATAATAATAATAATAATAATAATAATAATAATAATAATAATAATAATAAAAATAATAATAATAATAATAATAGTAATAATAATAAAAATAATAATAATAATAATAATAATAATCTGTTTACCCTACAGAGTCGGATTTTCCCTCGGACTCAGCGAGGGATCCCACCTCTACTACCTCAAGAGGAGTGTCCTGTGCTTCAGACTCTGGATCGGGGGATACAACTGGGGAGGATGGCCAGTACCTTGTCCAGGCGGCCTCACCTGCTATACTGAACAAGGGCTTTACGGGGGGATGGGAAGATTGGAAAGAATAGACAAGGAAGAGGGAAGGAAACGGTCGTGGCGTTATGTTAGGTACCATCCCGGCATTTGCCTGGAGGAGAAGTGAGGAAACAACGGAAAATCACTTCCAGGATAGCCGAGGTGGGAATCGAACCCACCTCTACTCAGTTGACCTCCCGAGGCTGAATGGACCCCGTTCCAGCCCTCGCACCTCTTTTCAAATTTCGTGGCAGAGCCGGGTGGTAGCTAATCACGCTAACCACTACACCACAGAGGCGGATAATAATAATAATAATAATAATAATAATAATAATAATAATAATAATAATAATAATAATAATAATAATAATAATAATAATAATAATAATAATTGCTGGGCTGAGTGGTTCAGACTGCTAATGCGTTGGAGTTTGCAGGTTTGATCCAGGCTCAGTCCGGTGGTATTTGAAGGTGCTCAAATAAGTTAGCCCCGAGTGAGCAGATTTACTGGCATGTAAAAGAACTTCTGCGGGTCGAAGTTCCGACAACTCGGCATCTACGAAAACCGTAAAAGTGATTAAATAATTATATTAATAATATCTTCTTCTGCCGCTATTTCCACACCTGTGAGGTCGCGGGTGTGACCGTGTCGCACACGTAAATTTGGCCCTGTTTTATGGCCGGTTGCCCTATCCGACACCAACCCTGTATGGAGGGATGTAATCACTACTGGGTGTTTCTGTGGTGGTTGGTAGTGTGGTGAATTGTCTGACTATAATATGAAGAGTGTGCGGACAAACACAAACACCCAGTCACCGAGCCAGAATTATTAATCAGACGCGATTGTAATCGCCAAGTACCAAGTAGGGAATATGAAACAGTAGTAGGTTGATCAGTTCAAGTATTTAGGATGTGTATTCTCTGGAAATGGTAGTTTACTACGCGTGGAATTGAATCAAGCTGCTGTAA
Source organism: Anabrus simplex (assembly GCF_040414725.1). Taxonomy (NCBI): domain Eukaryota; kingdom Metazoa; phylum Arthropoda; class Insecta; order Orthoptera; family Tettigoniidae; genus Anabrus; species Anabrus simplex. The sequence continues at coordinate 289,613,883 of NC_090270.1, read as the reverse complement.
AGCAGTGAGCTCGCAGTTATGGTCAATGGCATTGTAATGTGTTGGGGCTGGTAAATAAACACACAACAATGACAGCGTTAAATTTTATGACAAAGATTTATTAATTACTACTAATTGCTTACACACTACGCAGGTACACCAGTTTGCTCTTTCTCTCTCTCTCCCTACCGTGTACAAACTAAAACAATCACGTTACACACTCTTCCACAACTGTCACTTATAGTGTAAGTCAGTTGCACAGTTATTCACGGAGTACGCTAGCACTGCCACCGAGTTCATAGTCTCATAATCCTGTAGACCGTACACTGTCCGTACACTTGCAGCGGAATTTTTCACTGTTCCTAGCCGACTTCTCTCACGCTGCGCCATAGATTCACACACGCTCACTCACAGCAACTGGATACGAGAGACTCAATTCTTCAGTAACAGACACAACAGAAGGAACGCTCTCTTCACGGACATAACTGCTATATTGAACGGACTCCTCAAATCAGGCTGTACATCAACTGAACTGTCATTGCCCACTGACTGACCCAGTGCTCCAGAGCAGCAATCAACAACACTAAGGCCCGGTTTCTTCAACTCTATGTTAAATTTTGCTTAACAAATGTTAACTAACAATTGTTATTAATTTAACACTTCGTTTAAAAGTACCCTGTTTCACGAACATATTTCCAACATTTGTTACGAAACAATTGTTAAAGACAAATTAACACATTTCTGTAAGATTTCTGAACGCGTTTGGCAGTGAGCGTCTTTTGTTTCTCTACATATAGCGCTCCTAGTGGCGTGTTGAAATAGTATTTTGTCACACAGACACATGGTTGACATTATTATAGGTTATGGTTAGCGGAGACCGCTAAGAAGTAAACATGTCAAGGAAGAGGCAACAAACAGTGTTATTATGACGAATGCGAGACAAATGTTGTTATAGTTTTAATTTAAAATTATGCGAGAATGCTTAAAAAATGAAATAACGGACTGTTACATCACAACATTCTATATAGCCTATTCTTGTAGGAGTGCAATCTAAGGTTCGTACATCACCGGGAAAATGTGATAATTGATATGTTTTGAATGATTTTCGGGCATTCTTTTATTGCGGGGAAAATAATGTAGTGCCTTGTTAATGCTGCAATGGCAGCAAGATTCTTTGTAGAATTCTACACACTCTTTTCTTGCCCTCCTGAACATAGTCGCCTACAATTTGGCCTTTTTTTCTTTAAAACAAATACTATTTGTTCGAGACATCGACCTATGAAGATCTTTTGCCCCTACAATTAGGCCTACATGGAAAGTGTATCGAGGTCAGATGTCATTACAAACCTCCGAAGTGGCGGTGATATAACACTAAAGGCGAACAAATTTTACTTAAACATGTCAGGTCCGCAACCTAATAACTTCTGAAAAATTGATGAAACCCCGATTCCAATGCAAGGAGTATATATTTAGGAGTTGTGGCATAGTGGTCATCGTACTTGTCTGAGAGCGTCGTAGACGTGAGTTCGAGTCTCGTCTCTGGGAACGTTATTTACAAATTGGAATAAAAATATTACGCAAATTTCAGTACCGGTACACTTTGTTTTCTACCTGAAATTAATATAGGTCTAAACGTTCTCACAGTTACTGCTGGATCTCTTCTTAATCTGTTTATCCTCCAGGGTCGGTTTTTCCCTCGGACTCAGCGAGGGATCCCACCTCTACCGCCTCAAGGGCAGTGTCCTGGAGCTTCAGACTTTGGGTCGGGGGATACAATTGGGGAGAATGATCAGTACCCCCCAAGGCGGCCACACCTGCTATGCTGAACAGGGGCCTTGTGGAGGGATGGAAAGAAGATTGGATGGAACAGGGAAGGAAGCGGCCGTGGCTTTAAGTTAGGTACCATCCCGGCATTTGCCTGGAAGAGAAGTGGGAACCCACGGAAAACCACTTCGAGGATGGCTGAGGTGGGAATTGAACCCTCCTCTACTCAGTTGACCTCCCGAGGCTAAGTGGACCCGTTCCACCCCTCATACCAGTTTTCAAATTTCGTGGCAGAGCCAGGAATCGAACCCGGACCTCCGGGGGTGGCAGCTAATCACGCTAACCACTACACCACAGAGGCGGACTATATTAATTTGCGGTAGGAAATAAAGTTCCACTGCAATTTGATCATTACTTTTATTCGCATTTTTACCTTCACATTCCCTGAAATAATTAAATTTTTATTTTTAAAAAAAGTAATCTAATGCGGGACTCGAACTCCCATCGTCGTGGTTTGTAGACATGTACGATGACCACTCGGCCACTGCTATACTTGACTAGTGTGCAACTTTTCAAGTATATACGCGTTGCTTTACAATTGGGAATTCGTAATTTTTCGGAAATTATTAGGTTGAGGACCTAACAAGTTCAAGTTAAATGTGTTCGCATTTTAGTGTTCTATCCCCTCCACGTGGTCCGAAGCGGATCCTGCCTCATGACATTCGTCCTCATTTATTTCGAAAACGAAACTGTACGGTATTGACCCAAACCCTTCTACACTAGTTACTGTTGAGTATCCTCCAGCAGGTACATTAAGCTAGTTGAAATCGATTGGACGCAGGGTCTGAGCCATCCTTGTAAAATCTATAAGCATCTACTGCACTGGAGAGATTGGTAAATTGCAATCTGTTGGAAACTCTAACCTATACCTTGTTCATTATGGCTTCGGTAATTAGAAATCTTTCTTCTGACAACTCTAAAAGGTCGTTATTTCTTAGTATGGGTCGTCCTTTGCCTTCTTCAGTTTATAAATAGTGCTCATACAGCAGTAAAGCTTCAAACTTACGTCTTCTACGTGTCTCCATTCCTAAATTTTAGCAACTGTTAAGAGGTTTAACACAGGGGTGCTGCTAGGTTAATTTAACACAAGATTTAACAATTGTTAGAGTTAACAATTCTTGATGAGACGAACATTTTGTTAAATTGTGTGTTAAGTCTCCTTAACAGCAGTGTTAACACTTAACATTCGTTGAAGAAACCGGGCATAACTCTTTTGACTGAATTCAACTCCAGACTGCCGACTCTATGTAAGTTTTATTCACGATAAATACCAATAAGTCAATTTCAAATTTTAAATTAATTTTCATATTGTAATTTCGGCTATGGGAAACAGGCTTACACACTAGTATATAACATATAAATTCCTATAAAATCAACCATCAATTGCGGGAAGGCCATAAGTTTTCCTAGGGTTCGGTAATGGATGAAGGAGTAAAAGATTTAACGCTCACCTGTGTAATTTTAGCAGATACGCTGACGATTAATTACGCGTACGCGCACAGGAGCACTCGTTTGTTAACATGTTGATGGAGATAATGGAGAGGGCAGAGTTAATTCACAGCTAGAAATGTTGCACACTAAATACATTTAATACGAATACGTAATACAAAGACAAAAAAGGACATTTTATTAACTTGATCGTAACTTGCAGTATACATATTTTTGCTAGTAGTTTAACACCATACTGACACATCCAAGATTTTCCGCGACACAAGAATAAGGAAACACTTGGATTGCAAAGGTAACGGCCGTGACTTTATTTTTCCGGTGTGAAGATGGGAAACAGCGGAAGACCATTTTCAGGGCTACCGACTTGGGAATGCGAGATCTCCCGAATGCAAGCTATGTGATCCTAACCGTGCGGCCAACTCGCTCGGACATTTTAAATATAAGTTAGGTTTCCCCTCTGAACATAGCATCCCCTTCTTCAGATTAGTAGTAGAGTTTCGGCCACCAGATAAAAATTTCTACCAGCTATTGATCTCAGAAGTGTTGGTCGAGTTTTGAAGCAAGCAATAAGGGGATATTGAAACTCACATATAGGTCACCCAACGGTGTTCCGGTTTCTCTGTCATCTACTGGAGTAAACTAGATGCTAGCAGCATAAATGACGTAAAATCAAAATCAGGTTATAAGAGTATTGTTATTATATTATATTATTATATTATTATATTATTATATTATTATTTTAGTATACAACATTCGTAATTCACCAACCATGAACAACGTACACAACCCTACAAATATGACTGCACCTCATATCGGCAAGCAGTCTGCATGTGATCGAAATTATCCCGTAGTTCTGTTCTCCACCTTGTTCGCGTACTTCTTAGAAGTCTGTCCGTCTCTAAAAGTACCTCCATTAGGGCCCTAATTAGGCGATCTTTCATGAATTTGTACACCTCATAGTTTGTCCTTTGTCTCCAGATTCGTTTTTCTCTCGTACCATTAATTTCCATATTTTATTTCTATATACAGCTCTGAAGTTACTTTCCTCGGATGGCGTTTTTTTAGAGATATGCGTAGGACGAAGGACGTAGGACGAAGCCTGATAGCCTGGTGGCGTTTTAGGTCTGGGATAGATATAATATTTTGATTTATTTTTCAAAAACAACAAAGTCCTATCGGAATTCTCTCCCGCAATTCAAGAGCGGACTAACTCTTCTGTATTCAAACAGCTGAACTGTTTCAAAGTACATTCATACAAAATGAAGGGTTCTTGTTCTTCATCTCTTCTTAACACATGGGTGACGGGCCCCGAGAAATCTCGGTTTTATTCACGACATTGTTTCCGGTCTTCCTGTGACATCTCTTGACCATATATTGAACTATTTCGGACTTGCACATTGAGTAGAATAAATCGTAGATGTATATCTGCCACTTTTATTTTATTCACGGCCTCTTTTATTCTTTGATTTAGTTTCGAAACGTCGACTTTCTTTCTGCCGGTTCAGTCAATGACAAGATGGAGCGCCCGCGGAATACGGTGTTAGCTGACGACGATATTTTAGAAGAATTATATGCCGATGATTGTTCAAATGGATATAGTGATAATGAATTAGTGGAAACTGAATGTGAGAGTGAAAGTGGAAGTGATATTCAAGCCTCTACATGCCGTAATTTACCTAGTGTACTTATTTATTCAAGTGATTCTGACGACGACAACGATGTAAATATTAATGATGTATTAGGAATTGACGCTGAAGATAGTTTTGTAAAGGCAGATCCACTACTACTAGGGGCACTGGAGAGTACCCATACCAACTTTAAAGATAAAATATTGACTGGTTTAATATTTATGTACATTTATATAATCAAGTGCACTGTAGTATGCTTAGTAGGAAAATGTCCGGTCCACAGGGTAGGTGACAAGATCAATCATCCGGTCAGCAACAGGACAGCATATCGTCGTTGCCGGGAAAAAAACTCCTATGTGATAATATTTTTGGAGATATACTGACCTGCACCACATATATTATGAAGAGCGAGAATTCCTTGACAACATTCACACAATATTGCACCTTAGATGACGGAACCTTACCGGCCATAGTTCTAGGCTAAAATATATCACATGGGAGGTTTTGCCCCGGCAGCGACGATATGTTAGCCTTTAACTGTCAGGTATAATTTAGACACTTGTTTCTTAATGCTTGCTGTCAGTTACAGAAGTTACAGAAGTTTCTCGTTGTCAGACTTATGACGAGGGTGGTTAGCGTATGCATCCTAATGTTATCCTCATTATTATCCTTATTCTTCTACATTTTCTTCTGTTATTTTCCCCCGCAGAAGACTGATGATGATGACGATGGACTAATGAATGATCCATATTTTTCACTCATTATTTCAGGGTTGGCGTATTGTGGATATCGAACCATTGCCTAACTCTCCGCTCCCTGGATGTCCTGCACCCTGCTATTTTGACTTCTATGCTGAGTTTTATCAGGCTGCATTTTCAGTTTCAGAAGAAGTGACCGAAAACGGTTGCTTTCCAGTGCTTTTCGAGTGTTAGCCATTTATGCCATGATAATAACCATATTATTACAGTATTATTAATATTATTATTTATGTTCAAGGCTTCGCTGTCTCAGTCGCTCATTCCTTCATCAATACCCAGACAGTACTCTTTTACCAAAAAATTGAAAATTTAGATAATTCACTTCCCTTATGACATAGGAAGGTAAGGTGAGGGTGTATTCTGCCCGAAGGCAGGTCCAAACCTCCGCAGAGGAGATGTGCCTGAGCCGGAGTTTACTTACGGTAGGGTGGCCAGTTCCTTTCCGCTGCTCCATTCCCTTAATCCCCACCAACAGCGCGTGGTTACCCATCTAAATCTTGACCACGCCCAATGTTGCTTAACTTCGGAGATCTCACGGGATCCGGTGTTTAAACACGACTACGGCCGTTGTTTACGACATAGGAGAGAGACAAAAAATAATCCTATAAATTCGGATTTTAAGGGCATGTTTATGTTGGAGTAGTGAAAATTGGTATACTGTATTAAGTCATCATTAAAAGTAAACATGCGAGGGCCCTAAATAGAATAGTGTCAACATTGATGGAATGCAATATTTAATGAACTAACAAGTACAATGGCATTACATTCCTTCCATGTAGTCTGACCATTACATTTTGCCAAACGTCGGAAAGCCGTTGAGGACCGTTGGCAAGGCGTTCTCTGTTGATGACAGCGACGGAGAGCCCTACTGTGCCGAGTACAGATGCCACGTCCGCAAATCGGCGGCTTCGTAGCGGTTCCTTCAATCTCGGAAACAGCTCGAAGTCACAAGGATTCATGTCTGGTGAGTATGGAGGATGTCCCGAGACCTAATTCCGAACCACGCAAAACGTCTTGACCCATCGTGCGACCGTCGTCACCACAGGCTTCAAGTAATCCTTGATTACATTCTGATGCACTTTTGCCACGAGCAACCTCGATTTTTATCCACGAACGCTGATCACCTGATGAAAACATGCTCTAGAGCGATGCAATCGACACTTTTCACTTCAAGGCCACACAGCAACAACACTCTCGGCTGAATGCCTGTCAAATGCACACTACACATTGACAACACCGCCACCTGACTGTTCCCATATTCATTTTGCGCATGTCCAATCTCCTGCGAGTGTCTAGACTAGGTTGCCAGTATATTATTTACAGCCACCCTATGTTTGAGCGTAAAATTAGAGCAAGTTATTTCCTTTAATGTATTCATAACTCAAGGGTCCTGGACCTCTTGTATTCATATAAATACACTTGTCTTAATCTACTGCATTGCCAAACAGGATAGAACTACGCAATAGATAATACATTACCTCACGTAGTGTTGCAACAGGAAGAATACCCGGCCGCAAATCGAGGCTAATCCGCAACAAGTGCCAATATCATTAAACTGGAAGAGAGTCCAACAAACAGAACAAAAGGAAGAAGTAACCAGTCAATCCCATTCTCAGCATCACGTTCGCTGTGCAGGCGAGGAATCACCGGATATGATATGAGGTAATAAGACCTTTATTGTGATCGTAATTTCCAATCCCGACTTTATATTAATTTGTTTGTGGATCCGTGTTTCTGGCTAGCACCCAATATTTATTGTCTAATTTTGTGCTATCCAAATGGCTTGTAGAAAATATTCCTTGTGTTTAATTTTGACGTAATAACGGACCTAATAACTACTTGAGATAACGCAAGATTGTTGCAAGATTCTCGGAATGATTTTGCATGTTTCAAACCTCAAATTTAAATGCTTAACCCTAAGTATTTTATAATGAACAATTTGAAGTTGGTTTAGAGATTAGACACAATTGTCTTTAGCATCTGACTCTGATATACTGTAGTGCCAAATTTACTCTACCGCGACGAATGTAGCGTCGGCTGAACTTCCAAGTCCATCCACTAACCGTGTGAGATGGCTTCGCGTTTCGGGTTACATAGCCGTGAGTTTACATTCGGAAGATGTAAGTTTGACCATAGATGTCGGAAACCCTGAGAATGTTTCGCAGTTTTCACAACAGATAAATGCTGAGGTTGTATCTTGCAAATTCTAGCCTTTTCCCAATCCTTAATTGGCCGGAATGTATTCGCGTGCGGTTAAACTACTAACAACATAGGTCTATCGACGAGCGAATAATAAGATTGTCATGTAAAAAGAACACCAGTGTATAACGACGATATTTCATATATATCATTAACCCGAATAAAATGTATCGTCTATGCGCCTGGAAATATCGATATGTGACAATGTTGAGAAGAGAAATACTAACCCGCAGCACATATATCACAGAACGAAAATTCGTTGAAAATATTCATGCAATACTGAACCCTAGATGACAGAACTTTTCTGGTCAGAGTTCAGAGCGACGGTATGTAATATCTAGCATTGAATGTTAACTCATGATAATAGACTGTGTAATGTATATAATTTATATATTGTAACATGTAACAAATGATGTTCCGTAGCCTGTTAGGTTGTGAAGGACGAAAATAGAAAGCGTCAATTAAAAATGATCCCTCTCTTTAATAGCCTACAAGTGTTGGAAATAAGACAAATACAAACTCTTTTTGGAAAATCCACTTAAGGATGGGGAAAAGAATAAAAAAGCGGGATAATTTTTAAAATGAGTATCTTCTTCTTCTATCGCTTTACCCACACCCGTGGTGTTGGGGGTGCGAAGTGTGTCGCACATGTGGATTTGACCCTGTCTTACGGCTGGATGTCCTTCCTGACGGCAACCGTATGTGTAGGGATGTAAACTTATACTTCTATACTAATATTATAAAGAGGAAAATTTGTATATTTGTTTGTAACGGATAGACTCAAAAACTACTGAACCGATTTCAAAAATTACTTCACCTATAGAAAGCTACATTGCCAGTGGGTAACATGCGCTGTATTTTATTTTAAAAACAATTCGAAGGGAGGGCGACGGGGGGGGGGGAGATATAAAAATATTAAAATAATAGGCTAATATAGGCGAAATAGAATTTGTCGTACAAGGACGAAACAAAGCTCATTTTAAGCCCCTTGACGCTAAGAACAAAACTCGGTAAAACCTTCGGGCCCGAAAACCATGTTTTGAGGCCCTAAAATCAACCGTTATGGAGATATTGGAACCACACTACCCCTGCTCTAGGAATCAGATAAAGAAACGAACGGCCGTAACCATTGCAACGTAAGCTCCAGGATTCTACAGCAGCTAGATTATGCATGTACGTTTGGGCATAGCCATAACCAAAATTGATACACATATGACTTACTATCTGGAAAAAATAAACTGCTGTGTAAGACGCTCATAGCACTCCTTTGGGCGGGGATGGAAGGGAAGTGAAGTATAAAAGTAATAGGCCCGGAGATCTCCGTAGTACAGCGACTAGCGGTTGCCGATGGGCCTCAGGTTTTACGTACTGGCTTAGGTTTCAGCATTTTGCTGAGTCAGTTACCTATAGTTTAAACTATTTTCTATCAAACCATTGAGTAGTAGGATAACTGATGTTATTAGTGCCGATATGTTGGTCCACTTTTACGGTCATTGTAACCATGACAACAACCTATATACTGTACACAATTGTCAATGAGGAGATACTGAATTGAATTGGTGAAAGGAGATCGTTTTGGCTAAATTTGACGAGAAAAAGTGATAAATGATAGGGCACATATTACGACACCCATGACTTGTTCGTTTGTCTTTTGAGGGAAGTGTAGGTAGTAAGAATGGTAGGGTTAGACCAAGGTATGAATGTGACAAGGAGATTAGTGCAGATGTAAGATGTACTGTTGAAAAACTCAAAATTTATACTCAGATTCATTATATGATGTGCGAAATGATTGACAAGCCATGAGAATTATGATTCTCGATAATTATAGTAGTTTCTTTTATGCATCGCCTATTTCCTTGATCATTTGTAATAGTAACGAAATGTCGGATCAAACAAATACATTCAATAATATTTAGATTTGCGGTACTATCTAGCGGAAGTATACTTACACTAAACCTGCAGCTTTGTGAAGGGAGCAGGTATAAGTAGGTGAGAATGAAGGTAAAACATGGTAGCAAAATATCTGAGAAGTCGACACTAACTAGGAATAATATTTAGAGGTTCCCATGAAGAAAAGAAGAAGAAGATACACAATAATTCCAAACATGATAAAATATTTCTACGTACTTAAGTAAATACAACAGTGGTATAAATATCTAATGAAGTCAGTCACACCGATAGTATGAGTAACTAAAGCCAGTTTCTGATAACCCGTACGAAGAACGGGTACTTCTGCTAGTCTATGAGATATAATACACATCATTCTCTTAAATATTTTAATAATAATATTAATAAATTTCCGCTGTGTAACGGGTAGCATTATTAGCTTCCGTCCTCGGATTTTCGGGTTTGTTTCCCGGAATTGTCAGATATTCAAGAATCGCACGAAGCCTGTCCTCTCCTCCGTACGGGATATACCTGAAAAGAACAGCACCACTTGTATGTGAGCACAAGAATTTAATTTCTTTTAATAATTTTAATAATCGGAGAAAGTGCTGAATTGTATTGACAGAGCCATGGGAAAGAAGTACGAGATGAAAATAAATGTGTTAAAATAAAGGTAATGGAGTGCTACCGAACGAAGTCAGGTGATGCAGAAAATAGTAGATTAGAAAATGAAGTCCTAAAGGGAGTTGATGAATATTGTTACTTGGGTAGTAAAATAAGGAGGTAAGGCTTTTTGCGGATGATGTTATTCTCTATAGAGTGATAAATAAGTTACAAGATTGTGAGCAACTGCAACGTGACCTCGAAAATGTTGTGAGATGGACAGCAGGCAATGGTATGTTGATAAACGGGGTTAAAAGTCAGGTTGTGAGTTTTACAAGTAGGAAAAGTCCTCTCAGTTTTAATTACTGCGTCGATGGGGTGAAAGTTCCTTTTGGGGATCATTGTAAGTATCTAGGTGTTAATATAAGGAAAGATCTTCATTGGGGTAATCACATAAATGGGATTGTAAATAAAGCTTACAGATCTCTGCATATGGTTATGAGGGTGTTTAGGGGTTGTAGTAAGGATGTAAAGGAGAGGGCATATAAGTCTCTGGTAAGACCCCAACTAGAGTATGGTTCCAGTGTATGGGACCCTCACCAGGATTACCTGATTCAAGAACTGGAAAAAATCCAAAGAAAAGCAGCTCGGTTTGTTCTGGGCGATTTCCGACAAAAGAGTAGCGTTACAAAAATGTTGCAATGTTTGGGTTGGGAAGAATTGAGAGAAAGAAGAAGAGCTGCTCGACTAAGTGGTATGTTCCGGGCTGTCAGCGGAGAGATGGCGTGGAATGACATTAGTAGACGAATAAGTTTGAATGGCGTTTATAAAAGTAGGAAAGATCACAATATGAAGATAAAGTTGGAATTCAAGAGGACAAACTGGGGCAAATATTCATTTATAGGAAGGGGAGTTAGGGATTGGAATAACTTACCAAGAGAGATGTTCAATAAATTTCCAATTTATTTGAAATCATTTAGGAAAAGGCTAGGAAAACAACAAATAGGGAATCTGCCACCTGGGCGACTGCCCTAAATGCAGATCAGTATTGATTGATTGATTGATAAGTAACGATGACAAAAGTAAGGAGGACATAAAATGCAGACTGCCACAAGCAAGGAAGGCCATTCTTAAGAGAACATTGATATAGTAACATGAAAGGTGTTTTTGAAGACTTTCGTATGGAGCGTGGCACTGTATGAAATTGAAACATGCAGATTAACCGGCTCAGAAATAAGGAGAATGGAAGCATTTGAAATGTAGTGTTACAGAAAAATGTTCAAAGTGAGATGGATAGATCGAATCACGAATGAGGAGATACTGAATTGAATTGGTGAAAGGAGATCGATTTGGCTAAATTTGACGAGAAAAAGAGATAAATGATAGGGCACATCTTACCACACCCATGACTTGTTCTTTTGTCTTTTGAGGGAAGTGTAGGTAGTAAGAATGGTAGGGTTAGACCAAGGTATGAAAGTGACAAGGAGATTAGTGCAGATGTAAGATGTACTGTAGTATTTACGTAGAAATGAAAAGATTAGCACAGGTTAGGGTGCCATGAAGAGTTGCATCAAACCAGTCACGGACAGATGACTCAAAAAAAAACAGTAATCATAAGACCTCAGCATAAGACATCATTTAGTGGCTGCCTGCGCGTCTTATTACGCTAGAATATGGCAGAGAAATCTGGACCTCTATTGGGCGATTTAAGGCTAAATTGCAATTATTTTATCGCGTAAGCACCAGACGTGTCACCAAATACGTTTCACATGCTGACATCGTACGACAAAGTGTGTCGAATGGATATTTTTTCGCCCTTCAAAAATCCGATTCCCGGACTGAGTGACTCTGGCCTTCTGAACCAAAGTTGGTGGGCTCAATCCCCGGTATTTGAAGATGGTCATGTCGGTGTAGTTACTTAGAAATAAAATAACACCCGCGTAAAAAGATCTCTAACATACCATCCTTTCGAAGAACCGTAGAAGTATGTTTTGCGATGTATAACCAATATCTTCATTATTAAACTCTGACGAACTCAGCTGGATTTGAACCCGCTATCTTGGGAATTGGATTCCGACACTTTACTAGTGATCCAAACAGGGTACTAACAATAATGAATGAGGATTGTCTGTTCAAAACGGGCTTTTCTCCCTAAGAAAGCTGTGGAAAAAAAGCAAAGGATTGCGTTATGAAAGGCACATGGAATATACCTGTGATCGGGTACAGTATAGTACAACTTTTATAGTCCGAGCGGCAGATAATAAATGAAGGGGGAGTACCTGGAAAGTATTCCGAAGTTAATGATATTTTGGTGTGTGTGTGTGGATAATCTGTGGAGTAAAATCTGAGTTTTCGTCCTTGAAGACCCTATGCTGACTTGGGGGGGGGGGGGGGAAGAGAGCCTAAAACCTTCCAAATTTGGGACTTTCTCATGTTTTCGCTTATAACTTCTGAATTGTTCGTTTTTAACGGAATACGCCTAATTACAAAATATAAAAGCATTAAATTTCCTTCACGTTTCCGTGGTCAAAATGATTTTTGATCCAATACTTACCGAGATACAGTGGTTCAAATGTACAACAAATTTCAAATTTCTCAAATTATCAAAACGAGAAAATAAAATTTTTTGCTTTATATTTTTCATTTGTCAACGGTTATACGTAAATTATGTTAGGGGCCCCTAAATTTCAGCACGGAGAAACTTTTTTTTTACAATATGCTTTACGTCGCATCGACACAGATAGATCTTATGGCGACGATGGGTTAGGAAAATGCTAGGGCTGAAAAGGAAACGCCAGTGACCTTAATTAAGGTACAGCTCCAACATTTGCCTAGTGTGAAAATGCCATCTTCAGGGGCGCAGACAGTGGAGTTCCAACCCTCTATCCCCTGGATGCAAGCCCACAGCCAAGTGCCCCTAACCGCACGGCCAACTCGCCTGGTCGTAGAAAAGTCTATGAGCTAATCCTGCATATGCGACCTCGTCTTCCTCTCAAGTTGTACTTACAACCTATCACCCCATTCCAAAAATAAAAATAATAAATTCTACGCTTACAGACAACTTAACGTGGGAGGGAAGGTGGTGGATGACGCGGGTTTTAAGATCCATTAATAGGTGCCTCACGTTATAATTTCCATTTAATTCTTCATTTAGCTAGTTTTTCAGATTTCACTCTATGTACAACTTGTACCTGAGGCACAATGTTTTGTAGAGCAAGTCGACATAAACCACATTTCAATTCCTGTGCCAGAATTACGTGTCATTCGATAGTATTCAAATACTTCAATGTATATGGACGAAACACTAAAAAATTATTGAGGTGGAAACAGCATATTTTGAACAGACACTTCTCAAATAATACCTTCAATAAATCTCAAATATTGTAAAATAAATTCTCGACACACTCTGAAATCAACGTAGACTGCAAACTACAAACTCAGTTCCGCTTTTCACAAGTCCATGCACGCATATAACGTACTTCCTTATGCAAGACCACACACACAGTTGAAATGTGTAAGAATGTAGGTCATCCCTTGTATGGAAGTTTAAATTAAATTCCAAGTTTGCAAATAAAAACCTCACTTGTAATGTCGATCGCAAACGCTACACAACCAGGACACGTTCACCATGATTGATGCAGTGCCCCGTGTTGTGACCGAGCAGCGATAGTACGACAATCTATCACTGGATCTGTCCCATAAGTGCGCTTCCATTCACGAGCCGGGCGACATTATGGCTCCCTCATTTCATTAAATATTCTATGGCTGCTGCATCGTGCCAGTGAGATAAAATCTAGTATGCAGAACCTAAAGAATCAACAGATATTGTCTGATTCCTTCCACTAAAATTGTCTTCACTAAAGGACACCAGTGCCGGGCTGAGTGGCTCAGACGGTTAAGGCGCTGGCCTTCTAACCCCAACTTGGCAGGTTCGATCCTGGCTCAGTCCGGTGGTATTTGAAGGTGCTCAAATACGACAGCCTCGTGTCGGTAGATTTACTGGCACGTAAAAGAACTCCTGCGGGACTAAATTCCGGCACCTCGGCGTCTCCGAAGACCTTAAAAAGTAGTTAGTGGGACGTAAAACAAATAACATTAAAGGACACCAGATGAACTTCATATTAAAATAAAAAATTCTTAAGGCACCTGAGCTAAAACTCACTGTCGTGCAGTACATTCTAAGCTCAATGGACAAAAATTTAGTTACCCTTGTGCGCAAGCGCAGATGGATCATTAAGCCTGTATAAATGACACAGCGAACAAGTCGAGTGCTCAACCGCACGCGCACAGCCTCTAGGTAACCATAAGGCAGTAGCAATCAGTGAGACATTGATGTTTCAAGCGGACAGTGTACGTCAACGTGTGAGGATGTGACAGAGTGGCAAAAAGGGGCAACCGTGTTTGGCCATACGGTGCGTGAAGTTGCTGGATTTGTTGATGTTTCGCAGCGGACTGTTCAACGCGTCTATAGTAGGGCCCACGAGAGTTGAAGTCTGACAGGTGAGTGGCGAAAGCTGTAACTACGAAGTACACTGCGTTGTCATAGTTACATCCATTTGCGGCCTACCACCCTTTCAGACAGGCTGAGTGTTTAATAAAACATGTAGGCCTAGGCCTAATGCAATTCATTTAGGTTGACCGGTTCCTAAGCTCGTGTTAATAATTCTAGCATTTAAGACAGAACCCGACATTATCGATATATATAAAATATTTCATAATCACTAACAAAATCATCAGTTTCTGACAATAACCTCAACAAATGCACATGGTAATCACAGAATAGAACAACACTACCTACATTAACAGCTTTTTTATTATTTAACTCCGATTGTTAACGGTACCTGTACAATTCAGGAACAAGCTACGGTATAATAAACACAATAGGAAGACGATACTTCATCGAGAAAAGAAATCAGTCAGAATATGAATGACAAAAGCGACTGAGAGCAAAGCAAGCCAACCCACGTGGTGATAGCGTCTTAAAATGTTGCAACTCTGTTATCGTTGCCATAGCAACAGGCCATTTTCGAGCAGCATTAGTCAACTTTTTCTCGCCGGTGGCGCTAAACGTCAGACTTCAACTCTCGTGGGCCCTACTGTACAAGCAGTTGTGTACTACACGTGGCCAAGAGACACATCAGAATTTTGGTCGGAATACGAACCTGACTGAGAAGGTCCGAAGACGCATTTCAGGGCTTGTGAATCAAAATCGCTTCCAAATCCGACAGGAATTGTTCCGGTCATTGAATGAAGGTCCATTCCAACTGTTAGCGAGAGAACATTGCGACGGGAACTGCATGCAATAAACACTTGTAGTCGGTCCCCTTTGAAGAGGTCATTGCTCCCACAGGCACCCAAACCTGCGCGAACATAGACAGTAGCTGACTGGCGGAACTTACCGATAATGTGGTCTGACGAATGACATTTTTGCCTGTTCTCCAATGAGGTACGTTATCGAGTGCAGCGAAGACAAAATGAAGCATTTCTTTTGCAAGGTCAGTTCCAAGCCGGAGGTGGGTCTGTGAGGTTTTGGGAGTGTTTTTCTTATCATGGATTGAGTTCGCTCAGTGAGGTGACCCCTAACATGAACCAGCATGTTTATTTATAAATCCTGGATGATCAGGAATTGCCCTTCCATCAAGGTCTGCATGATGAGTATGCTGCTGATACCACAACATTTTTATGATGACAACAACAAAGTTCGTCGGGCTGGAAGCTTATCGTCCCTTAAGAAACAACACCGCGTATCTGACAATGCTCTTCCTATCCATTATGTCCCTTAAGACTGGTCAAGCCTACCAGCCACATCTCGATATGTAGCCCACGAAAAAATGTTTCGTTATGCTCACTTTCCTATACCATTGTTTAAAGCAGGACCTCTCAGGGTTCATGCACTGTGCACGGTGCAAAAGACGACTTGGCTTGGTTGACCAGAGTGCAGACCCCCCACTCCTCGATTTGGAGCAATAGCGCTTACTCTCTCTTTACTCACGCCTCTCTCGCTCGCTCCGCCTGTCTCCCTGTGCCCCACTTGCGCCGTAGCGCTCCAAATCCGGGCTGAGTTGAGCCGAGTATAGCCGAGTAGAGCCGAGCTCAGCCGAGTAGCCAAGAGACGAAGCGTTGATCCGAGCTATACCGAGCGGCACCGATGCACAGTGCACGGAGCTCTTGCGCCTCGCTCTGCACGCGTGAGATTTTGGGCGTTTGAGAGGCCCTGGTTTAAAGGAAAATGAACCTTACCGTACCATACCCGTACCGTATGTTGGCATGTACTATCTGCGCACTCCTAGAGTAAAATATATTTACGGTTCATTTAACTTTATACACCAGCATTGGAAAATGAGCACAACGAAAATTGCTCTGTTGGACTGCATATCCACATGTGTCTGGGAGACGTGACCAGTCTTAAGGAACATAATGGATACGAAGAGCATTGTCAGATACGCGGTATTGTTTCTTAAGGGACGATATGTGACTGGTTTTATCAACACTATGACCCTATTACATCTCGATTGGGCTCCAAATCGCCTGCCTTGAACCCCACTGTAAACTTCGATGTGACGTGTGAAGAATACAAAGTTAAATGTAATTTGGATCTAATGTGAATGCAAACATCCTGCTTCAGTACGATTTGATATAGAGTGATGACAATGTTGGACTTTCTTCAATACTAGGTCACTTAATAAGGTTACGATTCGTTCAAAACGTGGCTGATCTGTGGTGTGTCAATCCCCGCACAGTGATGAGCGAGACATGTTCAGTAGGTCAAACGTCCGGTGAACGCGTGATCCAAAGTCTGTGTGAAACGTGATGAAATAGAGAAACAGTCAAAGGTTGCGTTGTACGATGCGTACAGAAGTTGTGGCATTTATATATCCGGACAGGGTTCATGATTGCGAGTAAAGAAGATTGAGGACACTTTCAGGCTGCAACAGCTGCGCTCTATGCTCCGCTTTTGAACTCAATTACGGTGGCATGTTCGACACAGGTTAATCACGTAATTGTCCTCCCATGATCTTCACACTTTTCACATGTGATATCGATCCGATGCGTCCTTCCTAACATTTTCGATTTCAGTAGACATTTTTCCATCACACGAGAACATTTTCGAGGGATGAGCAGATTGAATCACATGTGATGCTTTTTGGAAATAAAGCAAATTGCTAGTTTTCGATTACTTATATTACTATCATTGCCATGGGTCATTCTGTTTTACATGGCGTAAGTATTACAATGATCTTCCATCTCAAAAATTACCGATATTCTAACTGGGAGATTTATAAAAGAAATCACAAATTACACTCTCTTACAAACAAACCTTATTCTCGCATTTGTTACGTAGACCATTCTTTCAAAGAATGGGAACCAATAAACTTTCACATGGACGGCCAACCATGCCGCTGAATACAAAATTTCGTGAAAAGAATGGAAGGGAGGGCGATTTAGCAGTCCGCAATTAAATATATATTTTTACAAGTTGCAGTCGTACCAACACAGATAGGTCTTAAGGCGAAGTTGGGATTGGAAGGGCATAGGAATGGAAAGGAAGTCGCCATGGCCTTAATTGATATACAGCCCCAGTGTTTGCCTGGTGTGAAAATGGTAAACATCATAACATCAATGTATTTTAATTGTCTTGCCATTTTGTCAACTTTTAGCTGAAGATGTTCCATAATCGGAACGAAACATGTACTAGAGATTATATGGTTTATGTTATGTAATTAATAAACCTATTATATAGAAATTGATAAGTATTGGAAGGTGGGAACCTACTCATAACTTAACCTTAGTTAAACCACGGAAAACCATCATCAGGGCTGCCGATAGTGGAATTCAAACCCACTATCTCCTAGATGCAAGCTCATAGCTGCGCGCCCCTAACAGCAAGGTCAACTCTCCCGGTGCAATAAAACATTATACGATTTTATTCATTACAGTTTCAAATAGCAATATTATACCAATTGAATCATAACAATTAGAAATATGAATCATAATATGTCGATAATACTTTAAATATCCTCTGCAAATATATTCCGAAGTGTCACAAAGCACTCATTCATTTACACGTACACCACTGTAGTCAATGGTGGTTGTGTTGGTGCTGATGAGTATAGTTTTCTGAAGAAATACAGCGAAATAAACATCCCCTACTAATTATATTCAAGAAACAAGGAATACGAATGACGCTTACAAGAATGAAGGGACGTGAGTTAGTAAAGAAACAATGCTAGTCTCAACTAGGTGTTTCACGTTCACTAACGCAAGCATCAAGCTGAGAGCTTCGAATGATGCAGCGATTTAACTCTTTAACATAGCTGGAATCTATGGTGTTCCTCACTCACACAGAGGTTCTTACTCACATCATTCTCCCCTCATATTTGGCTAAATCCACTGATTTCATGAGGTAAGTGCATGAGTGGAGGGGGGAAGTTGTGGGTAGAATATCATACGATCAGAGGTCTAGAGCCCGCCTTGCTTCCACACTTGTGTGCCCTGGTCTTTTTATTTGTTGTTTCTCTAAATGCTCTTTTTATTGGAATTATTTACTGAAAAGTCTTTTTACTGTGACATGAAATTAGAGCGAAATTTCGTTAAGAAAATATTTCCATAAACAGGATTCTAATTTTTACCAAGTTAGAGTGCACATTTTTCAATTATTCAGGTATTTTTAATGAAGCCTCTCCAGTTTCAAAACAATCTTTTGCAAAATGCATAGGGTTCCACGAATGTTATTCTTAACATTAATAGTGTTGTCTTAACAATTATAACAGCTATAGATTACTGTACTCCATCATCATTGTACGAGTGTTCATAAATAATTGATTTGATAATAGATTTTAGGGGCTGCCTGGCCGAGGCGGTAAAGGCATGCTCGGTTCGCCCGGAAGGACGTGGGTTCGTATCCCCATCAGGAAGTCGTAAAATTTAAGAAACGAGATTTCCACTTCCGGAGGTGCACATGGCCCTGAGGTTCACTCAGCCTACACCATAAATGAGTACCAGGTTAATTCCTGGGTCATTGGCGGCCGGACGTAGAGCTAACCACTCTACCCCATCAAGTGCCGAGGTTATGGATAGTGGAAGCCTTTACCTTCCACCCCTCCAAGGGCCTTCATGGCCTGTACGGAGATGACTATAACAGTTTATAGAATTTCATACTTTCGATATGGTATGTACCTCTATCTTACAATCCACAGAACGTACAATATTAATATTTTGTCACCTTCTTAAGACGGTTAAAAAAGGAATCTGAATCAAAAATACAGTGTATGGTTCTCACTCTCTGAAATAGAGAAACCTACATAGAATATTTTCCTTTTACAAATGAATTTCAGTAAATAGATATCAGAAAGCAATAACAACAACTTTATTATGTATATAATTAGAAAATTTCAATATTGACGGGCTAAAACATTCCAGTTCCCCTTAAAGAAAATTCAACTAAGTTTTGTCAGGGAAAACGAAATGTCTGAAATACCTTCTCTTAGTAAACATCAATTTATATAAGGTAAACTGTTTTAAAAAAATGCTTAGTTACAGGCATATCTCTTCTGAAGGAAAGGTATCAAGCAATCCTTTAATTCACTCATATTATATTACACTGTTTAAATTAAATATACTGAACTCGGAATTAATCACAAATAAAGTGAACTTTGATTATATTCCCAATTAGTTTTAAATAAATACACCTGGTACAAAATTTACATGTCCCTGTTCCATTCGTTTGGTCCGGAAGGCTCAGAAAAGACAAGTAGGAAAACAACTGCTACCGGTCGAATGAAATTGGCTTTTATAACAATAAACAAACGGAATTGACTACACGTCACATCGCATGGAATACAAATGAAATTCAAATCAGCTAACAACTGACTGTAACGCAGGACGAATTTGACCGTGAACGTCATGGACAGGAAGTTTTACTCTCTATAGATGCATTCATCACCCGCTAGTCTATAATCTGGCACGTAACGTGAATTATTGACTTTTTCATAAAGGATTCCCTCGAGTAGAGGCAGATTTTTCAGGTTCACAAATGGACGACTTCAAGGTAACGATCGACGAACTTCACGAACCTTTCGCGTTATGATTTTGAAACACTTTATTCTGTAGCAGGTCACATGTAACAGGACTTATATTACGACCTGCAGTAGCTGGTGTGAATTGGCCTCCTATTCAGATAAAGTACTCAAGTCCTCAAGTGCGTCACTAACTTGGAGGCGTCACTCGTCCTTCCGTGTGAGGTATACATAGCTTTAGATAACGTATTAATAGTTCTATTATGTGTGTGATATTAACCCGAAGAAGAGATTTTCCTGTTGCAAATCATTGTCTTTTGGAAAATATCATATTTCGGATTATTACACTGTGAATAGGAAAACTATCAGAGATATAAGTTTGTTTACTTTAAGACAATTAACGTCACACTTTGTGTCCAGGAGAACAGCAGATCTTTACTTACTTTCATACATCTCCTTCGTATTCTACCATTACTCATTACTAGAGAACACGTACTACTCCGCAGGATTTTCTATAAATAGGCTAGGTCAGATAACTCGTCTCGATATGCCTGTCTTAGTCGTATTGCCTACACTTTTCAATGATTTTATGAACATTTAATAAGAAGCAGGTTATGGTATGCCACTGTCAGAATTCATCCATTCTGACGTCATAATAAAAATCTATATAATCGCTTTTTTATCCTGCAGTTCTTGATGAAAGGCTGGTATCGTATCGTAGAAGGCAATGGTATTCTTAATCGCAGTAAACTATTCTCTTGTGAGCTCATAGGTTAGACTCGAAGAGCATTTTTTGCGAGACAGATAACGTTTTTAAGATATATGCCCTTCACTCTTTCTAGTGTATCTAGGTTGTTCTTCAATAGCTGTTCCCAGGTTATGTCTAAGGCGTATGTCATGATGGGGTCTGTTTGTACGTAGACTTCTTTCTATTAGCAGCATGTAAGTTACTAGGAACGCTCTTCCATCTCTTGAATATACACTGACTGACAGAGCAAATGCAACACCAAGAAGGAGTGGTCAGAACTTTATGCCAATTGCAGGGTAGACTGACGTCACTGAGGTATGCTCATGATGTGAAATGCGCCGCTGTGCTGCGCACGTAGCGAACGATAAATGGGACACGGCGTTGGCGAATGGCCCATTTCGTACCGTGATTTCTCAGCCGACAGTCATTGTAGAACGTGTTGTCGTGTGCCACAGGACACGTGTATAGCTAAGAATGCCAGGCCGCCGTCAACGGAGGCATTTCCAGCAGACAGACGACTTTACGAGGGGTATGGTGATCGGGCTGAGAAGGGCAGGTTGGTCGCTTCGTCAAATCGCAGCCGATACCCATAGGGATGTGTCCACGGTGCAGCGCCTGTGGCGAAGATGGTTGGCGCAGGGACATGTGGCACGTGCGAGGGGTCCAGGCGCAGCCCGAGTGACGTCAGCACGCGAGGATCGGCGCATCCGCCGCCAAGCGGTGGCAGCCCCGCACGCCACGTCAACCGCCATTCTTCAGCATGTGCAAGACACCCTGGCTGTTCCAATATCGACCAGAACAATTTCCCGTCGATTGGTTGAAGGAGGCCTGCACTCTTGGCGTCCGCTCAGAAGACTACCATTGACTCCACAGCATAGACGGGCACGCCTGGCATGGTGCTGGGCTAGAGCGACTTGGATGAGGGAATGGCGGAACGTCGTGTTCTCCGATGAGTCACGCTTCTGTTCTGTCAGTGATAGTCACCGCAGACGAGTGTGGCGTCGGCCTGGAGAAAGGTCAAATCCGGCAGTAACTGTGGAGCGCCCTACCACTAGACAACGCGGCATCATGGTTTGGGGCGCTATTGCGTATGATTCCACGTCACCTCTAGTGCGTATTCAAGGCACGTTAAATGCCCACCGCTACGTGCAGCATGTGCTGCGGCCGGTGGCACTCCCGTACCTTCAGGGGCTGCCCAATGCTCTGTTTCAGCAGGATAATGCCCGCCCACACACTGCTCGCATCTCCCAACAGGCTCTACGAGGTGTACAGATGCTTCCGTGGCCAGCGTACTCTCCGGATCTCTCACCAATCGAACACGTGTGGGATCTCATTGGACGCCGTTTGCAAACTCTGCCCCAGCCTCGTACGGACGACCAACTGTGGCAAATGGTTGACAGAGAATGGAGAACCATCCCTCAGGACACCATCCGCACTCTTATTGACTCTGTACCTCGACGTGTTTCTGCGTGCATCGCCGCTCGCGGTGGTCCTACATCCTATTGAGTCGATGCCGTGCGCATTGTGTAACCTGCATATCGGTTTGAAATAAACATAAATTATTCGTCCGTGCCGTCTCTGTTTTTTCCCCAACTTTCATCCCTTTCGAACCACTCCTTCTTGGTGTTGCATTTGCTCTGTCAGTCAGTGTATTTGGGAGCTGGGAAAGGTTAGAGAATCAAAGAGTATCTAGCAGGGAATAGTATTTTTTTCGTGATCAGAGTACGTGTATACTATCTGGCTTCACAGGTAGTAATCAAACATGGCTGGATTCAATGACATTATTAAGGATGGAAATAACATTTATCACATTATTAATGAAAGTCTTGATCGCTTAGCAACCTGATAAGTACAGAATGCATTGCGGGTAAGCGTAAGCCTACGCCTGAATTTATTGGAGTGATAATTTAATGATATGAATTTATGATGGCTGAACTTGGAGAATCAATGTCTCATGATTCACCGGCAGTTAATTCCGGAGGGAATTAAACAGAAATGAATCAAATCGGTCCAGTAGCACGGATTTTCCAAAGCTGTTTTTGTAAAATCTTTTAATAAATAGATTATTTATTAACCAATAGCATTACTCATCTCCGACTCGCCTCTGAAGTAATTCTTATATGTACGCTCCATATTTCATATATTGCGCCACTATCTTTAAGTATATTAAATCCTGAGTCATTTTATGGGCTATTTATGGCTTTCCGGTGACCTTACTCGTCTTAATTAATGTGACCCATGTAGAGTTTGGTTCTTTTCTCAACAACATCATGTATGGAGTCCCATTCATTTTACTTTTATCACTGATAACGCGATAACTAAAGAGGAAATGGTCCGGCTCCATGGCTAAATGGTTACCGTGCTGGCTTTTGCTCAGAGAGGTTCCGGGTTAGATTCCCGGCACGATCGGGAATTTGAACCATTAATTCCGCTGGCAGGGGGGATGAGTGTATGTGTAGTCTACATCAAGATTTAATCATCATCATCATCATCATCATCATCATCACGACGCGCAGGTCGCCTATGGGAGTCAAATCAAAAGACCTGCACCTGGTGAGCCGAAGTCCTCGGACATCTCCCGGCACTAAAAGCCAGAATACGCCATTTAATTTCAGTGAGAAAAGGATTACTTACGGTCAACGTTATTCGTAGGGTTGTCGATCATAGCAATCATTTTAATGCTCGACTGGAGTACATTGTTTTTAACTTAACACACACCAGAAAGGCATAAATAGCGGTTAAGGAATACGTTCTCAGCAAAGCCACCGGTTACCCTCGTCTGCAATGGCACATGGCTAGTGATGGCCCAAGACGACAGTGCTCTTAACTACAGGGAGAACTATAAACATGGATGTACATCGCACACTTTGCACATTGGACTTACGGGAATTTTTTACCAGGTGTGCGACTTGAAAACAGTAAACTGTATAAAAATCGTAACTACAGTTACGACTTTAATATCTCCCAGGAGAAATATCCTAAGATGTGCTGCGATACTTTTCATTGCTGAATGCGTCCCTAACATGACACGATATTTTAAGATATATTGTGCTGCTAAATTTGGGGCGGTGGAGATATGAATTTAATATAGGGAAAAAATATTGCGGTAATGGTTTTGCCGATGATCCTAACTGAGTTTGGCTATTTTTGGACTTACGCTATTGATACTTGGAGCTGTTGAAAAAACTGCGTTCCAAACTTTAGATTCAATAGTTCTTTAATCGCTACTATAAAACGGAAATCGTATGAAAACGAGTTTCTCTAATTCGTATAACTTTTCCATCCCACGTCCTCGTTAACTCAGAAGTCAACACAACTCTCACTCTTGCAACGACGAGTTAACTCGGATTTCAATAAACGGGTTCTTCGCCTGTCCCGAGTTTTATCTGATATTATAGATCGGTTGTTAAATACAAACTGGTATCTTTAGAAAATTCCCTTTTAAGACGTCAGTCAATTTGATATACCTAATTTTCATTTTCTTTCTGTGTCGTGTGATTTACTTTAATGGCTGTCTTTCGTTGTCCAACGAGGCAGTGTCCATACGTAGGGAAAGAGTAGGATGGTGTATTAAGGAATTATTATGGCTCTAAATTATATGGGGACTGATAAGATGAGTTTGCAGTGAATATAACTGATAAAAATTTATCACACAGTAGTTTTCAGTAAAAGAGTCTAGTGACAGCCATTTTATATATCTTTTCATGATTGTTCAGTAGCTATAGATGTGCCATAATGGAGTTAATAGCAAACCTATCACAAACATAGCTTAACTTTTATGAGTTAAACATTAGCATAGGACATGCATAATGACGAATAAATCTTGAGTGAAACGGTTAAAAGTATACAATGAAGAAGTATCTCTTAGAACAAAATTACAATCTGAATGGTCCCCGAACAGAACTGTTTTCCCAGTAGAATTCTCTCTAAAGTTAGTATGTTCACGTTTTTAGACAAATTAATGCAATGAAAGTATATCACATGAAACATGTTGAGTGTGGTTGTTTGTAAACATTCCTTGACAAACTTTTAACCGCATAGAATGTCTGCGTTAAAGCACAGTTGGGGTGAGTGAAAGAGGGAATTAAAATTGCGTTACAGCTTCATTTGGGATCAACAATGTAACTTAAACAGTTTTTGCGGAATGGATGCTGAAACTTTATAGTACAGCAGTTAACTATCTGGAATGTGGCGTATACTGAAATAGAGGAAAATATCTAGACAGGATTCCAACACTATATCCTCTTCCTTAATATCTTAAAGAAAAAACATATCTCCATGTAATGAAAATGAACAATTGATGACCATCATTGACTGTGAAATACGTCGTAAAGTACAATGATACTTTTGAAAGAATAAAAATGCAGACGGTAATGATATCAGCAGAATTTTTAGGTTAAAGATAAATGACGTTATGTACAGAGACATAATAGAACAGGGGCATGCCTAGGATGAGACGGAGTCATTGAATTAATTACGTCGCAATATTGTTTGCAGTGTTAATAAAAGGGCGATAATGGAAGGACTTTCAGAGAGAAAAAGCCTCCTAGGAAGACTCATAAATAATAACGAAACTAAGATTGAGAAAGGTTTGGGTGAACTACAGTAGGAATACGTGCACATTGTATATGGGCCAGTTAGTCTAACAGGCGATCGTAAGAAATTCAGGCAAATTTGTAAGGCAGCACCTCTGTGGATGTGTATGGACAACATGTACGGCGCATACTCATAACACCAACCACTTACATAAATTTTCCGAAACTTTTTTAATCCGTTTTACGTCGCGCCGACACATTTAGGTCTTACGTCGATGATGGGAGAGAGAAAAGTGTCAGGAGTGGGAAGGAAGCGACCATGGCCTTAATTAAGGTACAGCCCCAACATTTGCCGGGTGTGAAAATGGGATAGCACTGAAATCCACCTTCAGGGCTGACGTTAGGGGGGGTTCAAACACACAATCTCCAGAATGCAAGGTGGTAGCTACGTGACCCAGACCGCACAGCAACTTGCTCGGTTTTCCGAAACCTCGAAGGCTGTGTAAAATCAAGCACCGATAGTGTCTGCTTCGATTGGCCGGTTCAGATGGTTTTGAAAATTCATAGGTATATCAAAACTAGAATAACTTTGGCCAAACAAAGAGTTAAAAAGGAAATTACGGTTCACGAACGCCTTTCAGAGCATGTAACACACAAATTCAATCGGGAAATTCTTAATTATTTTAGAGTTAAAAATACAGAAATTTTAAATTAATCACCACCAAAACTTCATTTTAAAATTTATCATGGTTTGGTCAAATACAACGTTTAAATTAGTATATTGACTGTAACTAAGAAATAGAAATGACCCATAAAAATATTAGTCACAAGTTGTTACAAATATGCAATACTAATTTCCAGTCTAACACGTACCATACATTAATACAGGCTTATACCTAGGTATTAAAATCCAATTAAAGTTCTTAAAAGTACTTTCTTTTGAAATATGACGGTTTCTATGAACTATCCAGGGACGTGAACTTCCACGTTACTGCTAATTCACTTTTTTTACCCATACGAATATATTTACGCCATGAAATGTTTAAAAATATATTGTACTAAGAATGAGTAAACGTTATACTCTATGTACTAGGATTGCTGAGAATTGTCAGTTAAGTGTCACTCCCTGGCCACGGGCTGCAGCACGGAGGTTCTCATGGAAACAAAGGAAGTTTGCAGCCTCACAAAGATATCTCTTACAGTGAGGACGCGTCGGACTTAGACTCGTTATGTCCTTGCTAATTAAACCTGTCAAGAACCTGTCGGAAAACCAGATCCAGGTCAAGTCCAAAGACATGTGCGTTCTGCAATTTGTTTGTAAGAGAACTGCATAGAAGTAAGTTCAAGTTAATAAGACTTTGAGGAGAGGTGGTGCTTCGTACTGACATGACCAAGAGATCTTCAGTAAGCAAGGCCATCTGGTTCTTCTAATATAAATATGCTCAAAATGTGAGTTAAAGGTGAACCAGGAAATAAGGGATAGTTTTATCGTAAATATTGATCGTAATTATGTTTCCACATTTATCAAAACGCGCCGAAAAGTGACAAGTTCTCATATTTGTAAAGAGAAACTAAATTTCAAAACCAGCAGTTCACAAGGCATGAACGACCACAATTAAGGCGATGATGACCAAAAATGTTAAAATTATTGTACATAAAGAAGACACTAGATTATTTATCATTTATGAGTAGTCTAAGTGATGATTTAAGATTGTCAGCGAATCTTTTAAAATGTCCACCATAATATATTCCAAAGTCGTGTTCTGCATTTCAAGCATTTTCAATATTTCCCACGTATGCTGAGGTATAATGCCTCTGCTTCCAAATAGCAGACCCATCACGGACCAGTTTTCTGGGCGAATGTTTTGTCTCTCACTCAGATATGTGATGCACGGTTCATAAGTGCTTTTCTTTTCCTGATGAACTTCCTTGGCCTGGGATGAGTCTCTTTCGAAACGGATGGTTGGATCAAGAATAACAGATGTTCGAGTCTGCTGGCAGATGGCAATAACATCTGCTCTTCAGTTGGACCCCGTGGAAGAGATGAACTCTCCACTTCAAATCTCCCAGTCTAAGGTTGCTCTCACTCTGTGGTGACCTATGTTCGTGAGCAATTCCCCTTTGCGGCAGTATCCTAATACAAGACCAAGAGTTTCAGTCTCGCCGCATTCTGGATGACGGCAGCGGATTTTACCAGGACATCTACCAGGAACTCCTCGAACCGCCGAGATGTTGCACAAAATTTTGAGAATATTTGACTATTCAGAGTTTGACAATTCTTTCCTATTATTTATGCAGAAGTTTGCTTTAGGGTGATCGCCATAAACTTTAACGCCTTTTCTCCTTAAAGAGAGCAGTTTCCAGGTGAGGAATCTTAGTTCTCGTAGTAGTTTCCGAATTCGCCGACCATTCAATGGATTATTAGTATCATCAATATCTAACTTTTCCAAAACTGATTTATTTTCTGCCCGTAAGTCCCTTATACCGTGAAGGTGATCGTTTCTAAAACGAAGAATACGGGTGAAAATATAGAATTTTTTATAGGAGCCTCCCACTTGGCTCGCATGAGACCACCAAAAAATATTTAACCTGTTCTATTCCAAAATATTCTCAACGATGGAAAAAGGTATATTTCATGAATTATTACCCTTTATAAGTTCACGCTTATTAAGTTAGAAACGTCATCTCTCAGATAAATTCCATGAAGGAAGAAGCAAACATCTTTCGTAAAGAACTGATGTTCACAATTTATCATTCCTCTTTTTATAAAAGTTCTCAAGTGAGTATTTAAAAATATTTGTTGAAAGATGGTTCCATAAATATTTTATAATGTGTATCAAAAATGCATTACAAGCAGTTCTAATGATGCGTTAATACCGGTATTGTGTTTCGAACTTTCGTATCAACTGTGGCTAACAATTAAGGCAACAAGGTCAATTTTAAGTTTTCCGGATGCTGAAATTCCGATTTTCATTTTTTGTTAAGACCCTATTCCCTTGGCACGCTAGTATGACTGAATGATACTTCATTTATTCTGGTAACATTAAGGCCAGGTGATTTTCTTTTATAAATAACCATGTTAATATTGTACTATACAGTATATTATATTTAAAAACATTATAACAAAACATATATGAAAAGGTATTTGATAACTTATATCATAAGTACAGCGTTTTTTAGTTATACCAACTAAAAGTCTGATACCTTAATAAATTACATTCAGCCCAATCATTGAAAATACCATAATTTAAATATGAAAAATAATGAAATTATTTTATTTAAAACATGCTTTCAATGGGTCAGTCAATGAAGTTGTGACATTTATAAAATAAATGTTCTGACGTCGAAAAAAACAAAATTCGTAGTTTTAAGCCGGTTTAACTACATGTGAACTCCGCACAGATGCTTTAAATCAGATGTTATCAGTGGAATACTGTGTAGGAGGAATTCTGACTTGGGTGATTGGGGATTTGAATGAGACAATGGTGTGGGTCTGTGGGAAACTGGGAGTGAGATTTCTAGATCATAATGGGTCGGCAGGACGTAGGAGATAGGGATCTGCGCTCAGATGGCCTTCACTTAAACAGCAGTGTACATATAAGTTAGGAAATTTTTTTAGACGGGTTATAGGGAGTTACATGGAGGGAAACGGGGTGGCCTAAAGGCGGTGATAAGGGTACAGGGAACTGTAAGCCGAGTAGCGATGACATAAAAATGTCAATGTTCAACAGTAGAACTACTCTAAAGAAAGGAATAGAATTACGTAATTTAGTACATATATACTTACCAGATATTGTATTAGGAATTGAATCATAGCTGAGAAATGGATGAAGAAATATTCTCACGGAACTGGAGTGTTTAGCGTAGAGATATGATAGGAATGGTAGGAGGGGGAGTATTCATTCTGGTGAAAAAAGAATTTGTAAGCTACGAAAAAGTTAAAGATGGCAAAAATGAAATACTGGTTTATGTCTCATCTCTAAAGATAATAGGAAACATGATGTCTTTGGAGACCGGGAAAGGGTAGGGCTGAAGTTGATTCAGAATTATTTCATAAGATAATCAGCTATGTGGGAAACGATATGGAAAGGAACGTGATAGTAGCGGGTGATCTCAATGCAAATGTCAAATGGGAAGGTAATGCGAACGACAGGAAGCATGACCAAAATATGGCAAACAAGTTAATATGGGAAGTGCATCTGATTCAGAAAGTGATGGAACCAACTAGAGGGAAAAATATTCTGAACGTGGGGCTGGAAAGCCAGATGACCTCTATAGAGAAACCGAAGTAAGAGATAGTACTAGTGATCACGAAGCTTTTTTGTAGTAGTTAAAAATAAATGTGAAAGAAAGGTAGGTATTAAAATTAGGACTATTCGGCAATACCATATGGCTGACAAAACAGGCATGAGGGAGTTTAAAAAAAAGTAATTATGATCGGTGGGAAACAGTAAATAAAAATGTAAACAGACTCTGGGATGGGTTTAAAGCAATTGTTGAGGCATGTGAAAATAGGTTTGTACCTTTAAAGGTGGTAAGGAATGGTAAAGATCCACTATATTATAACAGAGAAGTAAAGACACTAAGAAGGTGGTGCAGATTGGAAAGAAATAGAGTAAGAAATGGCTGTGGAAGTAAAGAGTAATTGAAGGAAATTACTATGAAATTGAATCTAGCAAAGAAGTCAGCTAAGGATAACATGATGGCAAGCACAATTGGCGGTCATACAAATTTTAGTGAAAAATGGAAAGGTATATTAAGGCAGAAACAGGTTCGAAAAAAGGACATTCCAGGAATACTTAATGAACAAGGGGAGTGTGTTTGCGAGGATCTTCAAACGGCAGTAGTATTCAGTCAGCAGTATATAAAGATTGTTGGTTACAAGAATTATGTTCAGACAGAGGAGGTGACTAAACCTAAAGAAGTAAAATTTTACCTATTATGACAATAAGATTTACAGTAAGATACAAAAGTTAAAAACTAGAAAATCAACTGGAATTAATAAGGTTTTGGGGGGTATACTAAAGAAAAGGGGTTGGGATGTAGTACGATATCTGAAGTACTTATTTTACTATTGTTTGCATGAAGGAGCTATACCATATGAATGGAGAGTTGCTGTAGTAGCCCATGTGTATAAAGGAAGGGGTGATAGACATAAAGCTGAAAATTACAGGCCAGTCAGTTTGACGTGCATTGTATGTAAGCTTTGGGAAATCATTCTTTCTGATTATATTAAATATGTTTGCGAAATTAATAACTGGTTTGATGGAAGGCAGTTTGAATTTGGGAAAGGTTATTCCACTGAAGCTCAACTTGTAGCATTCCAACAAGATATAACAGATATCCCAGATTCAGGAGGTCAAATGGACAGTGTCGCGATTGACGTATCTAAGGCATTTGATAGTGTATATCATGATCGACTGCTGGAAAAAATGAGTGCGATTGGAGTAGAAGAAAGAGTGACTAAATGGGTGGCTATATTTCTAGAAAATAGAATTCAGATAATTAGAGTAGGGTAAGTTTTATCTGCCCCTGTAATAATTAAGAGTGGAATTCCTCAAGGTAGTATTATTGGAACTTTATATATATTATGTGAGTAAATAACTGGCATCAGAGGTAACGCCTTTCGCGGATGATGCTATAATGGATAGAACAATACGAAAATGTTACAGGATTGTGAGCTACTGCAAAAAATACCTCGACAATGTTGTGAGATAGACAACAGGAAATGGTATGATGATAAACGGACTTAAAAGTCAGATTGTGAGGTTCACAAATAGGAAAATTCCTCTCAATTTTAATTTCTCAGTTGATGGGGTGAACATTCCTTTTGGGGATCATTGTAAATTCTTAGGTGTTAATTAAGGAAAGATCTTCATTGGGGTAAGCATATAAATATGATTGTAAATGAAGGGTACAAATCTCTACACGTGGTTATGAGGGTATTTAGAGATTGTAGTAAGGATGTAAAGGAGACGGTAAATAAGTCTCTGGTAAGACCCCAACTACAGTATGGTTCCAGTGTCTGGGACCGTCATCAGGATTACTTGATTCAAGTACTGGAAAAACTCCAAAGAAAAGCAGCTCGATTTGTTCCGGGTGATTTCCGACAAAAGAGCAGCGTTACGAAAATATTGCAAAGATTGGGCTGGGAAGACTTGGGAGAAAAGAGGCGAACTGCTCGACAAAGTGGTATATTCCGAGCTTTCAGTAGAGAGATGGCGTGGAATGACATTAGTAGACGAATAAGTTTAAGTGGTGTCTTTAAAAGTAGGAAATATCACAATATGAAGGTAAAGGTGGAATTCAAGTGGATAAATTGGGGCAAATATTCGTTTATAGGAAGGGGATTTAGAGATTGGAACAACTTACCACGGCAGTTGTTCAATAAATTTCCAATTTCTTTGCAATCATTAAAGAAAAATCTAGGAAAACAACAGATAGGGGATCTGCCACCTGGGCGACTGTCCTAAATGCAGATCGGTAGGGACTGAATTCATAGAAGAAAAATATATTTGCAGTATGTATAGCCCTGATATTGTAAAGAATTTTATTCCACTCGTGCAATATGGATACAGTGAAGGAGTTTCCGTACATGGTAGATCTGTTGATAGATAAGATAACGCCTATGGTATGATCGATTATTTCTGTCATTATATAAAGAGAGGTACCTACTTCAGAAAAAGTAGCAGGGTTATAAAATTTGTAGTATTTTGTGAAGTGTGTTTAGTGCATGGTAAGTGCGTCGTTCGTCCGACTCCTTGGCTGAATAGTTAGCGTTGAGGTCTTTAGTTCAGAGCATCCCGAGTTTAGTCGCCGGCTGGGTCGGGGATTTTAATCACGTCTGATTTCTCCTTGCTGCGGGACTGGCTGTTTGTGTTTGTCCCAACACTCCTCTTTCATATTCTGACAACATACCCCACTACCAACTACCCCAGAATCATACAATAGTGATTACATCTCGCTACATAGTGTTGGTGCAGGAAGGCCTTCCGGCCGTGAGACAGGGGCAAATCCACATGAGCGCCACAGTTCTCATCCGAAACCCCACATTTTTTGAAAACCGGTAGAAGAATTAGAAGTGCGTCGCTCGTACAGGCGAGACTATAACAATCTAGTAAGCTTTGTCAGAACGTAATCAGTATACCTTCATTTACAGATGTAGCACACAGGTGTATTCTGACCTCGCTGCTATCGACTTTGTGGGGCCTTTTTCCTACGTCCTCATATACAGCGTCACAGTAAACGAAGTGAGGTAATATTAGCGATTCACCCACCACTCGCTTTAATTAATCTAGATAGCCTACTTAAATCTATTTAAACAGTGAAGGGAGGGAATTATTCATCTAATTGTGTTTCAGACATGCGCAGATCAGAACTGACTTTCATCTAAAGTAATGCCAAGGCATTGCGCCGTTAAATTGAGTGGAATTTCAGTATTTCACAGAAGTACAGGGGCAAGTTCCTCTCGATTCTCTTTCGATACGAGCTACGGGTTATGGAGATGACAGCTTGAGATTTCGATGGGGAAATTTTGGAACGTACGATGAAAATAATGCCGCAGTAGAAAGAAGGTCTTGGTTCATTTTATCTACAACTTAACATGTTTAAAAATGTTAAGAATATCGGCCTACATGTGACGCACACAGAGTCCCAGGTGGTGCGAGAAATATTTAACGTATATGCAACAAATGAATGGTCCCAGAACTGTACCCTGTGGTTCACCACTTTCGAAGTGACGCCACAATAATTCGTCTTTGTTAATAAAGATACATTGTCATCAGTCATAGCGATGAAAGTCAATCCAGGACAGGTCATTGTCAGAAGCATTAGGCTAATGGAGTGTAGAAAACTATATGTCGAAATGTAGTGTGTCTAATGCCTCAGTCCAGAAGAGTCGCCTGCCTTTTGTCCATTGCCACCCATCGGTCATAGGTAACTATCAGTATAACTGTAACAGTAACATCAACTGCTCTAAAGCCTTATCCAGGAGATTGTGTTTGTTCAAGTAATTCGTTGCCTGCTGATCAACGATGATTTCAAGTGTTTTACATAAAGCAGAAATTAAAATGATTGGTCGACAGTCTACACCACTAGTATGGGATGATATATTCCTAAGGGGAGCATCTGGGCTAGTTTCAGAATTGTCTGATATGTTCCATCAAGGTGAGAGAAGTTAATACCAGGAAACCTACAACTGAAAGTTCGATCTTTCTAAGAACCATTTTGAAAATCTGCATGACTAATATATATTGTACATCGAATCCCCTTTAGTTGTTTGTTTTTAAACACCGCAAGTCAATAACTGGAAACTTGTGGAAATGATTAATAATGCAGAGTATATTTATATCATATTTTGATTCTTAAACTTAAATATTGATTGAAATAACCTTGGAGGCATCTAATAGACTTGAAAAATGTGAACATATCTGTTAAATTGCTTTAAATGCCCATGGCTTGCGATCCGGAGGTACATATAGGGAGCTAGGAATAACAATAATGATAACATAAACAAACAAATCCCATAGTGATACAGCCCTGAAAGGCCTTGGCCTATCAAGGTACCTCTGGTCTGAGGTTTAAAGAGTGACGCATACTCCAGAGCGACGAATTTTCTCGGCCATTATTATTCGCTTTCTACACAGTATCCGCCATCTCACAATCAGATAGCTCCTCAATACTGTAATCACGTACGGATGTATGGGAAGATTGGAAGGGACAGACAAGAAGGAGAGAAAGAAGTGGCCGTGGCCTTCAGTTAGGTATTATCCAGGCATTTGCCTGGAGAAGATGGGGAAACCATGGAAAACGTCCTTCGGGATGACCGAAGAGGGAATCGGAGCCTCCTCCACTCATTGGACCTCCCGAGGCTGAGTTGACCCCGTTCGAGCCCTCGTACCACTTTTCAAATTTCGTGGCAGAGCCGAGAATCATACGCGGGCCACCAAGGGTGGCAAATAATCATACTAACCACTATATCACAGAGGCGGACAATTGAGTAAACAAAATTATGAAATACTCTCAAGTTTTATCGATTTCTATTCGTTAAGCCGTTGGAATTCCATAAATTTGATATCGCTCAATTATTAAATTCCTGAAACTAAAATCATTGATGCGGTCTGATACCTTTCTTTTTTCAACCTTGAAAGAGGTAAAATCGGAATTTTAATAAAATCCAAATGAAAGTGTTAACAACTTACTTTATTTATATATCAGTGATATAGGTCCTAACGTACGTATGTGTGTGTCTGTGTGAGAATAACACCTCATTCAATTTTCGAAGGATAATATTGAATTACAGTCCTTGCAAGTTATGGAAAATAACGTTACAAAACTTTTCAACGATATTTTCTATAATCATGCTCTTAAATTAAGGAAAATATTTTTTATAATATTTAACCCGCGAGTGGTCGCTATATGAGATTTTCTCTCACATTATTTTTTATTATGACATTACTTCACAGTGATGGAAGGGAGGTGTCTGTTCCCCCTTCTAGCTGAGTTTATAACTGTCGCGAGTAGAGTGATTCACATTTGAAGGGTAAACACCCCCTCTCCTAGCCAGAACAAAGGTTCTTATATGTCCGTGCGCGCTGCGTGTTAGTTTTTCTCATCGCGCGACTAATGACGGTGGTGTTATTTTGAAGTGGAGCGGGAAACTTACTCCTGTTGTACGCGTTAGTATTTGTATTATGAGCACTTCTTGTTTTTGAAAATGTTATTGTGTTCAGAAACCTTGCCTTGTACGTATTTATTACTAGACATACCGTATTGCATGTGTGAGATTTTATTTTTTACAACTTCGGGACGGAAGTTATTTTTATGTACATGGCATATGTTACTTTAGGTAGTAATTTGTGTCTTTAATAAACAGCTAATCGTATCCGGCTCCATGGCTAAATGATTAGCGTGCTGGCCTTCGGTCACAGAAGATCCGGGTTCGATTCCCGGCGGGGTCGATAATTTTAACCTTAATTGGTTAATTTCGCTGACATGGGGGCTGGGTGTATGTGCCGTCTTCATCATCATTTCATCCTCATCATGACGTGCAGGTCGTCTACGGGAGTCAAATCAAAAGACCTACATCTGGCGAGCCGAACTTGACCTCGGACACTCCCGGCGCTAAAAGCCATACGCCATCTCTCTCTCACACACAGCTAACCATTTGATTTTTATCTAAACGATATAAGGTAGAACTTGCATTTCATTTCAGTAGTAAATTTCACCCTTACGCCCCACAAAACTGTGAAAAATATAATATTTATTTTCATCATCATCATCATCATCTGTTTACCCTCCAGGTTCGGTTTTTCCCTCGGACTCAGCGAGGGATCCCACCTCTACCGCCGCAAGGGCAGTGTCCTGGAGCTTCAGACTCTTGGTCGGGGGATACAACTGGGGAGTATGACCAGTACCTCGCCCAGGCGGCCTCACCTGCTATGCTGAACAGGGGCCTTGAGGAGGGATGGGAAGATTGGAAGGGATAGGCAAGGAAGAGGGAAGGAAGCGGCCGTGGCCTTAAGTTAGGTACCATCCCGGTATTCGCCTGGAGGAGAAGTGGGAAACCACGGAAAACCACTTCCAGGATGGCTGAGGTGGGAATCGAACCCACCTCTACTCAGTTGACCTCCCGAGGCTGAGTGGACCCCGTTCCAGCCCTCGTGCCACTTTTCAAATTTCGTGGCAGAGCCGGGAATCGAACCCGGGCCTCCGGGGGTGGCAGCTAATCACGCTAACCACTACACCACAGAGGCGGACAATATTTATTTTACTGTGAGATAAATTCTCACGCGCGACCACTCACGTTACATTTCGGCTAGCGACCACTCGCGGGTTAATTATACGCTTTCCTACGTTTATTTTTAAATTTTTGCAGTTTTAAAAGATTCAATTTAACTTCTTGCTGTTTTTGGCCGATTTGAGGTAGAATTTCCCATGTGTCCTTTACAGCGTGCGGCCTGTTGTATGGCGCACTGTGTCACTATAATTACGGTAGCAGGGAAAGTCTGGCTCTTAAAATCAGTTTAGTGTTGACGGTCTTCGTCTTTACGGTGTGTACAAATCCACGTGAGGAAACAGAAGCAGATAATGTCACATACATCGTCAGAGACAAGGTGATAAAATGTCAAGTAGAGGGGGGGAACATTGCAGAACAGGGACTTGATTAAAGTGTGATAATACGCACGCAACAACCTGAGTGAGATAACAAGAATCTGTGCAATTTTTCCCCCTCAGGGACAAGTTCAAGGTTCTGCGGACAACGGACATGGCAGCGGAAGTTAATATCCTTGCGTAACAAGTGCGTGCTGGCGAGTCATTCAGACTTTTATAATAATACAATACACTACTGCATTCATGTAAAGGTCCTTACTGACGATTGTTGCCTCGAAATACAGCTGAATGTAAAACAATCTAAACGGTCAGTTACCGGGCGAGTTGGCCGTGCGCGTAGAGGCGCGCGGCTGTGAGCTTGCATCCGGGAGATAGTAGGTTCGAATCCCACTATCGGCAGCCCTGAAAATGGTTTTCCGTGGTTTACCATTTTTACACCAGGCAAATGCTGGGGCTGTACCTTAATTAAGGCCACGGCCGCTTCCTTCCAATTCCTGGGCCTTTCCTATCCCATCGTCGCCATAAGACCTATCCGTGTCGGTGCGACGTAAAGCCCCTAGCAAAATAAAACGATCAGTTAACTCCATAGGATTCACTGCTGATTGTCGGCTGAAAAATTGTACATCTAATATTGTACAAAGCAAGTAAATTAATCACATATTATACAGTAATGTTAAAATAATCAACCTTTATAAAAATGAATTTTTTTAATTATTAAAGTAGATTATATCCTGAAATTACTCGAAGTAATTTAGCTTGCTTTATATACTCCTCCAGATTGGGCCATCTCTTTCAGTGTCTTTCATGAGCACCTTGAGAATCTTACATTTTGACAGAGGCAAGAATCGAACCTGGCACTCCAAAGAAGAAGCTCCTCATAGAGTTAACCATTACAGTGCAGAGCTAGTTATTATTATTATTATTATTATTATTATTATTATTATTATTATTATTATTATTATTATTATTATTATTATTCCCCTGCGAACCATGTGTCCTTGCCGCGGTGGGGAGGCTTGCTGCGTGTCCCAATGAAGCAGATAGGCGAGCCGCAGGTGCAACCATATCGGATGGGTATCTGTTGAGAGACAGTCTGGATGATTGACTGACATGGCCTTGAAATAATACTCAACACGGCTTAGCTGTGTTGATACTGCTACACGGCTGAAAGCAGCGGGAAACTACAGCCGTAACTAACTAACTAACTAACTAACTCCCGAGGATATGCAGCTCTCTCTGTATGAATAATGTACTGATGATGGCTTCCTCCCGGGTAAAATATTCCGGAGGTAAACTAGTCCCCCATTCGGATCTCCGGGTGGGGACTACACGAGAGGGAGCGATCATCAGGAAGATGGATACTGACATTTTGCGAGTCGGAGCATGGAATGTTAGAAGTTTGAATCATTGTGGTTGATTAGAGAATCTGAAAAGGGAGATGGATAGACTAAAGTTAGATGTAGATGTTAAAAGTGAAGTACGTTGGCAGGAATAACAGGATTTTTGGTCAGGCGACTACCGAATTATCAACGCAAAATCAAACAGAGGAAATGCAGGAGTTGGTTTAATAATGAATAAGAAAATAGTGCAGCGGGTAAGCTACTACGACCAGCATAGTAAAAGAATTATTGTCCTCAAGATAGACACCAAACCAATGCCCACCACAATAGTGCAGGTCTATATGCCTACTAGCTCGTGGATGATGAGGAAATCGAAAGAACATATGAAGAGATAGAAGATTTAATACAATATAGAAAAGGTGACGAGAATTTGATTGTGATGGGAGACTGGAATGCAGTGGTAGGCCAAGGAAGAGAAGGTAATACAGTAGGAGAATTCGGATTGGGACAAAGGAACGAAAGAGAAAGTCGGCTGGTTGAATTCTGCACTGATCATAATTTAATCCTTGCCAATAATTGGTTCAAACAGCACAAACGAAGGCTTTATACGTGGACGAGACCTGGAGACACTGGAAGGGATCAAATAGACTTCATTATGATTAGGCAGAGATTCAGAAACCAGGTGTTGGATTGCAAAACTTTTCCAGGAGCAGACGTCGACTCCGACCACAACTTGCTGAAATGCC
Source organism: Anabrus simplex (assembly GCF_040414725.1). Taxonomy (NCBI): domain Eukaryota; kingdom Metazoa; phylum Arthropoda; class Insecta; order Orthoptera; family Tettigoniidae; genus Anabrus; species Anabrus simplex. Next base: position 289,575,059 of record NC_090270.1, on the reverse strand, counting down.
ATCTGAAGCTGAATAAATTGAAGAAAGGAAAGAATGCAAAAATATGGGATCTACACAAGTTGAAAGAAAAGAGTGTGAGGGATTGTTTCAGGAAACATATTGCAAAAGGACTAAATGAAAAGGATGGTGGAAACACAATAGGGGAAGAGTGAATAATCATGAAAAATGAAGTCAGCAGGGCTGCTGAAGAAATGTTAGGAAGGAAGAAAAGAATCGGTGGATAACTCAGGAGATACTAGACCTGATTGATGAACGACGAAAATACATGAGTGCTAGTGGATAGAAAGTGCAAAGTAGCTAAGGAAGACTGGCTGAGGGAGAAGTGCAAGGATATCGAAGGTTGTATGGTCCTAGGAAAGGTAGATACTGCATACAGGAAAATGAAGAGAATCTTTGGAGAAAGTAAATCTAGGTGTATGAATATTAGGAGCTCAGATGGAAAGTCACTTCTGGGGAAAGAAGATAAAGCAGAAAGGTAGGAGGAACATATCCAATAGTTGTATCATGGTGAAGATGTAGATAATTTGGTTCTGTTGATGCTGATGAAATGGGAGACCCAATTTTGAGGTCAGAGTTTGACAGAGATGTGAGCGACCTAAATAGAAACAAGGCACCTGGAATTCATGACATTCCCTCTGAATTACTGAATGTCTTAGGAGAAACCGGCATGGCAAGATTATTCCATTTAATGTGTAAGTTGTATGAGACAGGAGAAGTTCCATCCGATTTTCGGCAGAATGTTGTTATACCTATTCCCAAGAAAGCCGGTGCTGACAGGTGTACACTGTTGTACTTTGAGAGCTTCGGGAGAAGTGAACGGTAATACCAGACAATTCTGGATATTATCCGGACTGCTTCTAGTGCCTTATTGGCCGCTCGGCTGTCCGTAAAAATGAAAATGTTCTTATTCCTATAGTTCATTTTCAGATTTACTTCAAAACATGTTGTGATAGCTATCACATACGCTTGAAAGACTGTAGTGTGTCTCCCCAGGCTCATCTGGTTTGATCACTTAGATCTTCCCCCACTGATCCCACCTCCTGTACCATCCCCAGTCTTTGAGCCATCAGTCCACCACACTATATCTTCTTTTTCATTATTCCATTTGTTGATATCCCAGTCGTCTTTTTTATCTGGGTCTCAAACGGTTTTTCAAAGTTGTACATAGATATAGTATGGATTATAACCAATAAACATATCTGAGAAATTGTCTTTAGACTTTCTCAATTAGACGGACATAATTCACGGTGTACGAGTTCCAAATAATCGAGGGATATTCCAGTGTTGATCTTACAATAGCATTATACTATATTATGAAGGTCCTATAAGTGAGAAGAAGTGGTGATATGGCTGTACTATTGTGGTGAGAAATTGCTAAGAGATAGAAAATAATTTAACGGTCAGAGTCCTTATTGCTTTACTTATTGAGTCACATCGAACATTATTTTCGAATATCTCTGGTAACTAAAGATGTTAATGAGAGTTATGTATACAATCAGTGTAGGTGATCAGTTTAGTGAAGTGTGTACTTGCGCGTGGCTCATCTACACGAGCTACGTTAGTGAGCAAGGAGACGGATATCCAGGTTTAATTAAAAGTCCCAACCACTGAAATGTGATACACTTTTAGTAAATCCTATCACGGCGTAAATCGCACCAACATATGAGTTAGTGGAAATTCAAAGTTCCCATGGAGGGAATAAGATATTTTTCCACCAATAGAGCATATCAAAAAATCATATCAGAAATCAGATATGAGGCTTTTCAGGCGTTTGCTCTATTAACCAGCGTTTCGTCTTAGGCCTGTCACTAGACTCATCAGAGTGGGATGTGTCAGACCCTACCCACTGACGCTGGGGTGTATGCAGGTGAACTTCTCAGAAGCCCATTATAAGAGGCACAGTCTGATAACTGCATACGGGAGATAAAACTCCACATTAGAATTAATGCCGGCGTGGCATTCCGAATGGAAATTCTTTAAGTTCCCATGGAGGGAATTAGATATTTTTCCACCAATAGAGCATATCAAAAATCTGATCAAAAATCAGATGTAAGGTTTTTCAGGCGTTTTTATCTCCCGTATGCAGTTATCAGACTGTGCCTCTTACACTGACTGACAGAGCAAATGCAACACCAAGAAGGAGTGGTCAGAACTTTATGCCAATTGCAGGGTAGACTGACGTCACTGAGGTATGCTCATGATGTGAAATGCGCCGCTGTGCTGCGCACGTAGTGAACGATAAATGGGACACGGCGTTGGCGAATGACCCACTTCGTACCGTGATTTCTCAGCCGACAGTCATTGTAGAACGCGTTGTCGTGTGCCACAGGACACGTGTATAGCTAAGAATGCCAGGCCGCCTTCAACGGAGGCATTTCCAGCAGACAGACGACTTTACGAGGGGTATGGTGATCGGGCTGAGAAGGGCAGGTTGGTCGCTTCGTCAAATCGCAGCCGATACCCATAGGGATGTGTCCACGGTGCAGCGCCTGTGGCGAAGATGGTTGGCGCAGGGACATGTGGCACGTGCGAGGGGTCCAGGCGCAGCCCGAGTGACGTCAGCACGCGAGGATCGGCGCATCCGCCGCCAAGCGGTGGCAGCCCCGCACGCCACGTCAACCGCCATTCTTCAGCATGTGCAAGACACCCTGGCTGTTCCAATATCGACCAGAACAATTTCCCGTCGATTGGTTGAAGGAGGCCTGCACTCCCGGCGTCCGCTCAGAACACTACCATTGACTCCACAGCATAGACGTGCACGCCTGGCATGGTGCCGGGCTAGAGCGACTTGGATGAGGGAATGGCGGAACGTCGTGTTCTCCGATGAGTCACGCTTCTGTTCTGTCAGTGATAGTCACCGCAGACGAGTGTGGCGTCGGCGTGGAGAAAGGTCAAATCCGGCAGTAACTGTGGAGCGCCCTACCGCTAGACAACGCGGCATCGTGGTTTGGGGCGCTATTGCGTATGATTCCACGTCACCTCTAGTGCGTATTCAAGGCACGTTAAATGCCCACCGCTACGTGCAGCATGTGCTGCGGCCGGTGGCACTCCCGTACCTTCAGGGGCTGCCCAATGCTCTGTTTTTTGCAGGATAATGCCCGCCCACACACTGCTCGCATCTCCCAACAGGCTCTACGAGGTGTACAGATGCTTCCGTGGCCAGCGTACTCTCCGGATCTCTCACCAATCGAACACGTGTGGGATCTCATTGGACGCCGTTTGCAAACTCTGCCCCAGCCTCGTACGGACGACCAACTGCGGCAAATGGTTGACAGAGAATGGAGAACCATCCCTCAGGACACCATCCGCACTCTTATTGACTCTGTACCTCGACGCGTTTCTGCGTGCATCGCCGCTCGCGGTGGTCCTACAACCTACTGAGTCGATGCCGTGCGCATTGTGTAACCTGCATATCGGTTTGAAATAAACATCAATTATTCGTCCGTGCCGTCTCTGTTTTTTCCCCAACTTTCATCCCTTTCGAACCACCCCTTCTTGGTGTTGCATTTGCTCTGTCAGTCAGTGTATAATGGGCTTCTGATAAGTTCACCTGCATACACCCCAGCGTCAGTGGGTAGGGTCTGACACATCCCACGCTGATGAGCCTAGTGTCAGACCTAAGACGAAACGCTGGTTAATAGAGCAAACGCCTGAAGAGCTTTACATCTAATTTTTGATCTGATATGAGTTAGTTACAAAAATATGTAGAATTTAAAATTATGTAACATATATATAAACCTTCTATTAAATTTTTCGTGTAGAGGAGATCATACAAATACATAGATACTTGTTATGATAAATTAACTTTAAATATCATGGTTTATACGATATATGATGTCATTCAACAGCATTAATTTTTGAGAGGAACGAACAATTCCTAAGAGTATCTGATTCAGGCAGTGAAATTTCTAAAATATTGGTTCGGTTGTGCAATATTGCACTTGTTTGAAAGTCTTCATTAAAGTGTGCATATTTGTCATTCTGTAGTTGGAGTGATGTAGGTAAGCTTACATTATTATATTAAGAATACAAATACTTACCGTCGAAGCAATGTATTATGTATACCTACGAAATGACGCACCTGAATTACAAACGAATGTTTTCTGTTAAATATAAATGAACAATGTTTACTGATATTTGTGTTGCTACGATGACTTTAACGGCCTAGGCCGCTAAATTCCAATTTCTCAGAAAGTTACCACTCCGGAAAATACTATCTTAGAGAGCTTATACTCTAAGAAGTATTTTATAATCGGGAATGGATAAAATTCTACGGAAATGATTAGTTTGAAGTTCCATGCCTAGGTCACATTTGTAAAAATTGTGGCACCCGTATCAATCTTATGAAATCAATTTACACACAGTTTACTTAATGGATGTGTGTTTCTTCACATATTACTTGTTATTAATACAAACAAAGTTCTGATCTTCAATATAATGTTTAATGATGTAGCCTCTTCCCAGTCATCAATAGTTTGTGACTATAGAACAGAGAATTGCATTGGGTTCCAGCAAGTCAATTTTCCAATTAGGTGCAAATTCGACGACGAAAACGAACCAGTCAGATATATGTTTCTAACCAAGTAGTGTCTGCTTAATCAGGACTTGGTAGGCTGTAACTCAGGATAGATTAAATGGATTCTTAACTGGAATTTAACGTAATATTCAATTCAGAGATGAAAATTTGGAAACGGTACCGAGCGGTTTCCACAGAACAGTCTCATGACCTTCAGCTTGGTTTTCATCATTCTTGCACTTGATGATCTCATTATCTGGATTATGACGTTCAGGGTGCATGTTAAAAACACGTAAATATTCAGGCTGTAAAACTTAAATGTAGTAATTTTTCCTTCTTTAATAATAACACAGCATGTGTTAAATTTGGCTTCAAATACTTAAACGTACTTCAAATAAGTTATTTTTTATCTACTACCACTTTAGTAATGGTATTATTTATATACGGACACGTCGCACCAACACATCGAACGGTTTCAGCGACGGAAGGATTTGCCTGGTTTGAAAATGGAAAACTATAGAAAACCACTTTCAGGGCTGCCGACGATGGTATTCCATCCCACCATCTCCCTAATGCAAGCTCACTACTACGCTACCCTAACCACCGTTCACTATCTGTGAGGACCATCGATCAGTGCATTCTTTCTATCAGAGGACCCCTTCATTTTGTGTGCTACGATTCCACTTCAAACCCCAGATAGCTTTAGACCAATAGTCTATATACATCCCTGTATCTGATATTATTTTCTGGGATGCCAATCTGTCTCAGAACGTTTTCACTTTCTTAGAGCCACCTTGATTTAATAGCGTCTTGTCTTACAAAGTTCCAGGTCTTGTCAGTCAGTCGCCCATCGCCATCAGATATACGGATTTTGTAAACTTAGACCAGTATATCGTCTCTGCCGGGACAAAATATATTGTATCTTAGAACTTTCGCCGGTAAGGTTCTGTCATGTAAGGTGCAATATTGTGTGTATATGTCAAGGCATTCTCGCTCTTCATAATGTATGTGCTGGGGGTCAGTATATCTCCAAAAATATTATCATATAGGAGGTTTTGTCCCGGAAACGAAGATATTTTAGTTTTAATTGACAATTTGTTTTTTCTACATTACTCTAATATTCCTCATTAGATCGCAATCGCACCTGGCCATCAACGCGTCTGTATACTAAAATCTTCCGTGGTACCCTACGTTCTGATTTCACTAACGAGTCGACTTACCACTGTCTACTCATCGTCAAAGTCTCTGAAGCATCTAATCCTTCTGGTTTAAGAACATTTATTATTATTATTATTATTATTATTATTATTATTATTATTATTATTATTATTATTATTATTATTGTTACCGTGTTTTTGTGGTAGTTATGCGTGAAAGAAGGTGCGGGGTGGTGAACGGGTCTCAAGCTACTAAAGTAAAATTAATTTAAAATTTAACCAGGTTATATTTTCTTTTCAAAAACAAAGAAATAACAAGCATGGCAGGTACAAAGTAGCAAGTCAAAGGGTAGTTACAATATTTACAGAATTTGGGTTTCGCGCCCTGACTTTACACTGCTTGGGCAATCAGCTCAGTTTTACCCCAAACACAAGTTTCAACAGAGGGGCAGAAAACCCCATTCATGCCTAGGAGCCCTTGCTCCAAATTACACTGAAAAGCCTCCACGAGGCGTACAACACTCAGTTTTCAAAAGAGCCACTCGCTCTCAAATTTAAGCCTCTCCCAGGCCACACCAAACTCCACCTTCAAGTTGTCCTCAACGGACATAAACACAGGGGTAAAATACCCAATCTACTGAGGTCTATTAAATGAAAAGGCAGGTTAATTAAATGACCTCTAACATAACAATTTGAGAGGAGGCGAACTTGCACTCCTAATACACTTTGATTAAGACCTACTTGGCACTAGGCCGTTAATACAAGGGCTAATCCCATACTAAAGAGGTGACTTAAGAAGAGAACAATTTGTTTTACGTTATCGAAGAATAGGTTGAGAAAAATAAGTTCACCTCAAAACAATATGAGTGGGAACTCGAGAGGGGTAGCACTCTCTATCCCAGTATGTAGCTTTAAAAGAGAATAAATGAAAAGAGTAGTTACATTTAGGAAACGGTTACATGGTGGAAAGCTTAGAACCCGCCCCGAGAGTTAAACTGCTGAGCTAGCAAAGAAAGAAGTTATTAATCGGCCATTACCTTGTTGTTGACCGCTGCCGAGGAAAGAGGCGCTTCCCGCCTCCTGCTATGTACTTAATACACTGAAAGATGGAACAGAAGTGGCCCGGAGACCCTAAAATCAGCAGTTTATATCCTCTCGCGGAAGGTTCTAGGTGTCAGGGGAATTAAAACACCCTCCCACAAACTTTTTATTGGGTAGGATACAGCAACATATTCAAGTTGGGGGAAGATACCTACGATTGGTCAGAAATTAATAACAGAAATTCGGGATTGGTTAAATGCAAAACAAGGGGAAAGAGAGGGGTATACAGCCAACTTAAACAATAACTGAAAAAAATTTAGCAAAGACAAACATTTGAAATAAAAATTTCTCCAACAAAATAGTTCTTTGACTTCGCACTAGGGTGCACTATTGTTGATCTTCAGTAGTGTCCTCTAGAAGAGAAAGTTCACACTTCTTACTTCAAGCAAAACAAAAACACATCAAAAATGACACAGTTCAAAAACTCAAAATTTTCCACGTGGTGACATCTTTTGAGAAGGTAGCGAATTAATAGCGTATATAAATTTCAGACTTCCTCCAACAGAGGAGTTTCAACTGGCGCACATTTTGAATTAGCGGTGTGGAGGTGTACCGCCCGGTACAGACCTCCCCCCCCCCCCAAAAGTTCCTCCAGGGGTGACACATGAAATTGTTTGAAAAAAGGTCCAAGTTATGCTGTGGATATGAAGATTGATTGCAGCAGCATTTATAAGATTTCTTAATTTGGTTTGATTCAGTTTCAAAATTTTGTTGTTGCAGGTGAAGTAAAGTCTTTATATTTGTAGAAGTTGAATTTCTGAAGATAAACTTTTAATACTTAGAGGTGAAGAAAAATTTTGCAATTGCCACCAAATATTGCTGTTGAATTCCCAAGTGAAGTCATTGCTTATCGCAACTGTCCATGTAGTTGATGTTGATTAAGTTGAATGGCCAGACCGGCCGTTGCAGCTTGCGTCCAAGGGGAGGCCGCTCGGACCCCTTCAAGTACCCTGAGATACCGCTCGCCCGCACTATGAGGGGAGCAGAGGTGTTGAAACACGCCGCGCCCGCGGTGAAGATATACAGGCTGCGGGCAAGTAGCAGGACGTGCGCCGAGCATCAGCCTTGGCCGGGAGGAGAGCTCCGGCTCGCCGTGCCCCTGACGTCCTCGCTGGAGAAGAGGGGGCCCGTCCTCTGCCCCAGTTGCTGCACGGCGCCGCGCGGCTGCGGGGGCACTGAAACATTAAAGCTAGGCGGCAGAATTGTGTTGGACCATCATTTTTTGAGGACACATGCTTGGTGAAGATTTTGAGGGGTCAGCGGCGTGCAGTTGTCCATGGCATATAATGCAATCAAGCCACAGTGTATATTGGAGCAGGAGACGGGAGCGTGGTAATGGCCGAGGCAAGGACAGGATGGCAGTTTAACAAATCGGGGGAGGTTTCACACAAATGCTTACATATAAAACAAAATATTATAGAAGGGGCAGAATGCCTTAAAAGTGAAACTCAAAAAAAAAATATAACCTTCATATTCCTTTCAAAATAATATGAAGCAAGTTAACACAGAAATTACACCGGTTTCACCTGGGACAGGTGAACTCTAAATATCCTCTCGGTGGCTGGATTACTTAACAATAAGGTAACCGGCGTAAGGAAATCCAGAATAATGCATGGCCCATGGAATCTGGGGGCAAGCTTGCCCGCGGGAACAAAGTTCTTGACCATCACCTTGTCACCTACCTTCAAAGCGGTGGGTCTCCGTCCACGATCATACCTTTCCCTAACCTTTTCATGAGATACCTTAAGATTGGCTTTAGCCTTCTTCCAAAGATCTTTAATGTTATCCGGATCTATTGTCTCGGGTAGAATGTCAATCAGAGACCAGAGGTTAGAGAGCGGCGTGTTGGGAACAAATTTGAACATCAAAGAAGCTGGAGTAAATTTATGTGATTCATGAACCGCCGAATTCAAAGCAAAAGCTAACCAATGCAGGGACGTGTCCCACCTGGAATGATCTTCATGATGATAGGCAATAAGTGCGGACCTGAGATTACGATTAACCCGTTCAGCCAGAGATGGTTGAGGGTAATAAGCAGAAGTAGTTACATGAGAGATGGATAAGTCAAAACAGAATTTACGAAATAAATTAGATGTAAAAGCCTTAGCATTATCAGATACAATATATTGGCACGGACCAAAAGAAGCAAAAATAGAATTTAAGCAAGTAATGGTAGACTGAGCGGTAGCCAGCTTAGTCGGAAATAACCAAGAAAATCTAGTAAAACCATCTACGCATACAAAGATGAACTTGTTAGCATTACCCTTTGACTGGGGGAAGGGTCCTACATAATCAATATACAGGCGTTCCATGGGGCGCGACGCTTGATGGGAAGACAAAAGGCCTAACTTGGTGGACCTGGTTGGTTTACTAATCAAACAGGATTTACAAGCCTTTACTAGTTCACGGATTTCACCGTCCATACCTTTCCAGATGAACATTTCACGAATCTTTTCACGAGTTTTAAATATTCCCAGATGCCCCCCCAATGGGGTCTCATGATAGTATTTGAAGATCATAGGCACAAGGACAGCTGGAACGACAACCTTCATCATCTTGTCATGCCTCGAAGGGCAACATAAAACACCATTCCTCAGAACATAAGGGACGACATGTTCCCCAGAAGAAAGGGTTTCCATTATCGGAGCCAGCGTCGGATCTTCATGTTGGTATTTCTCGATATCCCTAAAGAGCATGGGGGCATCCGTTAAGATGGCATTAACATCAGATAGTATGGACTCGGGAGGTGATGAACTGTCGACCGGTTCTTGGGTCTCGACGTCGTTTGAAAACATACGGCTGAGTCCATCAGCGACAATATTTTCGGTACCTCTGATATGTCTAACATCAAACTGGAAGGCAGAAATACGGATAGCCCAACGGGCTATACGACCAGTACGACGCGGCCTACCTAAGATCCAGCTTAAGGCTTGATTATCTGTCTCCAGGTCGAATTTAACATGTTCCAGATAGAGACGGAACTTCTCTAAGGCGAATAAGACTGCCAAACCTTCGAGCTCATATATGGAATACTTGGCTTCTTGAGCCGACAAGGTCCTAGATGCATAGGCGATGGGTCGCCTCCCTAGTTCAGTCTCTTGAAGAAGGACTGCCGCTACTGCTGACGACGACGCGTCGGTTTGGACGATGAATTTCTTCGAGAAATCAGGCATAGCAAGTACAGGGGCATTACATAGAGCTAATTTAAGGTCTTCAAAAGCGGCTTGTTGAGAAGGTCCCCACTCGAATTTAATGCCTTTCCTACGAAGAAGGTTTAAGGGCGCCGCTCTATTAGCGAAGTTAGGAATAAACTTCCTGAAGAAATTCACCATACCAATAAACCTGGCGATGCCTTTGATGTCCTTGGGAGGTTTAAAATCACGGATGGCCTGTGTTCTAGAATGATCGACGGCTACACCATCAGGTGACACAATATGCCCTAGGAAGGACATAGAGGGCTTAGCAAAGGCAACCTTGGACAACTTAACAGTTAACCCAGCTTTACGAAGGCGATCGAGAACTTCTCGCAGATGATCTAGATGCTCTTCAAAAGTCTCTGAAAATACGACGACATCATCCAAGTAGTGATATAAGTACTCAAATTTGATGTCGGAGAAGACCCTATCTAGTAGCCTAGTGAGTACAGCTGCTCCCGTGGGGAGCCCGAAAGGCACGCGGTTGTATTCATATAAATTCCAGTCCGTGGCAAACGCTGTAAGGTGTTTAGACTCTTCGGCAAGGGGAATTTGATTGTAGGCCTGATTCAAGTCCAAGATAGTAAAGAACTTGGCCTTACGAAACCATGAAAAACAAGAATGAAGATCAGGAAGGGGCACAGATTGCAACACCACCTTCCGATTGAGAGCCCTATAATCAATGACAGGCCTGAAGCCTCCTTGGGGCTTCGGAACTAGAAAAATAGGCGAAGAATACGCCGACTTAGAGGGCCTAATAATACCATCCTTCAACATCTGATCGATAATTTCTTTCAGAGCCTTCATTTTAGGTGGAGATAGCCTATACGGTGGAAAACGGACAGGAATCGAATCCGTGACCTCAATTTTGTATTCGATCAGGTCAGTAACACCAAGAGTATCAGAGAACACCTCGGGAAACGACTGACACAATTTGCGAATACTATCAGCCTGCTCCTCAGGTAGATGTCTAAGGTCTAACAACATCTCATCCTGGGTAGGCGAAATAGAAGAACATAATGCAGAATTACACTTTACTAAAGGGATGTTACAATTAGAGGCAAATTTGAAAGTGCAAGACCTACTCTGAAGATCGAGCACAAGACCAGTGTGAGAAATAAAGTCTGCTCCCAATATTATGGGGCAAGACAAGAGCTTGGCCACAAACAATTTAACTTTCCATGTGAATTTAAAAATACGAATTTTGACATATAAGGAACCGAGAATTTCTAATGGGGATGAATTAGCCGAAACATATTGAACAGGAGATGAGACATAGTCAGGTAGTTTACAAACAGATTTCAATTTAGAATACCATTCAGCCGAAATAATCGAACAAACACTGCCTGAATCTAAGAGAGCTGTTATAGGCTCGTTATTTAACTCGATCTTAAGAAAAGGAACCGGTGCGGGGGAATCCGCCGCAATCCTAAGACACTCCTTGGTACCTTCAAAAGATAAATTTGAAAATTGCTCGTTCCCTGAATTTACAACCTGTTTACCAGGGGCTGAGTCTCGGGAAGATGGATTAGTCGACTCAGCCGAAGCCACTAGTCACTTTTTATTATTGGCATAGGTAGAATTTGCACCAGAAGTTGAGCAGGAGGGGGTGCTATTCGAGTTTGGGCAATTCTTGGCGATATGTGAGAAAGCCCCACATTTAAAACAGCCTTGTGCTGAACCAGCTCCATTATTTGCCCTACTAGTTTTGACCAATGGACATTTATTGCGAAGATGGTCAGGCGCCCCGCAAGCATAACATTTACGGGGTGTGACTGGTCGGCGAGGTGGAGGCCGAGTATTACTAAACGAAGGAGGGGGTTCTTTTGCCACACGCAAAGAATCAGCGTACCTAACTCCTTCCGCTGAGACGGCCAACGCTTCAAGTTCAGAGAAAGTTTGCGGGCACGCCGCGAAACACAAATATGACCTATAAGATGGTGAAATGCCTTCTACAATAGCCTGTACAATCTGGTCCTCAGGGAAGTGCAGAGCAAACACCCTAGTATAAAACTTAATGTCCTGTATGAAATCAGCCAAGTTCTCATCCAAGCGCTGTACACGATAATAGTACTTCTGAATAAGGGAGGACCTGGCCCTAGCCGGGATGAAGTTAGCTAGCAAGTGGGCATGGAAATCCTCAATAGATGATTGCTCGGCAATGGCTCTTACGATTTTATCTGAGAGAATACCAATAGCATACGGATAGATAATTTGCAAAATTTGACATGGAGAAAGAGAAAACACAAGTACATGATCCTGAAATTCAACCAGAAATCTTAAAAATGAAATTACTTCACTGGTGGTATTAACCGAAAACTTAGAGATACCTCTGAGCAACATTGCCAATGGATGAGGCAAGCTGCTAAACCCGGGTGACATAGTAGGTAAAGGTTTCAATGGCAAGGAAGTTAATTCAGAACGGATGTTACTCAACGATGCACGGCGTTCAGATTCGTTGTCCAATGGGGCAGAGATAGTTTGAGCAGCAACGGTTATCCTATTAACTTCTCCCTTATGAGGCTCTTCCTCGCTACCTACATTCACTGTGGTGGGTAGATCGCTTTTGGGAGGAACCTCCCCTGTTAACAATTGAGTGACCTTGCTAGATAATTCAGACATATTTTCAAGCAGCGTACTAGCTTCCTTCTTCTGAACGTCATTCAACTTTAGAGACAATAGATCGTTAACTCTATTTGAAAAATGAAACAGCCTAGCTTGCACACGCTTAATTTGATTAGGAGAAGGATCATTTTCATCAAAAAAACTAACTACAGAAGCTAGCCCAGTAATATTCTCCGTGATCGTGGAAAGAGAGTCGTCAATTTCTTTCTCTCCCAAATTGGGGATGGAAATGGGCAAATCTAGGGACTCTCTAAGTTTGTTTGTGTCTACTGCAACCGTGCCTCCAGATTGTACATTTCTAATAGTCAATTCATAGATCAACTCCTCCTTGCGCAAATAGTTAAGATGGAGAACATCGCGAGGGCCGGGCATGGTGACAGAACAATTTTGAACAATTTTTAATTGACAATTTGTTTTTTCTACATTACTCTAATATTCCTCATTAGATCGCAATCGCACCTGGCCATCAACGCGTCTGTATACTAAAATCTTCCGTGGTACCCTACGTTCTGATTTCACTAACGAGTCGACTTACCACTGTCTACTCATCGTCAAAGTCTCTGAAGCATCTAATCCTTCTGGTTTAAGAACATTTATTATTATTATTATTATTATTATTATTATTATTATTATTATTATTATTATTATTATTATTATTATTATTATTATTATTATTATTATTATTATTATTATTATTACATTTGCCCTCGTTTATCCAAGAATATGACGATTAGACCATTCAGGCATACTGAGCCTGGACGGTGACTAGCACCAACAAATTGTAAGACATAAATAACAAGCCACTATATTCTTCATTTCAAACTGACAATTGAAATATTCCCTATTAATACGAGACTTCACATAAGCTTACAAGAAAAATATTTCTCCTAAAACCCTGATATGATCCATTTTTCGGAAGTCAGAATACTTTTTACAGTAAATGATATTCGTTGCACTCAATGTATTTCCAGCACACCAGGAATGACAAAAAGAGGCTACTTTTGCTTAACAATCACCATGTACGCTCTTAGCCAGTGACCAGTGAACGATAAAGATTGATGATATAATTAGAGTACTGTCCGCACGACACCATGACGGGAATACTAGATGGGCTGTTCACCCGTGCCCTAGAGTTTACACCGCAAGGCAGGCTGTAAACAACGCTCCTTACATTACTCCCAAGAAAGGATGAAAGAAAGAAAGAAAGAAAGAAAACAACTCCGTTCTTTTCTTCTTGTTAACGTTTCGCCGGAAATGTTCGGTGTTTAATTCAGTTCCTCATCCGTAAAAATATTTTTTACTTAGAAAATACTATCCCTCCTCCCCATGGCGCGACAGCCTCCGAGGGTCATGGCCTACCAAGCGACCGCTGCTCAGCCCGAAGGCCTGCAATTTATGAGGTGTTGTGTGGTCAGCACAATGAATCCTCTCGGCCGATATTCTTCGCTTTCTAAACCGGGGCCGCCATCTCACCGTCAGATAGCTCTTCAATTGTAATCACTCAAACCAGCTCTCGGGCTCAGGTAGAAATTCCTGACGTGGCCAGGAATTGAACCCGGGCCCTCCGGGTAGGAGACAAGCACCCTGCTCCTACAATGCGGGGCCGGTAGAAAGTACTACTGCCGATAATAATAATAATAATAATAATAATAATAATAATAATAATAATAATAATAATAATAATAATAATAATAATAATAATAATAATAATAACACCTTACTCCCGCAATAGACGGCACATGTGACAATATAAATAGAACTAGCCCCACATACGCAACATACAAGACTTCCAAAATTAGTAGTTAAATCATTAGCAGCAAGAATGAACTGTCTCTTTCGGGACTTGAATGTGTTCACTCTGAAAAGGAAAAACCGTTCGCTGATATTAATAGACTCAAATGTCCGGCTCCATGGCTGAATGGTTAGCGTACTGGCCTTTGGTCACAAAGTTCCAGTGTTCGATTCCCGGCAGGGTCGGGAATTTGAACCAAATTTCGTTAATTTCGTTGGCACTGGTACTGGGTGTACGTGTCGTCTTCACCATCATTTTATCCTCATCACGACACGCAGGTCGCCTACGGGTGTCAAATCGGAAGACTTGCATCTGGCGAGCCGAACTTGTCCTCGGGCACTCCCGGCACAAAAAGTCATACGCCATTTCATTAGACTCAAATAATCCTTTGACTGTGACATCATTTTTAAGCCCTAATATCAATTTTAAATGTACACGCATTATGCGTTTCTACTTAAATAATAAAGTCAAGTTATCACGAAGTTGTTGAAATCACGTGCGAAATATTTAACATCTACAAATATACTCGTATATCTCACGTAACTTGGCACGAATATTGGATTACTTGCCAATTAATGCTGTTATATTCATTCATTATCTACAGTTAAGTTGTAACCAAACGTACGTGGAGCAACGCCATTGAACCTCCAAAGTACTTTGGAAGATATTCTTCAATTAAGGTTTTATCCTCGGGCATAAAATACATATGTATTCTCTCGCTCTGACAGAAATGCACGGTTTTGTGGAATTCGTTTCTATTTAGGCATTGGAACAAAGGAATCATCACACAACAATAAATACTGCAAACAACACAATACCGAGCAAGACTGAGAGAGAGAAATTCCACCGCAGCAATAGCTTCAGGCCTTCCCTGTGTGCGGAAGAGAGCTCACAAAAGGGGAATTGTGATGTCTTCCTTATACTCAGCTAGGTCCATGGTCAAGCCCTCACGGCCGTGCACGGGTACACATTTTGCGACCACTGTTCTTAGCAAAACGCCATTCTACTAACGGTTGACACTTCCAGAATTAAGTTTAAGTAATGTATGCTTCCTAAACGTATTTTGACATAAATATGTTTTATGGCGTCACGAAATTAGTGATACAAAGTGTGTGATGTGAGTTACTGTGCAGGCTGTGATTTGAAGTACTGATGGATGGCCATGACTGAGAGATACATAGAACGCTCTCATTATACTGTAATGAACTGACTATTTCATCCGTGATAGTTTCATAGGCCGTGAGTCAGTTCTCCCTCCACGCCCCTGACGCACTGAATTATACTCTTGTAGTAACGACAGGCCTATACTCCGTTACACTTTCAGGGACAACACCCCAGTGAGTACATAGAATCTACGGTTTCCCTTGGTTGTCATAAAGAGAGAGGCTCTCGACGGGAGCCTGCGTTGGTGACCATGAGACACGTAGCTGAGTCTTGTATTGATTTTTGTGCCAATCTTCTCAGTTTCGTGTTTCCTGTTTACCTTTCCTCGCTCAACTCTTGCAATCCTTCGATCCCAACAGTACCAGGTTTTCAAAGACTGCAGAATCTTTCATTTTCACGCCCTTTGTTTCACTTTATGTCAACGAATGCTTCATTATTCGACGGTTCTCATCTCTCTCTTTTCTTATGATTAGCTTTAAAACAATATCTCTATAACTCTTTCCGCTCTAACTGCGAGTATAGCCGAAATTACTTTCAGGCCGCGCGGCGTGCATAGCCCGTAGTAAGATTTGACAACTCACTAAAAATCGAGAATGAGCTATGGACGCATTCTGGTGGTTACATCGTGTTTCTTCATGTATTATTTACGAGAGTATTTAAGCATATGGCAGTGTCTAAGTCAGAGAATTTACGATATTTTCGATCAACATGCATCAGTAGATGTTATCATTCAGTGGCTCTAAGACATGGCTTCTCGCGGTAAACATGTGCTTGACGAAAGTTATATTTTCGATATACTGACCCGCAGCACATACATATGAAGAGCGAGAATGCCTTAAAAATATTCGCACAAAATTGCACCTTAGATGACAGAACCTCACCGGCCAAAGTTCTGAGTTAAAATATTTCACATAGGAGGTTTTGTCCCGGCAGCACGATATAGAACTTTTGTATACTCCTTCTGAAACCTGACACTCAATGACAGCATTTCCGAGAATACGTTACTGAATAGGAAACGTGCTTTTACGGATTCAATATAACGTTTAAACTGACAGTCTTACTACGAAATATGTCAGAATATTTCAGAATAAGTATATTATCATAACACTGAATTTTTAAATTTAAAGAGTACGTTGTTTCTGTTTATGAAAACCGCAATACCGTAAATAAAGGTTGAAGCCATTGTGAAAGCTTCAAGGAAAGATAAAGCGAAGTATGAAAACGTAAGGTTTTAGAATGGCAGAATGATTTTGCATTCAAGGGCCCTGAATTGCTGTATGGATCGTAATGTTAATAGTGGGCTGTGTAAGATCCAAGAAATTATTGTATCACAATCAAGGGGGTGTAATTATATCTCCAAAAATCACTACGCTCCGTCGTGCAATACAAGCAAACAACAGAAGTTTAACTCGGCCTGCGTGATGATGGACTTTCGTACTGCGACATTGCTGTGGGTATGTGACATAATGCCACAACAGTGGTGCAAATGTGGAATCAGAGGACCAAACCAGGTGGATGGAAAATCAGGCAGTAGAAGACAAACATATACGGTAGCACGGGATGATAGACATAGCAGTAATGGATCGTACAGCTTTATCGCAAGTGTTATCATACCAGTGGAACACTGTAAGAGGTATGTAAGTATCTGCTTACACTGTTCGACGGCATCTATTTTTGAGGAAACTGGTTACAGGCACTCTTTTTCAGTGGAGCCCTTGACTCAGGACAATCAATACCTCAGGCTTCAAGGGGCTCATGAACACACCCAGTGAGTATCTGCATCATTACTGTAAAATATTTATTCGTGCTATCCTTATTTTTGATATATAAACTGAAGTAAATCTCTCTAAGTTTAGAATCATTGCGAAATTTCCCGTCACTTACTATTTAATTATAAGAAGATTAATTTGATTTCCTTGGATTATTCTGGAATCCATTTAACGAGACATTAAACAATGCCTGCAAGGCTTAGTAAAGAAGATAGCTTCCTTCAGTTAGCTGCTTCAAGTTTACAAATCATATTTACTCAATGTGTTTGCTTAATGAGCACGAAAATCTTTTCAAATCGGATTTTAAAATATTTTCCTCTCACTGTATTTCAGTTGAATTATGACGATTTCTTCCTTAAATAACTCCTTGATTAAATTACTGAAGAAGAATATCTGACCTGAATCTCTCCGTAATGAGATTATTCTTGTGGAAAGTGTTCGGTACACGAATTGGTTAATTGAGTAATGTAATCATGTAAAGGTTGATTAGTACAGTAATTGTGTCGGTGTATCCTCAAATTAGATACGTTAGGGAAACTAAAAATAGTCAGTGTCACCAAATGTTAGTTCCTAAGAGAGAAACCTTGCCATTTCATGAGCATTATTGCGAAGATTAGTTATTTATATTTGTTTAATAACTACCGGGTTTCAATCAATGATACCAATTGTGTCGAAAGTTGAAGGGCTAAACGTCCCCGAAAGGTTTCAAATTATGAGCCTTGGATAGCTCTAACAAACTAAAAAGACAAGTTTTAAAAATCATTTCCGGCCTAAATGCAGTTCCGGAAAACAGTCTAAAATCGCTAGTTTCTTCACTCGTTTCCTTTTTGAGTCAAATCCTAGCCAAATTAACTTATTTACATAATTATTTCTGTAATGTGTTCATTCTCAGGCGACTTTTTGAAAAATGTCCACACCGAATATAGTTATAAGGGCTTAAGTGAAACAATGCATTGAATCACATAAGCGCTCGTACTGGTAGCAAAGGGAAAACTGCTAAACAATATATTCTCATTCTTTATTATATTTCATCTACCTAACATTTGTAGCTCATATCCCTAGGATGTTTTCAACACTGAGTTGCTGGTCTGAAGGGCGTATTTTTCCACAGTTCCCGTAATAGTAAATATATAAGGCCTAGAGATGGAAAACGTACCTCACGTAAATTTAATACATGCAAATCAGTGTTTAAAGTGAGTTATTATTGACAATATATACATTATTTGTTAAATAAGTAGTTAAATTAACGTTTCAGTTAAATTTAGTAATGCTAAAAATGTATATCCGACTACTTGGTTGACTAGTCAGCATTCAACCCTTCGGTTCAGAGGGTCTCGAGTTCGATCCTCGGCCGAGTCGGAGATTCTAATCACGTTTGATTACTTTCTGACTCAGGGACTTGATCATTGTCCCAATACTCTCCTCTTCATCTTCAGACAATTCAGCATACTACCAGCCACCAGAGAAACACGAAAATGTGAATACATCCCTCAACACAGGGTTGTCTTCAGAAAGGGCATCCTGCCGTAAAAGCAGGGCCATGTCCACAGTTCGCATCCGCGACCTCAGAGTTGTGGTAAATGTTCTAGAATAAGAAGTATGTGTAAAACATATATGTAAAAATAATTTATGTAGACCACATCTCTAAGAGGAGTTACTTCGTCGTGTGCAGGAAATCGTGCTAAGTTTTAGACCTCGAAAAACTCACGAAAGCAGTCGATTTCGGGCACATCATCCAAAGCAATAAATACAGCCTGATACAGCAGATTATAGAAGACAGAAGAAAAACGGAAGCTGTGAGAGTATTTCGACATTCACAATAACGGCAACGCTAATACAGGAATAAAAAATAGGAAAAATTACTCCATAATGGTTGGCAACCTTCTGTGAATAGATGGAACCAGAAGAAGACGAACATTCCTCTCTCTAAGCATTCATTCTTCTCATCACGCCGTTGACTGATCAATTCTACTCATAATACCAATATAAATGGTCCGTTATTGGACATTATACATTTTCCAGCCAACTCATTCATGTTTGCCAGCGTTTCACTCTCGTTTGCTAGGTTGGGCTCATCAGTTGGCACCTAGCACACCTACCAAGACGCTGGCTAGTGCATACCGTGAAGGCTACTGCGTAGGCTACTTGGAGCCAACGGCAGTGCCAATGCACTATCAGAGACTTTGCCTCTTTTCCAAAAATTGATGCCTGCTTGGCTATCAGATGATACAGATGTTGATTCCCATAGGGAAAATTTATAATGTCCAATAACAGACATTAATATTGGTATTATAAATTTACTTATTCAGGACAAATATGTCAGATTCCCTATGGGAATCAACATCTGCATCATGAATTCTACTCAGTCATTCATTCGTTCACTAACGCATATGCACACCTTCTTACACTCCCTCCCCCAATCTTTCATTTCCTCGCTCTCCCACACAGTTAAAGATAACTGAGACAGTTCATTTAAATCTTTAAAGGCAATTTAAATTTTGGAAAAGGCAAGTTTTTCTCTGATACCCAGTTTCTTAGCTCTGCTGATCGCCAGTAAAATCCCTTCCATGACGTATTTACACACTCCTAGAGTATAATGTATTAAAGAGTAATTTTCTTTTGCATACCAAAATCCCCTGCATGTCATATTTCCGCACTTCTACAGTATAATGTATTAAAGATGCATTTTCCTTTTCATGTAAGTATAGAAAAGTAATCGTAATGCCTTTCTTTTTCTCAGCTGATTGCTATGTATGTGAGAAGTTATACAGTGATCAGTATACACACGAGAGCTTATTGCGAAACTAACGTAAATACAAACTTTTTAAAAAACATTGGCAATGCAAACATGAACGGAAACAAATTTAGAACCAATACGCCACTTGTAAGAGAAATGTTCTTTTCAGGAGAAAAGTTTAGAATGTTATATAAACATAAACAGAATCAATCATGTCAATAATTCGTGATATATGTATTTACGTCACCCAACAAGCTGAAGAAAGGTTGTGAAGTTGAACTGAGTTTTGTTTGTATTTACGAAGAAATACAACTTTTTCAAAAATTATTCTCGTGACTGCAAACTTTACACACATCCGCTTCCTCGTCTACTTGACTCTGTTTTTTTCTTTCTTTCTTAATCTGCTTGCCCTCCAGGGATGGCTTTCCCTTGGACTCAGCGAGGGATCCCACCTCTACCAATTCAAGAGCAGTGTCCTGGAGCGTGAGACATTGGGTTATGGGATACAACTGGGGAGTAGGAACAGTACCTCGCCCAAGCTGCCTCACCTGCTATGCTGAACAGGGGCCTTGGTGGGGGATGGGAAGATTGGAAGGGATAGACAAGGAAGAGGGAAGGAAGCGGCCGTGGCCTTAATGTAGGTACCATCTCGGCGTTTGCCTGCAGGAGAAGTGGGGAAACCACGGAAAAATACTTAGAGGATGGACGAGGTGGGAATCGAACCCACCTTTACTCAGTTGACCTCCTGAGCCTGAGTGGACCCCGTTTCAGCCCTCGTAACACTGTCCAAATTTCGAGGCAGAGCCGAGAATCGAACCCGGACCTCCGCGGATGGCACCGATAATTACACTAACCACTACACCACCGAGGCGGTCCTCTGGTTTTTAATTAACATAATAATAATAACATTGTTGCCTTTAAGAGCAACTAAATTTCATACATATGATTTACACCCGTAGATTTACATACTGAATGATATATTATGTTAATTTTATTAACAACATGCTCATAAGAAGTATTAAACTTGAACCTCCATATTTTGATCTTTTTACAGCATTCATTATTCTTCTGATCAATATTTCACTTATTTTCAAGATGTATTTCACCTTTTCTATAGCCACTTTCCCTGGGGAAACCCTTGGTAGATATTGCTTCAATTCGGAGAAAGTGCACCTTTAGAGAAAAATACATAAAAATCATGTTTTACACATAAAATTTATTATTTTCTGGAAATGAATTCATAAATAATGGCTTTTTTGTTTTGAGTTAAAGAACTATATAGTGCGTGTGTAATATTTAGTGTTCTGTTTTTAATAGGATGGCAATAATGTGGCGTCTTGAAAACATTTATTGACATGCTTAGTTCTGTTTCCAACTCTTTCATGTGTCTTAACCAATGAAAGTTAGCAATCCCCGATCCGGCCAGGAAGCGAACGCGGGAATACTTCTCCCAAAGGCAGGCATGCTAACCATTCAGCCATGGATCCGGACGCTAACGTAAGTGAACCTCAATCACTGCTAGTTGCACTTGCATACTGTTTGTTTTGTAATATTGTTTTATTTCCTTCAGAAGCTATTCCAGTTAGCAGCAATGATGGATGGATGATGGGCGGATCTTACTTATGTTTACCATCCTTTTTACAGAAAAGTTCGTACATGATTTCACATATTGTCGTTGCGCCTCAAAATACTGTTATGCATCAATGTTAAGGGGAGAAATACTGACCCGCAGCACATGTTTCATTTAGAACGAAAATTATTTGATGCGGTTCATGCATTACTGAAACTTAGTTGGCAGAACCTTTCTGGTCAGAGTTCTGAGCTAATGGCATAGCGGTATTGCTAGGTGCAACAACGATATAGTCGTCACCTGCGTGACAGATCAGTATTTTTAGGACATGTACGTATATATGCAATTTTCTCTGTGGTGTAGTGGTTAGTGTGATTAAGCCCGCGTTCGATTCCTGGCTCTACCACGAAATTTGAAAAGTGGTACGAGGAATGGAACGGGGTCCACTCAACCTCGTGAAGTCAAATGAGTGGAGAGGGGTTCGATTCCCTCCTCAGCCATCCTCGAAGTGGTTTTCCGTGGTTTCCTACTTCTTCTCCAGGCAAATGCCGAGATGATAATTCAAGGCCACGGCCACTTCCTTCCCTCTTCCTTGTCTATCCATTCCAATCTTACCATCCCACCCCCCACAAGGCCGTTGTTCAGCACAGCAGGTGAGGCCACCTGGACGAGGTACTGGTCCTCCTCCCCAGTTTTGTCTCCCGACCCAGAGTCTCACACTCCAGGACACTGGCCTTGAGGCTGTACAGGTGGGATCCCTCGCTGAGTCAGAGGTAATAAGCCAGCCCTGGAAGGTAAACAGATTAAGAAGAAAAATTAAATGGCGTATGGCTTTTAGTGCCGGGAGTGTCCGAGGACAACTTCGTCTCGCCAGATGCAGGTCTTTTGATTTGACACCCGTAGGTGACCTGCGCGTCGTGATGAGGATGAAATGATGATGAAGACGACAAATACACTCAGCCCCCGTGCCAGCGAAATTAACCAATTAAGGTTAAAATTCCCGACCCTACCGGGAATCGAACCCGGGACCCCTGTGACCAAAGGCCAGCACGCTAACCATTTAGCCATGGAGCCGGACAGATTAAGAAGAAGAAGAAGTATATGCAATTTTAGCGGTAAATAAAAAGAGATACATTTGCAGATTATTCAACTGAGCTATTTAAGTTCAAATGTCTTAATATGTCATTGGTTTCTGTAACATGCCGAGAACCCCAAATGATCCTCAAAATAGGAGCGCGAAGATGGCGATCAAAGGACCTGACAACCTAATTCCTTCAGCACATTGAAGAGTTTCTCCCACCCAACTTCATGAAATATCATCTGAAGGCCTATGACGACTGTATGTGTAAAATATTTTGCACATAACAATTATTAATGATAACTTGGATTTTCATTCATCTTTCCTAAAGCGGGACTGATTTATTTCACTGTGTATGAACCAAAGCCTAGAGAGTGTAGCGTAAAAAGATACTTAACTATCCCCTATTCTATTACATCATCAGCAATATACCTTATCTCTTCTTCTCTGATGTCCATCACATTATTGTGAAGTACGCACTTTATGTATTATTGAACTCTCCAACGTGGCGAGTCAGTTTGAACGAGCGACAGCGCAGGTTTCCAACTGTTTAGAGTGTAATGAACGGCGTTTAAGGAAAGTGGCGTGGCTCTTCGATGGAAAGGCAATTAATTGCGTGAGTGGTAATATTTAAATGATCAGCCGATTTGCCGTGCGAGAAACTGAATGAAAAGAGGAAAGTATCATCAAGGGGATGTTTTGATGGAGTGGTATTCAGTACTGGACGCTCTTGGGATAAACAGCTAAGTTTTTGAGTTAGATAAATATGAGAGGTGAGGTACAATTTGCATTACATCGTTAACTCAAAGGTAAGCTTGAAAACTGCGATATTAATGTTTTCGAACAAAACCTCTAACTCCTTACTGGATCCCTCGTAGGTCAGTGGTTATGTGAGGAAATCTGGACTCCGAGACCATGGATTTTAACCCGGCAGAGGTAGTCAGACACTTGAAGGATGAGAAGGAATAAGATTTGTCGTTCTGGAGAAGGATCAGAAGGATGCAGCAACCAACCAATCTGCAGAAACAGAATAGCAGAAAAAATGAGGAGGTAGGTCATCCAACCTGCATAAACGAAGAGAGGATAGTGAAGAAGATACTCGAGGAGAAGTTGAACAGGATGCGGTGATTTCTCTGGAAAGCTGCAGTTTTCCTCCCTCAATTTATACAGAACAGTTAGTAAAGGTGATCGAAGAGGAATTTGGAAAGAGAGTTGCAATCAAAGGAGAGGAGATTACAATTGTGAGATTTTCCGATGACATGGAGAAATTGTTGAATGGTATGGACTCAGTTTTGGAGGAGGAGTACAACATGAAAAATTAAATAAATACAAAACAAAACTAATGGAGTGCAGTCGAAGTCAGATGATGCAAGAAATATTAGCTTAAGAAAGAGTCTTAAAGGAAGTAGATGAATATTGTTACATAGTATGGGATAGGACACTTCTTAAGACACCCATGATACTTCAGTTAGTTTTTGAGGGAAGTGTTGGCGAAAAGAATGGTAGGGTACACTAAGGTATGAATATGGCAAAGAAATTAGATAGATTTAGGATGCGGACGTTACGTATAAATGACAATGTTAGCACAGGACGGGGTGAAAAGGGGAGTTGTATCAAGTCAATCTATGGAATGTTGACCTAAACAAAAACAACAGATGACCTGACAGAGGTCGCGGCTGGCTTTAGCCTCGACAACTCCTGGAGGAACTAAGCACACAATATAGTGGACTTGTAGAATTAGTATGTTGCCAGATTGGGCCCTTCCATTCCATACCGAACCTTTGCGAAAAGGGCAGCAGCATTTCAACATGGACATGAGACATGATTCCGTATCACTTCGTTGCACATGGCACGACAGAGACAGCAACGTACTACAGCGCATTTTTGCAGAGATAGTTACGTCGCGTCGTATCGTTAGGAACAAATGTCCGGATCGTCTCAACAATATCATCCTTTTCCATGACAACATCAGACAGCATGCAGCAAACACTGTACAGAGACAACTTCAGCACTGGGAGTAGCAAGTACTGGAACACCCTCCATAGTGACTGGACATGTGACTTCGACCTCATCCCCAAAGTGAAAGAACCATTGATTGCGGGCCGGTTTCGGACACCAGAGGACATTGCTAACACTGTGAAACATGGCGTTGCAAAATTCACATATGGTGATGCGATAGGTATCCGAATTGTCCCACATCGTTGACAACGTGTTGTGTACCATCTAGGGGGCTACATTGAGGGTTTACCATAAAGGTTGATGCACTCTCTCAGAATAAGCATTAAGCAGCACAAGAATTTCAATTGTGACAGTTTCCTCTCATTATATCTTACACCTGGTAAACCTACTCGGCATTATTCATCAATTACACAACACCTTACAGCCCACACTCCCATTCGTATATCTCCATTGGTCTGGTAGATCCCGCAATCGTGAGAATAGATAGTTGCCAACAGTTATGCCCCAACTGTATTATTATTATTATTATTATTATTATTATTATTATTATTATTATTATTATTATTATTATTATTATTATTATTATTATTATTATTATTATTATTATTATTATTATTATTATTATTATTCAACGGATGAGGCGATGGCAACTCAGATGGGAAAGTGACCCTCGAGGCAAATGGACCAAGCGACTGATACCACGGTTGGATATCTGGGTTGAAAGGGCCCATGGTGAAGTAAATTACTACCTCACGCAGCTTCTAACAGGGCATGGATATTTCCGGAAATTCCTGCATAAAGTGGGCAGAGCGAATGACGCAGCATGCATATACTGTGATGAAATTGACGACGTATTTCACACCTTTTTTGTATGCGGCCATTGGACGATTCAGAGAAGATGTGTGGAAACTGAACTAGGAGAATTGACAGCAGATAATATTATTTCGGTGATGCTGCGAAACCAGGAATCCTGGGATCGCGTGGCAGTGTACGTGGAGAATGTCCTTCGTCAGAAGAAGAAGGATTTGGAAGCATACGAACGTTCGTAAAGGAGAAATGAAGAAAGAAGACGTCTGAAAGACAAAGCACGATATCACCCTGAAGTAATGCGAGAGCGGTTCCGGGGTGATGATACACATCGTGGGAAAAGGGTGTGTGGTTTTTAGTGGGTAAGAATCCCACACATTTGTGGAGTGCGGACCCTTCACAAGTGTCTTTTGAAGATTTTCCACAATCCCTCGTAAAAAAATTATTATTATTATTATTATTATTATTATTATTATTATTATTATTATTATTATTATTATTATTATTATTATTATTTTGTTAGGGGCTTTACGTCGCACCGATACAGGTAGGTCTTATGGCGACGATGGGATAGGAAAGGCCTAGGAGTTGGAAGGAAGCGACCGTGGCCTTAATTAAGGTACAGCCCCAGCATTTGCCTGGTGTGAAAATGAGAAACCACGCAAAAACCATTTTCAGGGCTGCCGATAGTGGCATTCGAACTTACTATCTCCCGGATACAAGCTCACAGCCGCGCGCCTCTACGCGCACGGCCAACTCGTCCGGTATTATTATTATTATTATTATTATTATTATTATTATTATTATTATTATTATTATTATTATTATTATTATTATTATTATTATTTACTCGCTACGGCCATCGATGACCACGTTACATTTAGCAGTGAACTTTGCTTTCATTTGAGTTCAGAATTCCCTCATTCTTTCTGACTGGACATGCTTGCGTTCCCCTGTCCAACGGACACCGTGTCTTCTTTTCGGTTGTTCGTCTCGGTTTAGCCCGTCCGTCGTTAGCTATTTTTCGGGAGAGATCTCGGTCAGACGTCTTCTGGTTTGATCTATAGCACTTGAAGGTCTTCTTTGGTGTTTATAAACCAAAGCCTCGTGATTTAAGGTTTTGTATCAAATAAGTGAAAGATCTGTTTGGTCAACTTGTTTCTATCCATTCGTTGGGGTTTTATTTTCTGGATGCCGTTCTTTTAGTTACATCCCATGATTCCCCTAATTATTCTGCGCTACTTTTTCTCCAGTTCTTCGAGGAGTCCTTTATTGGCATTTAGGAATAGGGTTTCATATACATACGTAATTACTGTCTTCAGAAACATCGCATAGTATTTTGGGAAAGACTTTTTTTATTGTAGATCGTGGGTGACGTTTGGTAGGCAATTGGAAGTTTGCGTACTCGTCCCCTAAGCGCTTACATTTCCAGTCCATCTTTCATTATGACCTCACCCAGGTACTTACATTTTTCTAATCGCCTGACGTCCCCGTATTTCGTCCGAAGTTTTTGTGGTGCGTCTTTAATGTCAGTCATTACCTTTGTTTTTTTCGAACAATATATGCAAACCAGTTTTATCTGCGATTTCCTGTAACAGTTCGTTTTGAACCCTAGCAGTTTCTACGTCGTTCCGCAGAATGGCGATATCATCGGCAAAAGCTAGAAAGTCTAACATGATTCCTTTAAATTTGGTTCCCATTCTCATCGGGCTATAGTCAATTTTGATTGATCTCATTCCCCAGGCCAGGATGATTTTCTCAAGAATGCAGTTGAAATGCATCGGAGAGAGCTCATCGCCTTGTCTGACTCCTTCCTTTTACCTCAAATGTGTCCAAGGTACAAACTTTGAACTTTATTTTGAATTTTGTATCTGTCAGGGTGGCTTTTAATTTGTTTTTGTTATTATTATTATTATTATTATTATTATTATTATTATTATTATTATTATTATTATTATTATTATTATTATTATTATTATTATTGATACGCTATTGTGTCCGACTCGTTGGCTGAATGGTCAGCGTACTGGCCTTCGGTTCAGAGGGTCCCGGGTTCGATTCCCAACCGGGTCGGGGATTTTAATCTCTTCTGATTAATTCTTCTGGCTCGGGGACTGGGTGTTTGTGTCCGTCCCAACACTCTCCTCTTCATATTCAGACAACACACTACATTACCAACCACCACAGAAACACGCAATAGTGATCACATCCCTCCATATAGGGTTGGCGTCAGGAAGGGCATCCGGCCGTAAAACAGGGCCAAATCCACATGTGCCACGCAGTTCGCACCCGCTACCCCACAGGTGTGGGAAAAGCGGTAGGAAAAGAAAAGAAAGAAAGATTGATACGCTATTGTCGTGGTTTACAGAGGTGTAAGAAGTGGCTGGCGTGAATGGTTGGACAAGGAACTAACTAGAGTATAACACAACAATTTTGAAATACTATTTCTTTCCTCTTCTTTTTCAAATTTAAAATTGATAAATATAAAATTTGAAACAATAATAACAATTTGAGCTCGTCAGGTCCAACAACATTTACTTTAATTTCACAAAAAATCAGGTACAAAACTTGAGATAAGTACGAATGCTAATTTACACAGAAAAGAGCTGAATTGCTCTTGGCAGGTACCAAATTTACAAGAACACTATTTGCTCCTACCCTTCACACAACAGGGGAGTCTGCGTTCCAACTATATCATCGTCCAGCCTCGCAGAGGCATCAGTTTCTGATTGTCCACTTCCAAACTATCGGTTGCTCTAAATTAAGAAATTTACACAGGGTAGCCTCGAGGTGGGCTTGTCTATTGCTCAATAGTATATAACTTTCTTTCCCTCAAGGGACCTTCATACTAGACTCAAAAAACCAACGCCATTTAGTATGGACACTCTTGCCCGAATACATTTTTTGTGATGTGTAGAAATGAGTCTAGTAGGAAGGTCCCTTCGCAAAATGAAAAGGAGACGAAACATTTGCATTACTTCTAGAAATATTTAAAATCCTAAGTGGGCTTATGGCCCAATGATACAGAGGCTAAGCCTATTCTACAGCGGGGTGACTAAATGAGAAATATTAAATACGAAAATAGAGTTAAGAATTTTGAAGGTTTTGAAACCCTATACCAAGTTGAATGGGAATCAACGGAGGATAATCACTCTTTGTTCTCTTACATTACATATTTCCCAGTTGGGAATAGAACAGAGTCCTCGGACTGGCCGAAAATTCTACATTTAAACCACCTGATTTGCATGACATAAGAAGAGGTTTAAACCTTCCCCTCAAGCTATCTGCAGGAGCTATCACATGTTTATGAAAATTCTGACATTACCTTGCTTTCCTGGCCTTCCGAACGACGACCGCGATCCCCACCTCCGTTAGAACACGCCGCAGTGAATAAACTGGAGCAAGAAGAAGAAAAACATCCCTAAAGCGCCCATATCTTATAGTATTTTTGAGGGGAAGAATCCAGAACTCTTTAATCATAGGCTGAATTATTTTTCACACTCCATATTCTAATTGGCTAAAGAAAATATTTACAAACTTCTGATAGGTTTATTGATATTGGAGAAGGCACCAGCAGAAGTGCTTACAACTTTGATACAAGAACAAAACAGTCTTCAAAAACTTAGGTTAGCCAATGGTAAAAATCAATTTTCCCTTAATAATTAATTATCGTTGATCCCGCCAGAGCGAGTATTTAGACCGATGGTAGAGACATCTAACAGTTGAAAACCAAACTGTCTTGTACTACCTCAGTTCAAGGTAGATTACCCAGATGGCCCTATAGAAGACGCGCAGTAGACGGGACGTAATAATAAACACATCTGAAAAACATACACTAGACGAATATGCGTGGGTTCACATCTTCTAAGACAACGAATGTGTGCCGAATATCCTCTGCCACTTGAAGACCAAGTTACCGGAGGTCATCCAGTGTATCGATATCTGCGGTAAACTTTCATTTTCATGTTCATGATCGTCCACCTTCCACCACCACCAAGACATAAAATACCAGTGGATTAGGATAAAGAGACCTCATAGGCCAATTGATGGGTCCATGGCATCGTATCGTCAAGTCAGGAAATGTCTAATCCAAGTTCTTCGTGACTTACACGCTTTGGCGCTCCAGTCATGCAGAGAAACATATGGTTGACCACATTTGAGGCGATACATCCTCCAGCAACTCTGGTAATGTATGAAACTCTTGATAAACCACACCGGTCAAACGTCCAGATAAGACAAATGGTCCAAGTAACCGACCTCATTCAATACACATCCAAATAGATATTAAAAACCATATACTGAAAATTGTCCTAGCGTACTGCATGGGATGGTCCACAGCTCATATGTGAGTATTGCTCATAAAACACACTTCGTGGCGCGAAAATAGTCTCATCGTTCGCTAACAACGCGTCAGAAGGTCTGAGTGAATACCTGATCGGGCAATCGATGACAGAAGTGCATGCACTAAAGATAGTCAATTGGTAAGAGACACTGCATATGCTGAATTTGGTACAGGTGCCTTAGCTCTTGTCATTGTGTTCTACGAACGATTCAGGCGGATCCACCGATGACACATGCTACACTTGGAGTACTGCGCCCTTGGTTTACTTCCATCATTGCCATTTTCTCCACGTCTAGTATTGGAGGTGGCCCTACAGACGTAGTATCACACAACCAGTATCGCGAGCACGCTGCACATTTACAAGCACCGTTGCTTGATTCGGCAGACGTCCGTTACAGTATTTCTCCCAATAAATTCGCGTAGCATGGCGAGTATTGCATCGTGTCTCACGACACGCTAGAGCCATATCAAGGTATCGTCCAAACACTTTTACTACATACACTATGCCAATAATAACAGTTTGCCTGACCCTGCAAATTCAGAACGATATTCGTGACTGAACAACTGCTAACTAGATGCCTGGGTCTTAGAAAATACACTCACATTTATCGACCTGTCTCGGTCTAAAGAAAAGTTACCGAAGTATGAGCGACGTTAGCAAAACCATTTCACCTACAGCCAGATCGTGTATGGTTTTGTTGAGTCAGCTGGTTGGTTTCAATCGGGTTGGAAGACGGACATGAAATTGTATATTTTGGTTTAATGAGAAAAGAAAGGGGAACTATATTATTCTTAATTTCCCTAGTACATTTCATCAGTAATACCCTGGTTTCTTATGGAGCATTCTTTGGAATCGTAGTAAGTATCCGTATACTATTGAGCTCGGATGCATCGTCAGTTCATAAGGTTTCGGGTTCATTTCGGCTAGGTCGGGAAATTAAATCGTCTGGCTTGATTGCCACAGTTCACACTATTTCATGTACCACACTATCGCCCACCACGAATACAAGCAATGGTAAAAGCGTCCCTACACAGAGGGTGGACTTTAATAAGTGTGTCCATTACTAAGAAACGGCCAGGGCTACGTATATGTTACTGTTCGCATCTGTGACCCCACCATGGTATAGGGAAAATGGAAAAAAAATAGATTCAGCTATAATTTAAAGTTTTTTATCTGAGTTTAGTGTATTACTCATCATTGATGGTAAGCTAACTTCGTAAGCTACTATTCTGGTTTCATTCATGGGAAACATATTATAAGATAAATTTATATTGTTCCCTTTTAGCTTTTAGAAAGCTTTGATTATGGAATAGCCCCAGCCAAACAACGAGACGAAATACATATTCCTTTTTTTTTTTTTTTTACATTTTGCTTGAAGTCGCACAGTAGCAGATCTTATGGCGACGAAGTGATAGGAAAGGCCTGGGAGTGGGAAGGAAGCTACCACAGCCTTAATTAAGGTACATTCCCAGCATTTTCCTGGAATGAAAACGGGATACCACGAAAAACCCTATTCGGGACTGCCGACACTGGTGTTCGAACCCACTATCTCCCGAAAGCAAGCTCACAGCTGCGTGGCCCTAACCACCTGTTCAACTCGGTCATTTTTCATATTTTAGAAAGGCTCAATATATCGTCGCTACCAGGACAAAACCTCCTATATGAAATATTTCAGCTTAGAGCTTTGGCCGGTAAGGTTCTGTCATCTAAGATTCAATATTGTGTGCAGAGCGTCAAGGCATTCTCGCTTTTCATAATGTATGTGCTGCGAGTCAGTATATCTCCACAAATATTATCACATAGCAGGTTTTGTTCCGGCAACGACGATATATTCTCGCTCTCTCTTTCTCTCTGCATAAAAATACATTCGTTTTGAATTTTTTAAATTTTATTAGCTATTTCACTTGTAACAATACTAAATGTTTGTCCGATTGAAATTGAAATTATAACGTAATAGAAAGGAAGACATCTATATATATAAAATAGCTTGTCCTGACTGACTGACTGACTGACTGATTCATCATCGCCGAGCCAAACCTACTGGACATAAAGAAATGAAATTTTGGGGAGATATTCATATTAAGATGTAGGTGCTCGCTAAGAGAGGATTTTGGGATATTCCTTCGCAAAGGGGGTGAAAAGGGGGGTGAAATTTTAAAATGAGTGTATCTATATCTCAAAACTTCAAAAGTTTACAGATGTAAAAATTGGTATTTAGAATCTTCTTTAAAAATAAGGAAACACGTATTTTTTGTTTTCAGAAAATCCCAATAGGAGGGGTGAGAACGGGTTAAAATGGGGAAAAATGGGTTGAATGCCTTTAATCAGGATACCGGTACTTATATCTCAGAAACTGAAGGTATTACAGACCTGAAAATTGGTAATTTTGATCTCTTTTAAAAATAAAGGAACACGTATTTTTTTGTTTTTGGAAAATCCAATTAATGGGAGTGTGAAAAGGGGACGAATTTTTAAAATGAGTGAATCTATATCTCCAAACTTTTAAAGTTTGCAGATGTAAAAATTGGTATTTAGAATCTTCATTAAAAATAAAGAAACACGTATTTTTTGTTTTCGGAAATTCGCAATAGGAGGAGTGAAAAGGCGTGAAAAATGGGTTGAATGCCTTTAATGAGGCTACTTATATCTCAGAAACTGAAAATATTACAGACCTGAAAATTGGTGTTTGGAATCTCCTTTAACATAAAGAAACAGGTATTTTTTGTTTTTGGAAAATCCAATTAATGGGACGGTGAAAAGGGGGTGAATTTTTAAAATGAGTGAATCTATATCTCCAAACTTTTAAAGTTTGCAGATGTAAAAATTGGTATTTAGAATCTTCATTAAAAATAAAGAAACATGTATTTTTTGTTTTCGGAAAATCGCAATAGGATGAGTGAAAAGAATGAATAATGGGTTGAATCCTTTTAATGAGGCTACTTATATTTCAGAACCTGAAGATATTACAGACCTGAAAATTGGTATGTGGGAACTATTTAAAAGTAAAGAAACACGTATTTTTTCGTTTTCTGGTAAATCCAAATATTGGGGGGTGAAAGGGAGGGGTGAATTTTTTAAAAAGAGTGTGTCTACATCTTAAAACTTTAAAATTTACAGATGTAAAAATTGGTATTTAGAATCTCCTCTATAAATAAAGGAACACGTATTATTTTGTTTCCCGTAAATCCCAATAGGAGGGGTGTAAAAGGGTAAAAAATGATTTTAATGCCTTTAATGAGGATACATATATCTCAGAAACGAAAAATATTACAGAATTGAAAATTTGTATATGGGATCTCATTTAAAAATAAAGAAACACGTATTTTTTAGTTTTTGGAAAATCCAATTAATGGCGGTTAAACAGGAGTGACAAATTGGGGTGATTTTTTTGAAAGACAATATCTACAAAATATCTTGGAAACGTAAAATGTTACAGACGTAAAAAGTGGGTGTTTGGAATCTCCTGCAAATGTAAAGAAATATAGGTGATTTGTTTTTGGAAACTCCGCTTAAGGGGAACTCAAAAGTGGTGAAATTTTAAAATGAGAATTTTTACAGTATATCTAAAAAATTTAACATGTTACAGAAGTGAAAAATGGTACTTTTTATCTCTATTAAACAGAAAGAAACGTGTATTTTCAGTTTTCGGAAATACCACTTGGGTGGAGGGGTGGGGTAAAAGGGACTGAAAGTGGTGTTGAATTCTTTTAATTAGGCTACTGATATCTCAAAAATGAAGATGTTACAGACGTGAAATTTGATATTTGGAATCTGCTTTAAAAGTAAAGAAACACGTATTCTCGTAAAATCCAAAGAAGTGGGGGTGGGGGTGAAAGAATTGAAAAATTAATTGACTTAATTGTATGAGAATACATACATCTAATAAAAACTAAGGTTGTTACAGACGTGAAATTCGTATTTGGATCTCCTTTAAAAACAAAGGAAAACGCGTTTGGGAGTGGGGGGAAACCATCTTGGAGGGCGGGAGTGTAAAGGAGTTGAATTCTTTTCATGAGGACACATAAATCAAAAACTGAAGAAGTTAGAGTCGTGATAATTGGTATTTAGAAGATCCATTACTATTAAAGAAACAAGTATTTTTTGCGGGAAAATTACTTACGGGGGTGGGGGAGTAGTGTGAAATGAAGTGAAAAAAGTAAATTATTTTTATGGGGATACTTATATCTCAAAACTGAAGGTAATAGACATGAACATTGGTGTTTGGAATCTCCATTAAACATAAAGAAACAAGCCTTCTTTTAATTTTTGGGGGGCGGGGGGTGGCGGTAAATAAACTTAACGGCGGTGGGGTGTAGAAGGAGGTGAGACCAATTGATTTTACTGTTCTTAATGTACTTATAAGGATCGTCCGTTGCTCAGGCGGCAGCGCGCCGGCCTCTCACAGCTGGGTTCCGTGGTTCAAATCCCGGTCACTCCATGCGACATTCGTGCTGAACAAAACGGAGGCGGGACAGGTTTTTCTCCGGATACTCCGGTTTTCCCTGTCATCAGCCATTCCAGCAACACATAATAATAATAATAATAATAATAATAATAATAATGATGATGATGATGATGATGTTCCGGACCGTCGTCAAATGTGCGGACCGCGCTGGGAACGGCTCCTGGACGGGTAATGACTAAGAATGCAGTCCGGCCGCGGGTTCAGTGCCGCCAAGGCACCCAATATGACACCACGCCGGATTTCCTGAGGGATTTTAACCATATTAAAAATGATTATAGGAAAAGATGGCAAATATTTACGGACCCAACTGACCGGGAGGAATACCTGAGCCTAGCCCGGGAAGTACGAAATCGAGTGCTGGAAAGGAAGATTGAAAATGGGAGGAAACGTGCCGTAATCTAATAGAAAACGAGTCAGATCGGGAATTTTGGTGGATTCTCCCAGAAAACGAGTCAGATCGCAAATTTCGGCGGATTATATATCTAAAACAATAAGCATTCAATTATAAATTTCAGTATAATACCGTAGCGAAGCACGGGTATCTTGCTAGTATTAAAATATAATACAAAAATATTTAGTAATTGATTCGTAATAGAAAAGTAAGAAAATATTGGCGTCGAATATTTTGTTTTAGTAATGCTGTTTTCTTTATTGTTTTCCATGTTAAGGAGCAATACTTTGCAAAAAACTTAGTAGATTTTAATTGGACATGAATTTTTGACAAATTTGATTTACTTCAAAAGCATTATCCTACTCAGCCTATATGCTTCCTAGAATTTACAGCGAGATCGAAAGCAAATGTTAAATATCTCGAAACTGCAAATATGGACTTACACTACTCGAGAAATAAAATGGACTTATAAAAATAAGTCCATTTTATTTATATATGAAATTTGCTCCAGTTTTGTCCTTGACATCCATCACACATCGGATATTCGAACGTTTCGGCTAACGAAAGAGAAGGCCGTGAATGTGAGAGATTCCCTAGGCCTCAGAAACCTAATATCACCGGATACGGAAAAGAACAAGATTTGTCTAAGGGAGGAGGAAGATGAAAGAGAGGAGTCTGAAATAGGTAAGTGGTAGCATAGGTTTGACGTCAGGGACGGGGCCGGCCGTCAAACTGCCAAACTGTTGGGAAAAAAATTCCAGGAAAGAAGATCACTATCTTTCGAAATCCTCTTGTTTGTAATCGATTGACCATATTGTGCTGGGAGTAGTATTCCTAGTACCATCTCTTCCGCCACCAAACATCCACAGTTTATGAATACCCTCGCGTTTCAAGACGTAGATTTACGTTCCTCAACAACGGATACATGGAAATAAAAATTTTAAGCTGCTTTTAGTGTTTGAGTACACCGCCAAGATTGTGTTTATTGTCTCAATTAACAGATAAAAGACGAGGCTATCGGTTTTAAAAAAATTAAAAATCTGAAAATAATTTTCATGAAATATTCCTTCAATGTAAGGCAAAATTTGTGTTAGTATGTGGCGTCACACGCATACTCTGTTAAAAAATGGCACTGTGTTGTTGACTCGCCCGCTCAGTTGAAGGTTAGCTGTCGTTGTGAATACATCGTGGTCAGTTGTATAGAGTAACATATTTAATAATGGAAAATAAAGATTTGATTAGGATTCGACAAAAACTTGCAATAGAAAGAGTTGAAAGGATTACTCCTAATATTACTCCCGAACTCTTAAATTATGTGACAGACTCATACTACACCGTGTTATTACCCACAATGCAAGTTTATCATGTTCTATTGAATAACATTTATTATCCCCATAATGTCCGACTCGTTGGCTGAACGGTCAGCGTACTGGCCTTCGGTTCAGAGGGTCCCGGGTTCGATTCCCGGCCGGGTCGGGGATTTTAACCTTAATTGGTTAATTCCAATGGCTCGGGGGCTGGGTGTATGTGTTGTCTTCATCATCATCTCATCCTCATCACGACGCGCAGGTCGCCTATGGGAGTCAAATAGAAAGACCTGCACCTGATGAGCCGAACCCGTCCTGGGATATCCCCGCACTAAAAGCCATACGACATTTCAATTTTAATCCACATAATATTTGTATTTTTTTTTGTTTTTAATTAGTAAGTCTACGAAATCCACAAAACCCTGTGGCTGTTACAATAGCGACAACTTACCACCATTTTTTTGCCGTTGTGTGCACATCATTAAATTTAACAACGTTCTATTCTAGAAAACATTCACGATAGTTTTACATGATTTAATACTAAGCCAGTCCTTCCTTTAGAAAAAGGGATTTGGAAGTCTGCAATGAATGGCCGGACGTTGAAAGAAGTGTTCATCCTGCTCTGAACATCTATTGGCCAGGGCGGGTTCATAAATCTATTAGTAACTTATAATTCAGTTAGCTTCGTACCAGACTGTACCAATCAAGAAGAGTATTGGCTTTCTTCCTGTTTGAGATAGGTCTGCAACTTGTCTACTCTGCCTTGTATAGAAAGCACCCTCGTCTGACCTTTGTACTTCCGCACGCCTGCAAGACATTCCTCTACGAGTGACGTCATAGCTGGCTTCGATCCGGGGAGCCCCTGACGTCATCATCACGTGACTCACAGAATCGATTCTCGTTGCAGATTTCGGCACAGACGAAAATGGCGATTGGTACAAATAGGCTAGTGGGGAGATGGTTTCTTGCCCAGCTCTTTCCAGGTCTTTGCTCAACTTAACTGAGCGCTGTCATTAATCTTTAAACACCTGTGCATAATGTTGCCTTATCGCACTCTCCTTAATTGTATGGAAGAGTTGAAGGGGGTTCCCTGTGTAATGAAAATCTTATAATGAACGGCTTGAGAGTCGCTGAGATAATGAGTGCTGCCCTACCTCTCTCGCCCGATACTTCCCAGCACGTGCTGGTGTCTTGCAGATAGGAGGAGTATTCCCAGGATCGCAATAAGAAATGTTGCTGTCCTGGCCTTATTCAAAGTTTTTCATCCAGGAATATAAATAAAATGATACCTTTGTCTGTATACTTCACACTTGTACTTCATGCTTCCTTTTTACCTCCGATTAGGTACTGTATGTATAAATTGAAGACACATTCAGTTGAATAATTGTCCGCCTGTCTGTTCGTTATAGGAAAACGCATGATAGAGCTATACCAAATGAATGGAGAATACTGCTATAGTATCCATGTGTACAAAGGAAAGAGTAACAAGCATACAGCCGATAATTAGAGCATTTCTACCTGTTATACCGTATTAGACATGTTTGCGAAATTACTGACTGGTTTGATAGACATCAGTTCGAATTTATCAAAGTTATTCCAGTGAAGCTCAATTTGTAGGATTCCCGCAAGATATAGCAGGTAATTTAAATCAATCAGTCAACATTGATCTGCATATAGGACAGTCGCTCGTGTGGCAGATTCCTTTTCTGAAGTTCTCCTAGCCTTTTCTTAAATGATTGCAAAGAAATTGGAAATTTATTGAACATCCTCCTTTGCAGGTTATTCCAATCCCTAACTCCCCTTCCTATAAACGAATATTTTCCCCAATTTGTTCTCTTGAATTCCAACTTTATATTCATATTGTGATATTTCCTACTTTTAAAGACATCACTCAAATTATTCGTCTATTAATGCCATTTTCTACACTGACAGTTCGTAATATACCACTTAGTCGAGCAGCTCGAGTCCTTTTTCTGAAGTCTTCCCAGCCCAAACTTTGAAACATTTTTGTAACGCTACTCTTTTTCCGGAAATCGCCGCAGAACTAATCGAGCTACTTTTCTTTGGATTTTTTTCCAGTAATTGAATAAGTAATCCTGGTGAAGTTCACATATACTGGAACCATACTCTCCTTTACATCCATACTACAACCCTTAAATACCCTCATGACCATATTCAGAGACCTGTACCCTTTATTTACAATACCGTTTATATGATTACCCCAATGAAGATCTTTCCTTACATTAACACCTAGGTACTTACAATGATCCCCAATAGGAACTTTCGCATCATGAACGCAGTAATTAAAACACAGAGGAATTTTCCTATTTGTGAAACTCACAACCTGACCAAGAATACTCCCATAAATATTCCCGGATTATTCCCAAGACTGTAATAAGAAATGTTGCTGTTCTGGCTATATTCAAAACGTTGCATCCAAGAGTATAAATAAATGTATACTTTTAAATCATATTCCTTCCTTGACAACGGGTACATAGAAAGAAAAAAATAAGACTCCTTCAGTGTTTGGGTTGAACGCGTATATCACCGAGAGTATTTAAATTGCGATTATTTTAATGTCTCAATTTACCGGTAAAAGAGGAGGATACCTGTTGCAAAAAAAGAAATTGAAAATCTTAAACGTAGTTTTCATGAAACATCGATTCAATGTAAGGCAAATTTTGTGCTAAGGTTGTGACGTCACACGCATACTGGCGCTGTGCTGACTCGCGCGCTCAATTGGAGGTTAGCTGAAACAGCGAAAACGAAACCCTTAAAATCCTGGGACAGTTACATTAATGACAAGCTACCGCCAGTTTTTGTGTTATTTTACCTCTGATTAGCTCAATGTTTGTCAACCTGTGTGGTCGTTATGGGAAAACGCATGAAGGATCTATAACAAATGAATGGAGAGTTGGTATAGTAGCCCCTGTGTACAAGGGAAAGGGTGACAAACATAAAGTCGATAATTACAGCCAGTCAGTTTCACATGTGTTGCATGTAAGGTTTGGAGAAACATATTTTCGTGTTAATTTAGACATTTGTGCGAAATTACTAACTGGTTCGATAGAAGGCAGTTCACGTTCAGGAAAAGTTATTCCAGAGAAGCTCAACTTGTAGGATTCCAGCAATATATAGCAGATATGTTAGATTCAAGATGGTCTGTATCCCTATTTACTTATGCAAGGCTTTGTATAGGGTAGATCATGGGAGACTGCTATCAAAAATGAGTGCAAGAGAACTAGACAAAGTGTGATTGAGTGGGTGACTGAATAGAAATAACTGGAAGAGGTAAAGTACCTTTAATATTTAGGAGGGAAGTTCCTGAAGGCAGTATAATTGGATCTTTATATGGAAGATGTTATGTTGTATAGAGTAATAAGTAAATGACAGGATTGTGAGCGACTGCAAAAGGATCTTTAAACTGTTGTGAGAGAGACGGTGAAGAGGGAATGTCCTCTCAGTTTTAACTAATGTCTTCTCAGAGTGAAAGTACCTTATGAAGATCATTGTAAATGTCTGGGTGTTAATGTAATGAAAGATTTTCATTGGGATAACCACATAAACGGGATTGTACTCTAAATAAAAGTGGTTATAGCAAGAATGAAAAGGATAGGGCGTGTGTGTCACTGGTAAGACATACGGGAAAACTGGAGAAACTTAAAAGTAAAGCAGCATAATTTGTCTGCGTAATTTCCGACAAAACAGTATGGTTATGAAAATATTCCGTGATAATCTGTCCAACAAACCATAGAGAATGAAAACTGAAACACGGTATTTGTATTTTACAACTGTTACGCTCAGTCAGCCAAAACTGAAGAACCTAAGTTATAGATTAGCTCAGTCGAAACTGAAAAGAGATGGCTTCAGATATAACAAAAAAAAACACTGCCTTTGAACCTTTTCAATGTAAAGTTCCGACATTTCGCAAGAAAGTAAATGCAAAAAATATAATTTGTCCCTGATGAGGTTAAATAGTTCTCTGTTATTTATGAGTATACGAACATGAAATCCACGTTCTTTCGAAGATTTTCTTTGCTCACTGTCAGAGGCTTTATTAAATAAATGTATATAGTGGCTTGAATCTAGTTATCACATTTTTTTCTGTGTGTTAATACAGTGAGCCACGAAAACCTACGTTCATTAATAATTTTCCTTTTCAGCATGCACTTTCTCAGATGATTTTTTTAAATTTGAAATCACCCTTATTTAATTCTCCATGTACAATAGAATGTAAATTCTCTGCTTGATTCAGTGGATGAGTTCAGCCATAGACCTCACCGTCATCTTTCCCTTATTGAAGATTGCATTACATTTCCCCCAACGTCCGAAGCTATTTCCAGCAGTGTTTCCACCTCAATAATTCACCTCCACTTGGTCGCCTGTCGGATATTCATATCTAGCCCTGTTTTTACTACTCTCACCAATGAAACTATAGTTTCCCGGTTCATACTATTCCCCGGTCTCCCTTTGTTTTACTAAATCTCCTATCCGTGGGCTCTGCTGCAGTTGTTTTCTCCTCACTATATTCTGTCTCGGGCTTTATGCATCCCTCCTTGATAATGGTTGCTCCTCCTTGTGCCCTGGCAAACAAATTACAGTTTACTATGGGTTATAAAACTATTGCAGCCATATGGAATATCATTCTACGAAAGAATCATAGCGCAGAAACTGTGCGACACCGCCCTTTACGTGCGTCACCTGACATGTTTCCGGAATATGCCCTACTTTTGTAAAGGATGTCAAGTACAGGTATTAATTTTGTTTTGATTTTAATTGTCCAGAGACTGGTTTCAATACAGTTTTCTGTGCTAGAGTAGAGTGAATTTAATCTCTAATCTCTTATATTGTTGCTCATCTACCATATATATTAAATAGAGAATTTTCTGTACAATGATCAGAATTTTTAAAAATGGTATTTCAATATTGGCCGTGTTCACACGAAAAAGGAAATGCACTTTTTAGTTCTCCGTCATCTCTATCTATTGGTGTATCACGCGCATCACGAGAAAATGGCTGAAGAGAATTTAATGAAACTTGGTATGTAAAGTCGAGGATTAATGCACTACAATCTAGGCTATAAGAGTACATGATACAACAAGCCTATAATGGAAATAATTAGGACACGAGTTATAATTTCCATACGAGTGTCTTAATTACCATTATAGGCGACTGTTTGTGCTCAACGATAATTACAACTCTATTTTTAAAATATTCATAAATATTGCCAACGGCCGTAGCCGTGTTGAAACACCGGATCCTGTGAGATCTCCGAAGTTAAGCAACATTGGGCGTGGTGAGGAGTTGGATGGGTTACCACGCGCTGTTGGTGGGGGGTAAGGGAATGGAGGAGCGGAAAGGAACTGGCCACCCTACCGCACGTAAACTCCGGCTCAGGAACACCTCTGCGGAGGTTCGGACCTACCTTCGGGCAGAATAACCCTTACCTTACCATAAATATAAGTCGGGATGTCGTTTGACAGTTGAGTTTACTGAACAGTGCGCAGAGCGCATGCGCTGGGTTATTGATTTTCCGTGAGTGGATCACAGACCTTGACAATGTCATGTTTTCAAAGCTTTGAGAGAAGGTTACCATAAACTAGCTTTTTTTCTAAAACAAATTGTTTATTGTACAGTTGGTGAAGTGAATTTGCGGGGATGTGCCGTGCGGTTGTGGAATATTAGAAGTAGAAGGTACATTGATAATAACATGTGTGTCCGACATGTTTGATTTTGGAAACAAGTGCGAAGCTAGTGCGTTGAGCTTCATACAGTTGTATCATAATATAAATCTGAACTCTGATTGGTGGAGAACCTGTATCATAATGAAATTTGAACTATAATGAGCCTCATTAAGATTCAGATATCTGGAATATAATATTTCGGCATCGTCGAGCATAAGTAATTTAATTCACACTAATTGAAATGGTAGTTTAGGGTAAGGCCTAAAAATTATTTCTCAAAAATCAATGTTATTAGTGGTCCTATCAATAAATTCTACATAACTAAAATTATATATTACATATTATTATTAAATTTGCGATAACTTATGCCTTTCACATTTTTACCGTACCGGCTATGATAACAGAGATATTCATGAATTTCGTTTTTTTTTCTGTTTTTTTTTTTTTTTGCCAAGTCCATATCATTGTCGAGCTACGAGGAAAAGGGTGAACAGTAATTAGTGAAAATCGGTATGCTAAGTTGGCGAATAAAGTACTACAATCCAGGGTAAAATAACTTTATTCACGCTGGATGAAATGGTAGTTTAGAGGGAGGCGCCTAAAATTTTATTTTTGAAATACTTGTGTTATTGAGCAATTTAATAAAATCTTATTCACAAAGTGTACAGAACTTCATATAAAATTCTGTGTACAGTGTAGAATTTTGCAGCGAAGCTCTGGTACACCAGCTAGTATACAGTACCCTCATAGTTCGGTCTAGTAGCACGGAGAGATGGAGAGAGAGTGTGTGAGTACTGTAGGCAACCATTCTCCCTTAAAAATGTTATTTGTTTAACGTCACGCTAGCACATCGTTGGTTTTCGACGACGGAAGGATGGGAAAGGACTAGGACTGGGAAGGTAGCGGCCATGGTCTTAATTAACGTACAGCCTTGTGCCTGGTGCGAAAATGGGAAAACACGGAAAACCATCTTCATGGTTGCCGACGCTGGGATTCAAAACCCACTATCTCCCGAATGGAAGTTCACATCTGCACGACCCTAACCGCACCACCAACTTGCTCCAAAACTTCGAAGAATGAAGGTATCGGCAAACGAAAGGGAAAGGCCGTGAGGGGCGCGAAAATTAGAAACATCCCGGGTCTCACAAACACAATAGCGTCGAGGACGGAAGAGAACAAGCGTTGACTAAGAAAGGTCAGATAGGAAAGGTGGAAGTGAGGAATCTGGCACAAGTAACTAGAAGCAATGACAGACTCAGGTAGGTGAACCATGGTCGCCAACACTCGTTCCCAAATTATGAGAACCTGTTTCACATTTCAGATGCCTCTTAGAACAGGGAGGATATACCTCGCATTTATTCTTCCGCCCCCACACACAGGATGATAACTACACGTGCGTTGTGTGTGTGCCAATGATTTGTTCTATCAATTTTTTTGTCTCGTGGTTAATAATAATAATAATAGTAATAATAATAATAATAATAATAATAATAATAATAATAATAATAACATATGTGTGCTATATCCTGACAGCTGGCGGTATTTACCAAATGAAAAAAATAGAAGAAGAAAGGTAAGAGGCCAAAATTTCCTAGAACCAAAATGAGAAAATGGAGTTTGGACGAAAACGGAACTGCAGGAAATTTAACAAATCAAGTAAAAAAAATCACAGATACAATTTGAAAGTGGAGACTAAAATTTTACGGCCAATGCCTCCAGAGGGAGACTTCACTTAATGTTGCATTCTCAAAGTCCCGATCCGAATTGACTCGTAAGGTCAAATTCACAGCTGTATAAAAGGACGGGCTGGGTGCAGATTTAGAAAATGAGTGGAATATGACTTCATAAGGCAGACAGGTGATTGGTTGATCATTACGTATTAGACAGTAGTGGCAACTCAGTAATAGCTGGAGATAATTCAGATTAGACAACCCCAAAACAGGAGCAATTCCCGACCAAATTAATTACAGTTTAATACACTAGGTGACACTTAGATTTAACACTGGTGACATCTTGTGGAGATACATAAAACGTAGTTGAATTTTATTTATTTACTAGCTGATGTACCTGTGCCTCAATACAGAATTCTACATTTTATATAGAATTTCAGGTTAGGTAGTGTGCACGTTGTGAGTAAGATAGCTCTTAACGTTACCCCAGAAACGTGACCGCGAAGTCACGTCTTTTGTTATGTGAACACTGGGTTAGGGAATCTTCATTGTAAATAGCCTACAATCAAGTTGGAGAATTTTCATTATAATGGCAGACTCTCACTCACCACCTGTCATTTTACATTCTCAGAAAGACTGTCTAGGTGGTTTTTCGAGTGAAATCAATATCATTACCATGACGTCAGTAGGAATGTCGAGATTAAAAGCAATGCTATCATATGAAATACTCGATCCAATGAAACACCACACATTTTCTCACTTTTAAC
This sequence comes from Anabrus simplex, assembly GCF_040414725.1. Classification (NCBI taxonomy): domain Eukaryota; kingdom Metazoa; phylum Arthropoda; class Insecta; order Orthoptera; family Tettigoniidae; genus Anabrus; species Anabrus simplex. The sequence continues at coordinate 289,530,963 of NC_090270.1, read as the reverse complement.
GAACAGTACTACGAACAGAACTACGCTTTCGATCTAACAGTCCAAAGTTCCAGAGCTGGAATGACCAGGCCGCAGACAGCCGTGAAGCACGAACACTTCTCTGCCATTATTTCGTTAAGTGTGGACATTGCTCATTCCAACCAGCGCCTCAAGGTATGGATCAAATAGCTGGAATACTTTGATGAACCAGTATGTTACGTATCAGCAGTATCAGAAAATGTATGAACCAGAGGAATGGCATGCCAAAGAAGACAGTTATCCAAGTACCCAGCTATTTCCCGCCAATATTCAAGGCAAGATGTTTTACTCGGTACGCAGCAGTAGTCTTATCTATCGGAGATAAGTGGCAGCATAAGAGACAAGGCACATCACAATAAACAATGGTGAAAGTAATGTTATTGTTGATCAATTTTATGAACTTTCTTCATTGCAGGCCTTCACATTTAGTTTTCTTCCGACTCTGAAATACCACTCAGATCATAATCTGTACGGTAAAAGAGAATAGAACATAAATGATCCGGAAATTGCATTCTCTATAACTTTTGTTATGTAAGGACCAATAACATAGGATGTAAAAGTTAAATTTTAGACGCTTTCTCCTAAACTACCATTTCATCCAGGGTGAATAAAATTATTTGTAGCCTAGACTGTACTTTTTTATTCCTCGACTCTACATACCGATTTTCATTAAATTCTGCTTACCCATTTACTCGTGGCTTGGCGTTCATGTGGACTTAGCAAGAAAAATCAGAATTCATGACTATCTCGGTTATTATAACCGGTACGGTAAAAACGTATTAGACATAAGTGATCGGAAATTTAATTCTATAGAACTTTAGTTATGTATTACAGTATTTTTTCGTTAGGACCACTATTACCGTAAATATTTGAGAATTAAATTTTAAGCCTTCCCCTAAACTACCAATTTAATCAGCGTGAATGAAATGATTTATAGATTAGATTGTATTGGCTTATTCCCCTTCTTTACATACTGATATTCATTAAGTTCGCTTCATCATTTTCTCGTGATGCACGTACATACAAACAGAAGGATAGAGATGAGGAAAAATTAAAAAGTGCATGTCGTTGCTACTGTGGACACGTCCAACACAGAATTATTCTTTTTAAATGCTGAACTATGTACAGACAAAACTCTTATCTTTCTCTGTGCTTTTATTATTGAAGGATCCGCAAATAGACGGAAAATAATGACAGCAATATTAACGCCATAAAGCGGTCTTAATGCAAATTAAAAGGAAAAATGATCAGTGATTAGTTATAAATGTTTTATTATAGGAATTCATATGTGGTAATTGGCCTGCATACAGATATCGTGTTAAACGGTACCCTAAAGAAAGTATTTTTCTAAAGGATGTCGCTAAAATTGGTGATAACAATTTATATCATATTAGGAATCATGAAGGCTATGACTTAGCGGGAGGTAAGAAGATCTCTGTTGTACTACTGTACTGTATACTAGCTGACGTACCCGTGATTCGCTACGGAATTCTACATTGTATACAGAGGTTTCTTATGAAGTTGTTTACACGGTGTAATAATCAAATGCCATGGCTCCTTGCCGGCCCCATCTTGGTTCGATTCCCGGCCAGATCAGAGATTTTTACCTGGATCTGAGAGCTGGTTCGAGGTCCACTTAGCCTAGTAATTACAATTGGGGCGCTATTTGACGGTGAGGTAGCGACCCCGCTCTAGAAAGCCAAGAATAACGGCCGAGAGGATTCGTTGTGCTGACCACACGACGCCTCACAATCTGCAGGCCTTCGGGCTGAACAGCGGTCACTTGCTAGGCTATGGTCCTCTGGGGCTGTTGCGTCATGGTGTCTGCTTTTGTATTAGCATTGCTCTTTGCTTTACACCAGAAAAACCACGGGGATGTCGCCATACTCCGTTCGTCATGTGATGTTGCGGTTTGGGAATTGTAACTATATTGGGAGGACCCCTTGACTACTGCCGATCACAAAATCAAGACAAAGAGACCAAGGAGGAAGCATGCGCCAAAACACAACAAACCTTGTTTTTTCTCGAAAACTCTTAGAGATACGAAGAGCATTCATATGAAATGTTGTCTGAGAAATCAAATTTCAGGTAAACTGCCCGGCTGCATGGCTAAATCGTTAGCGTTCTGGCCTTTGGTCACAGGGGTCCCGGGTTGGTTAATTTATCTGACTCGGAGGCTGGGTACAGGTGTTGTCTTCATCTTCTTTTCATACTCATCACAACGCGTAGGTCGCCTACGGGCGTGAAATCGAAAAGCCTGATCCTGGCGAGCCGAACATGTCCTCCGACACTCCCGGCACTAAAAGCCATACGCCATTTCGTTTCAGGTACACTTCGTGAGATCCAGTGTTCAATAAGACAAACCGTTTAGGTAGCGTATTCAGTCTTGCGGGCCCCAAGCGTACGTTTTCCTCCGACTTACTTCACAGTTTCTTTCGCTACATTACCCACTTAAACGATAGCGCTATAGTAAGTAGCCTGTATGTTAACTAAAGTATCAGGTACAAGCTTGCTGAATTTGAGCTCCATCAGTCAAGTAGTTTTACATGTAAAACGCTGACCGTCAAGTATATAATCTTTGAGATGTATTATTGCTCTCGTTCAGCGGGGACCCACCGATAGTACTTGCGCCAGGCTCCTCACATTCATCTCTCCTATCCGACCTCCCTTGGTCAATTCTTGTTCTTTTCCAACCTCGACGGTATTGGAGCATTCGAAGCATGAGTATTTCGTTTTCACGCTCTTCGTGGCCCTTGTCTTTCTTTGACCGGTACTTTCATTTTTTGAGGTGTCGGATCCCTTCCATTTTTCCTTCCGATTAGTGTTATATACAATCTAGTTTACTTGCGGTACATATTAGTACAGGTTGCCGGACCCATTATTAAGTCTGATGTTATCAGTCTCATACTTTGATATCAGATTATAGATGATCTGTGATTCTTCTCATTGAATTAACTCGATTGAATAACTACCCGAACGAGACATATGAAAGTCATCCTCTGGGGAGCGATAACTTAATTTCTACGACTTTAAGTCTTGATTCAGCTATCTAACAACAAAACTGACTATTATATCGGGTAAGTTAAGACTATAGTATTATTATGAGGGTTAATTTCCATATTTTACTTATGAATTACTCAATATTTCTTTATTAGTAGAAGGTAGTGTTTGTAGTACTTGTGTGATAATTTTGGTGACGATGTGTATTAAGAAGCAGCAATTCTTGTGTTCACCAAGCGTTCAATTGATTAATATTATCGCTGCTATTTTATTAGCCCAACGTCGATTTTTATTATTTTCTATGCTGACACAATGTGCCTTGATTTGCTTGGCTTTTTAGAGAGATTTCAGAGAGTCATTTCAAGCTTAACTTCGAATCAGATACGATATCTTATTAATGTAAATTCCCACAAGATATATTATTGGGAAAAGGATATAATAGAAATGTAACGATATAAGAAATGCTACAGAAATGTATTCAGAATTTAAATTAAAGATTTAATAATAATAATAATAATAATAATAATAATAATAATAATAATAATAATAATAATAATAATAATAATAATGCTATTTGCTTTACGTCCCACTAACTAGTCTTTTACGGTTTTCGGAGACGCCGAGGTGCCGGAATTTAGTCCCGCAGGAGTTCTTTTAGGTACCAGTAAATCTACCGACACGAGGCTGACGTATTTGAGCACCTTCAAATACCACCGGACTGGGCCAGGATCGAACCTGCCAAGTTGGGGTCAGAGGCCAGCGCCTCAACCGTCTGAGCCACTAAGCCCGGCTATTAAAGATTTAATGCAATTCCTTTAGATGGCTTTTATCGTGGATTAATCGTTGGCTTACTTATTTTATTTACTTATTTTTCTTCAACATTTTTTTATTTCTTAAGACTGACTCCAAACGACAAGTACGATGGTTAAAGTTAATTTTAATAATTTTGAAAATAACAAGGTGATGTAATTATGAACGTAATAGTTTTAAACACAACATAGCGAACATCCTCAAAATCCTAGTTAGAAATCGAACAAACAAACAAAATAAACAAATAGTCTTGTAAATCCCCTAAAAGCTATGGCCTCAATGCCAAGTTTAACTCATCAGGTGAGCTGGTCCTGAGGAGCATTATTATACAAGTTACCTCCTAGTTTGGGCCGATGACCTTCGATGTTAGGCCCCTTTAAACAACAAGCATCATCATCATCATCACCTCCTAGTTTATTTCGTGAGAATGTATTACGGCATGTTGTACACTCATCTCCGGGTGCATGAAATTGTGTTGTTCGAGATCAACAATTCGTGAAAACGTATTATTACATTATTGACACTTGTACAGTTCCTTCCCAGGGAGGGTTGAGCTTCCTTCTTTGTGAAAGCGTACTCCACCACATTTCGTTCTTGCATAGCTTCTTCTAAAAATATTTATGGAGGTGTATTTTAAATTCTTGAGCTCCTTTCCGCGTGGAAATCGAATATCCTCCGTAATAATTGATATTCTATGTATTTGTAAATAAATTTAGACGAGTGCTATCATAATTTGACTTCATTTTAATCTGGTGTAACAGCTTTATGTACTCATATACCTATACCACCCATGTTCAGTGCCATGTGATCCCCTGACGACTTCGAGTACTCATCCGTGAGAAGAGGGTAGAATACATCAAAGGGGAACTGATGCACTTTACGCGATGAAGGCTGCAATCGAGCGAAACGCTGGTCATTGTGTATTTCATTACTGTCAGTTTCACACTGTTTATTATGTTCATAGCACCAGATTCTGATATTTATTTATTTATTTATTTATTTATTTATTTATTTATTTATTTATTTATTTATTTATTTATTTATTTATTTATTTATTTATTTATTTACTTCAACATTGCTTTTTACAGAGGTTACCTCCAATTCATAAGAGCAGTACATAAAACATGTATAGACCATTGCAAAATAATATAAAAAGGTTGAAAAAAAGAGAAGAGAACAAAACTAAATAAACGAAATGAGTGTCTCGTAGACAAACAAAGCATCTTAGAGTACAACTATATGTCTTTTTAAATTTTAATAAGTGCATTCATTAACATTATCAGTGAAAAGGCTACAGTAATAAGAAATATTCTACTCGTTAGACAAAATTTAAAATGGGGCGATGTACAGTATATAGCAATGTATTGGAATATTTAGTAAAGACATCTTAATACTAACGATAAAGAAACTTCACAAATCAGGTATGTGTAAACCAATGTCAAAAAGAAATTCGCAAATTGGCATTGCATATTCATTATTATTAACACTTAAGACTCTTTGATTAAACTGTTGACATATTCTAACCAATAGTGAATTTCTTTGCCATATGGACAAGGAATGTCCTCGTTAGAATTGTTGCAGTATCCTCATATCACTTAACTTTACATTGAAGTTCACCCTAGGAAGTAAATCGCTATCATCTCTTATACCATTTCTTCTTAAGGAACATTACATGACTTTGGATACTATTAAATATGTCAGCGCCGTTGGGGGAGAACTACCCCCTCAGCTTTAGCTGAGTAATATTCTTCAAACGGTATGATTCTTAATAAATTGATACACTCGTCTCCTGGAAATAATTATATCAGCAACACTAGATCGTATAAACAGAGGATTCTGGAATAAAATGGACTCTCAATTCAACTGTTTTAGCTACCACATTGCAGTACATAATGAAGAGTACTTTGAAATTTCATGTACATATATAAATGAGGATGTTATTTGCTTTTGACACATATGTACACATGAGAACGAAACTCTATACGTCTAACAACAAACATACTACGCAGTTGTGTGAAATCAATAAACGCTTGAACAAGCTAAATGAAGTACCAAGTTGAATACAAATACATATACACGTAGTGTACATATAAAAATCCGTAACAAAAATTGTTCTGCCCTTTAATGCTCAATCCTCAATTTGATTCATCTCGTTCTACACATCCTACCTTTAAATCGCAAAAGAATGGGTCTAATCAAAGTCTCCTGCGACTTCCTCTGTTTCTCATACCCTCATGTTCTAGGTATCCCATTATCCTCCACATAACTCATACGACTCTACCCCTGGGGCTAGTCCATACGCACAGTTCCATTCATCAAGTTTATTCCTAATTTAGGCTTTACTACCCCCTGCCATTGTTCTCATCTGATTGTACCAGCACCGAGTAGGTGGATATGCGGTTTGGGTCACGTTTTAGCTGTCAGCTTGCATTCAGGAGATAGTGGGTTCGAACCCCATTACCGGCAGCCCTGAAGATGACTTTCCGTGGTTTCCCATTTTCACACCAGGCAAATGCTGGGGCTGTACATAAATTAGGACCACGGCCGCTTCTTTTCTACTGCTATTCCATCGGCGCCATAAGACCTATCTGTGTTGGAGTGACGTAAAGCGGATTGTAAAGAGTATTCTTAGTTCCATTAAAAGTTCTCCTTACATTCATGTCCGTTACGTAATATGAATAGCTGAACAGAGTACGGCTTTGCTTCTACATATCTGTGCCTGACACCTTAAGGTGCGTTTTCTAAGGTGCGATTGTAGCCGCACGGCAAAGGCAGTCTCCATCTCTGCGCATGCGCAGTTTGAATTTGGTCTGCGACTCGCGGCGATTGCGGCTTGAGCCGCCACACTGGTGCAGTGAGCAGTGCTGGCGGCCGCAGTCGCTGCGACAGAAGTGACTATTTCTCAACACCTCCTCCGCAAGCATTCTCCTCTGTCAATCAAAGGCCGATAAAAGTCGAGCCGTGCACAGATGTAAACAGTCATGATATTTTGTCAAGGTTACTGGGTCATAATTTATAGGAATGAATATACAGTGTTATATGTACTTTTAAATAAAATGTAAATTCCACTCTGCGTTATCATTGAGTAGTAGTACGCTAGACAGCTTTGAAACTACATAAATTAAATTATAACCGCTTCCATGAAATTACACCGATGGAATGGCATATCTAAGTATGTAAATAATGAATATATTGGTGCAATTAATGTTGTGTCACTTAATTAAGTTGCGGGTTTGTTAAACTTGAAGCTTACCGGGCGAGTTGACTATGCTGTTAGGGGCGCTCAACTGTGAGCTTGCATCCGGAAGATACTGGAATCGAATCCCACTATCAGCAGTCTTGAAGATGGTTTTCCGTGGTTTTCCATTTTACACCAGGAAAATGAGGCCACGGCCGCTTCCTTCTAACTCCTACGCCTTTCCTATGCCATCGTCGCCATAAGACCTATCCGTGTCGGTGCGACATAAAGCCACTAGCAAAAAAATAACTTGAAGTCTATTACGACCATACATTTACTGATCGTTATGTCTTACTGTAAAAACATGTATTCAGCTGAGCTAAACACTGTTAAAATAAGATTAAAATGTCCGTACATGAGAGTGAGTGTAAGTTTCTCAGCTGGCCTGATGAGCTTCTTGTACCGATTGCATGGTATTTTAAACATTTCACTTTCGAAAATATAACTAAACCAACACTCAGTCTGAAATACTTCCTGAACGTTGTCTCATCACTTAAAAGATGCCTGTTAATTAAAATGTTATAGCATCTTTCCTCATAGTGCGATGCAAATATGCTGTTGACTTTCCTTCTTTTCGGGCCGAGATACCACATTGACAGTTCTTCTCCTCCTCCTTCTTCTTCTTCTTCTTCTTCTTCTTCTTCTTCTTCTTCTTCTTCTTCCATTGAAATGTCAAGGAAATCCCTGCCACTAACGAAATCGCCCGTGCTCTTGTCCATTTCTGAAGGACTGTACTGCGCGACTGGCGGCTGGAGTCGTGTCTAAGAAAACACCCCACGTGCCCGTCGCTTGCGGCTGCTGTCGCCAACGTATATGGCGACCCCAGACGTTGCGGCTCTGGGCGCTGTGGCGGCTACGGTCGCACCTTGGAAGACGCACCTTAACTCCCATCTTTTCTCTCCAACTTATTGGTCAACTGTTTATCCATCTCCCTCCACAACGGTATTAAGTTTCCAATCATCGCCGTGTGTTGCTCTTTACAGACCACCGGAGAAGAAAAGGAAGGAAAGGTACAGTACAACAGGTTACAAGAACACTGTCACAGGTGTCAATCACATGGAAGGTAACAAAGTGAGCTACAGAAACTTATTGCTGATGTTTAACTATCGATGTCTGTCGAATCTACTTCTCCACCCACTCCAAAGCTACCGTCATATGGTCCTTCCAATGCATGCTTGGTCGTCCTGTTGAGCATTTTCCACACGGTTAAAAGTGAAGTACTCGATTTAGAATAAATTATTCTACTCTAACGACTTGCTCGAACAACTGCAGCCTTCTCCTTCCTATCATCCTAGCGATATCAGCCTTTCAAAACCTTTGGTACAAGCCCTCTTTTAATCTTCGTTCCGATCTTCTTCACACAACTTTCTAAACGGGTCCAAAAATCTTCCTAAGTGCACAAATTCCCTCCTGAGTTGTTGCGGGAGTACCCTGTGCATCAGCCGTATACAAGTGCTGTTCTTCATGTACAGGGGATGTTATTTATCTTTAATATTAGACGTGACTTGAATAGATTGCCTCAGGCTAAAAAGGACACTGTTAGCGATCGTTATTCGCGGTCACACCTCTTCCTCCGCTTCACTTCTTCTCGGCAGTAACCCACCTGAATAAATGATTTCCATTTGTACCCGTTTCATGGGCCTTCTTTCTCTTTTGATGGTACCTCCATTATTTGTAGGGTTGGGTCTTTTTCTACACCGCTTCTGATTATAGATGAGAGTGGGCAGTTATTTTGTTGTAATGCGTCTCTTAGAATAATGATCTCTGGAAAGGTTTAAAGAATATATTTATAAAGCAGAGGGAGAGAGAGACCGGCTGAGTGGCTCAGACGGTTGAGGTGCTGACTTTCTGAGCCTATCTTGGCAGGTTCGGTCCTGGCTCAGTAGGGTGTTATTTGAAGGTGCCCAAATTCGTCAGCTTCATGTCGGTAAATTTACCGCCAGGTAAAAGAATTACTGCGGGACTATAAACTCCGGTATCCCGGCATCTCAGAAAACCGTATGAGACTGGGAGGCGTGCCTAGTCTTAAGTTATATAATGGATAGGTATGGTACAGCGAAAGGCTGCAAGATTCGTAGGACATAAAAACCAAAAACATCATTGTAATTAGGGACGTAAGTAGATCAGTGGTAGCATGTAGCACTTTGGATTCTCAAGCTACGGGTTCTAATCCGAGAGAGATGGTTTAGTTTTTGAAAGCTGGAAAATTTTCCATTCAGCATATCGATGGCTTTCTTTTAAAACCTCGTATGTCCAAATGTTCTTCCTACCCATTATATTCCTTAAGACTGGTCACGCCTCCCGGTCATATATTTGTATGCAGTCCACCAGAATAATTTTCGCTGTGTTAATTTTCCTTTGCTTATGTCTAAAGGAAAATGGACCTTACCGTACCGTATTGTAGGGATGTTGATTGCATGGCAAATTTACACACTCCTACAGTATAATGTATTTAAGGTTCATTTTCCTTTACAAATTGGCAGGGGAAAATGACCATAACGAAAATTATTCTTTTGGACTGCATATAGGGTAATTCCGGGAGAGTTGCCGCACTTTTTATGTCTTTTGTTATATCTCGGTATATTTACTTTAAAAACTGTTGCAAATTCATCGAGCATAATTTGATAACATGTACATTTGATCAGGGATGAACAAAATATTGGCAATTGAAAGTAAATGGGAGAAAGGAGTGAACAAAGGAATTGTTGCATCTGCGGCGTCTCTCCCTGGATCCCGGTATAGATGCCGACTTTGCTCGGGAGAGATGCCGCGAGTAAAATAATTAATGACAAAATCAAATTTAAGCCAGTCTCTTCAACTTTAATATAACCGAACACTAGAACGTACTACAAGACAATTATATCCACATAATATAATAATTCAATGGAGAAAATCTATCTGATAATTTACACATTGAAATCATAATTTAATTTCGATTTACAATAAATGTGCATGTGCAATGGATCCTTCACTGTGTTATATAAAACCCCACGGCACTTAACACCCTTGAAATGGCTCTGGCCTGCACAGCGACCGCTGCTCAGCCCGAAGGCCAACTATCAGGGAGAGACGCCGCACCCTCCTGTTTTCATACCTCAAGGCTATCATGGCCCAAAATTAGCTTACTCTCAACTACAGTTATGTTTCTGACGTCTACTGTACGAAAAACGTCTGATTTAAGCATTTGAAACCAACTTAGTATACAATAAACTAACACACGCAAAAACTTTGTCAGGAGGAAACATGTACTCGCCTCATGATATCGGCTGTAATTGGCGTAATATACGAGCAAATTGCGTCACACTCGCAGATAGTAGTTCTTCCTTAGAAACTGAAAAACCACACATATTGCCATCTAGCTGTAACGATGGGAACCTTTAGCTGCAGTGTATGCGGCATCTCTACCGGGGCGGCATCTGTCCCGGATTTACCCTAAATATGAGACTGGGAGGCGTGCCTAGTCTTAAGGAATATAATGGATAGGAAGAGTATGCGGACTTACGATTTTTTTAAAGAAAGCCATCGATATGGAATATTGAGTAGCTGTATGGGGTCAATACCAAACAGGACTCATTACGGAACTTGATATGGTACAGCGAAAGGCTGCAAGATTCGTACTTATCGATATCTATCGTAAGAGTAGTGTGACAACTATGATAGAAAATCTTTGGTGGGAGACACTGGGGACTGAAAGGAAATGAATACGGTTGTGTGCCATGTGTAAAGCCAGCTTGGGGAGAGTTGAACAGTGGACTAGAAATGCATAAGTAGGACAGATCACCCGTATAAGTAAAATGTAGATCGCAAAAAACTATCGTAAATATTAATTCGTAAATCGGAGAATTGATTAATGTAACGCATTATCTGCAGCTACCTTGGAGCCCTTTCCCAAAATTGTAAGATGCTTCACGAATAAACTCCAGCTTTCTGTAAACTGTGTGTAAATTTCTACGTGATTCTGTTATATTTTAATGCGACGCTCAAGCACTGTAAATTGTAGAATTAAGTCATCTGAATTATTTAAGGTATGTGTGTATTTGTATATGACCTACAGTATTGAAAGCCGTAGCATTAAAAGCTGGAAATACCGAACTCGATAGCTGCAGTCGCTTAAGTGCGGCCGGTATCCAGTATTCAGGAGATAGTAGGTTCGAACCCCACTGTCGGCAGCCCTGAAAATGGTTTTCCGTGGTTTCCCATTTTCACACCAGGCAAATGCTGGGGCTGTACCTTAATTAAGGCCACGGCCGCTTCCTTCCCATTCCTAGCCCTTCCCTGTCCCATCGTCGCCATAAGACCTGTCTGTGTCGGTGGGACGTTAAGTAACTAGCAAAAAAAACGAGCTGGAAATACTTAAGTTGTGTGTGAATTTGTATATGATGGTGCTGGATTTACAATGTCAAATGAGTTGTATTTCTTTTAATATATTCTTTCCACGGATTTTCTTGTCAAACTCTCACTGTTGTAGTTGTTGTTGGTTAATTATATTTTAAATTTTACCTTATTATCACACTACGAGCGCCATCCTTAACCGACATGCCGACAAAATCAATGAAAAGTCTTTAATAGATCGCCCAATTAAAATTGGTACACATATGACTTACTACCGGGAGACGAGCCCCTAATGGGCGAGGAGGGTGGTATAAAATAATCTTGAATAGTATCGATCCCATAGTTTTTGTGGTCGCTGAAATGAATAGTGACACTCCGAATTTTTTAAAGTTCATGTACAGCCCCCTTTGGGGCGAGGGTGAGGTGGGAGTGAGATATAAAAATCTTTTGGCACAGCAATAAAAATGACAAGCGGGAAGCATATATGACGTTAAATTAAAATGCTTGTCCCTAAATGCTGGTAGTGTGAAATGTTGGATTTAAATGGAGAGGTTTAAATTTGGATTAACACCAACATTCAAACCTCAAGCCTGTGGAATCGGCCTCAAGCCTTTCAATCCCATGCTAAATTGAAGGCCACTGCACTGACAGTATATTATTATTATTATTATTATTATTATTATTATTATTATTATTATTATTATTATTATAAATCGGCTCTCCCAGTGCTGATGAAAATGAAAACATACAACCTATTTTCCAGTCATTGACCGGGTCAGGGATGAAATGAATGAAGCAGATATAGGCTATTAGTAGTATGGGGTCGACACTCCCAAAGTGATTTATTAATGGCTGATAGATGCTATGAAATGAGAATGCAGAGTGTCTCTGGAATGAAATATGACAGGGAAAACCGGAGTACCCTGAGAAAAACCTGTCCCGCCTCCGCTTTGTCCAGCACAAATCTCACATTGAGTGACCGGGATTTGAACCACGGTATCCAGCGGTGAGAGGCCGACGCGCTGCCGTCTGAGCTACGGAGGGTCCCTTCCCAGTGCTATATCAATTTAAAAATAAACAAATATTTATGAATGCCAGAATAAATTGCATTCGTAGTTAAACTGGTGTTTACACCTACGGCGTGATAAATGTTCAGCCACTAATATGTACATTGAATTAAATTAGCTTAATCAGAAATTTAAAACACATTCTACACACGCACGCGAAACGATTAAGTCACGCCATACTGCTGTCATAGATGCGTGTCTTTTGTCGTGAGAACAAACCACGTGTTTAACATTTAGAAAACTGTAAAAACAAAAATTATATAGGTGCCCACAAACATACCTGTAAGTGAACATGTTCAACTAGAAGATGTCTAATTCAGCGGTGACTAGATGAATTGTTGATAGTAGAATGACAATAATTTTCTAGTACACTCTTCTCCGAAAAGGCCATGAAGGCCTTTAGAGTAGTGAAAATTAAAGACTTGTACTAGCTAAAACCTCGACACTAAGTCAGATACAATGGTTACCTCTATGCCTAACAACCTTTGCTCCCTAGGACTTAACCTGATACTCATGTTTGGTGTAGGCTGAGTGAACCTCAGGACTATGTGCCTGCCCAGAAATGGAAGTCCCATTTCTAATTTTTTTCCACTCCCTGGCGGAGAATCAACTCAAATTGTTGGGGTTGAACTCACCATACTTCCATTACCTCGACTAGGCAGCTCCCAGAAATATCTACTTTGTCCCTAACGATAAATTTCTGCAAAATGATATTAAATGTCTCATGATCGACCCTAATGTCACTCCAAGGGGCACTAGACAACTTACAATACTACTAATTAAGAACGAGAATAACAATTATCCATTCGGGAAAATGATTCTATTTATTCTGTATTTTTCCTTCACCGACTCTTTTGCTGAATGTTCAGCGCTGAGGCTCTCGGTTCAGGAGGTCGCGGATTCGATTCCCGGCCAGGTCGGGGATTTAAATCTCGTCTGATTAATTCTTCTGGCTCGAGGACTGGCTGTTTGTGTTTGTCACAACACTCTCCCCATCATATTCAGACAACACTAACAACCATCACGCAATAGTGATTACATCACTCCGTATAGGGTTGGCGTCAGGAAAAGCATCCAGTAGTTAAACAGGGACAAATCCACGTGTGTCACATAGGTCGCACCCGCGACCTCACAGGTGTAGGAAAAGTGGTAGGAGAAGACTAAACTTTTAATTTGTACGGCGAGGTTAATCCTCGAATATGACTCATGCATTCTTTTCTAGCGTAGTGGAACTTGGCACAAATAACTGTGTCGCGCGCGGGAACCAAACTTCGTAGTCCGGCTCCATGGCTAAATGGTTAGCGTGCTGGCCTTTGGTCACAGGGGTCCCGGGTTAGATTCCCGGTAGGGTCGGTAATTTTAACCATCATCGGTTAATTTGCTGGCACGGCGAATCGGTGTATGTATTGTCCTCATCATCATTTCATCCTCATCATGACGCGCAGGTCGCCTACGGGAGTCGAATCAAAAGACCTGCACCTAGCGAGCCGAACATGTCTTCGGACACTCCCGGCACTAAAAGCATGCGCCATTTCATTTACCAAACTTCGTTCTCTCCCACCAACAGATAGACTTTACAAACAACTTCAGTTAAGCAACTAGAAGGGCCACTTCAATACAGGCGACAGGAATCGGCGACTGGAATCGGCTACAGAGTAGCTCATGTGAATCCCGAATCGCCGAGCGGTGTAACCCGTACTTAGCGGCCTTCCCCGGCCTGAGTTCTGTCGCTCTTGTTATTGTCGAAAGGAAAGAATGCTTCGTAGGTTTCATTCACATCCTTTGTTGAAAAATAGTTTGGAAAAAGAACTCTATAAACTATTCGATGGAATCAAGTTGTTTACTTATATCATAATGTCAAAGAAATCCTTGGATACACTCTTCGAAAGTGTGAATACCAAGTGGAGAAAATTAATACCGCCTAAGGAAAAAATAGCCGTAACTTTGAGATAAGTTGGAGATGTTGAGACCGTGCATTTGACTCCTCAACTCTATTACTATATTCGGCACAGTTGGGCTGTATAATTTGTATAATAAAATCCCCCGAGTTTATTTGGTGCACATGTCTAGATAGATGAATAAAATTTTAATGCCTAAAACATTTTTCAGGAGGCAAAAAAAACGTAAAATTAAGCAATTTTCTCACTTGTGCCGAAAGTTGAAGGGTTAAAGGTTCCGAAAAGATTTCAAATTATACGTCATAAATATTTCTATCAATTAAAAGGACAAAATCCGAAAATCACTTCCAGCCTAAATGCAGTTTCAGAAAAACAGCCAAAAATCGCTTTTTTACTCGGTTTTTTGTTCAAATCCTACCTAAATTAACTTATTTACATAATTCTTTCTGTAATGTGTTATTTTATTCAATACCCTCAGGCGCTTTTTTACTTTTCGGAAATTGTCCACACCGAATGTAGTTATAAGAGCTTAAGTGAAACTCTGCATTGACTCATATTAGCGCTCGTAGTGCTGCTTAAGTGTAACAATGCATTGACTAACATTGGCGCTCGTAGTGGTAGAAAATGTCAAACTGCTAATCTAATCTACCGGATAACGAGGATTAAGAAAATTATTGCTCATTTTAGGAATAAATAAAGAATACATTCTCATATTTTATTATATTTGATTTACCTAAAATTCGTAGCTCGTATCTCTAGGATGTTTTCAACATTGAGTTGCTTGCCTGAAGGGCTATAAATGCGAAACGGAATCCATAACAAGAAAGAACTTGAAATGCACAGTGACACTGAAGGGGATTCTGAACGGAATGGAACTGAGCGCGGGTAGCTGGGCTACAGGGTTGCCTAATGTGAAGACGCCCAATACACAGCAATGTTTCACCAGTTTTCGCTGCCGGGGTTGCTAAATCTGCCTCGGCTGCCGGTAGTGGGGGTGAGCTACTTCAAGGTCGTTCAACGACCTTCTTTCTGTAGCTCGTGTACAGAGTAGTTCAATGTTTCACAAGCTCGGGCAGCTGGTAGCCGAATCCAGTAGCCGATTCCTGTCCCCTAGTTTGAAGCGGCCCTTAGTTGCAATATTTCATTCTCTTGCTGTAGGGTTTACAACGAACAGGTTCTTGAAGCAACGGGTGGAGCCGAGTCCGCTCCACACATTTGACAACCGTGTTGGACAAGGAAGTAACAAGTCACGAACGAAATTTCACCAACGTGAATCATCATTGCCAATTCCCAGCTACCGAGCACAACGGGTGCTAACTAGCATACTGCTCGTAAATTACATGGGTTGAAACATAGCCAGGCAATATAATGTATACCTTAGGTAGCTTAGATACCTACCCTCCCTCAGCGTAAATGAACTCGCCTACACACGGCATACACGTATGCAGCGACAACAAGAACGCGCGTGCTCGGGGAGTTCAGCTGTAATGATTTCGAAGAAAGATCAGAGGAACTGGCTGTACGTTGAATGTGCTAGAAGTCGCAATGCAAAGCACTATTACAAAGGATTGCAAGAGGCTTGTGCTGAAAGTGCATTACCTTACCGCACTGTAGCATGGTGGGTCAAGGTCTTCAAAGACGGACGACAAAACATGCCGCGGCCTGGTCATCCTGCAGTAAGTGATGACGATATGCAGAATGTGAACGCCTTAGTTCTAGCGGATCGGAACTCCACAATTCATGAACTGGCCAACGATACAGGGCTGGTGCCTTCGACTCTGCTGCAAATCCTGAAGAAGTGGCTGGGAATGCGGAAAATCTTCTCCAAATGGGTTCCACATGATTTGACCGAACATCAAAAATGGCTGCAATATGATGCAGGTAGTACGCACTTGGAGTGCTATAAACGCGAAGGTGAGGCCTTCATCCGCGGATAATCGCTATTAACGAGATCTAGGCCATAGCTTATGAACCGCAGCTGAAATACCAATCAAGCGACTGGTGTCATCGTGTGTCATTGCGAAAATTAACTGTTAGGCCGACCGGAAGCAATGTGAAAACCATGCCGATCGTTGCCCACGAATGGGATGGTGTTATCACAAAGCATATCGTTCCCCCAGGACGTGCCGTTAATGCAGAGTATTACTATGCATTTTTGCAAACGAACCTGGCAGCAGCTCTAAGAAGAAATAGAGGACACTCCATGAAAAACTCACCCATCATTCTGCCTGACAATGCATGGCCGCATGCAGCAAGAGCTGTGACTGAGTTGTTCAACAGCTGGTGCTGGGAACTGCTTTACCACACCCCCTTATTCTCCAGATCTAAAACCCAGCGAGTACGATCTCATCCCTAAAACGAAAGCACCACTTCGAGGGGTCCCCTTCCGAATAGTGGATAACATTTTCCAGACCACCGAACACTCCGCCCGCGACCTCCAGTGGTCAGGCATTTTCAACGGCATCAAAATGCCTTCCACATCGCTGGGAACGAGTGCTACACAACAGTGGTGATTAATTTGAAGGCCTATAAGATGCCTAACATTGTACGTATGCTATGTGTCTAAATAGAATGTAGTTGCCACTCTTAAAAATCAACCCATTTATAATGTGTGCATAAAAAAGTACGGTAGTGGACCGATATCGCAACGGCAACGTGTTGTAACACTGAGTGCATGTGAATATTGGCATATCTCTTGAAGAGCAATATAACTTTTTTTTCGCTAGTGCCAGGCTGAGTGGATCAGACAGTTGAGGCGCTGGTCTTCTGAACACAAGTTGCAAGTTTCGACCCTGGCTCAGTCCGATGGTATTTGAATGTGGTCAAGTACGTCAGCTTCTTCTCGGTAGATTTACTGGTACATAAAAGAACTCCAATAGGACAAAATTCCGGCACCTCGGCATCTCCAAAAACAGTCAAAAAGTATATAGAGGGACGTAAAATTGCTAATGCTTTAACGTCGCACTAACACGTCGAAGGTTTTCGGCGATGCAAGGCTAAGATTTGGAAGAAAGCGGCATTGGGGTCAATTAAAGTACAGCCCCAGCATTTGCCTAGTTTGAAAACAGGAACCGTCTGAAATCCATCCTCAGGGCTGCTAACGGTGTGATTCGAGCCCACCATCTAACAAATAGAAGTTCAAAGCTACGCAACCCTAACCGCACGGCCAAATCGCTCGGTGTGCAACATAGCATTGAACACAAGGGGCCCAGGCAGGTTAGTCTGCTGCGACCACTCGAACGTAGTGCGTATACAGACTCGTATCGTAGTGCAATGACAACGCATAAACATCAGGGTCTGTTTCAGATTGGGAAAAACGATGATGGAGACGCATGAACTGTTGGTGCAAGTGTACGGATCAGAAGCCGTAAGCAGAGCTAGGAGTGGGAAGGAAGCGGCCGTGGCCTTAATTAAGGTACAGCACCAGCATTTGCCTGGTGTGAAAATGAGAAACCACGAAAACCATCTTCAGGGCTGCCGGCAGTGCTGTTCGTACCCAGTATCTCCCGAATCCAAGCTCCTGCTGCTAGCACGGCCAACTCACTCGGTGTTCTAATCCTTTATTATTCCCATTATTGCTGAGTTAAATTTCTTTTAAACTACACTATTTTGCTAAATGTTCTTTATTGAGCAAAGTAATTTCTTCGCCTTTACCGGTGTAAGCCACTCTCTCTGGACACTACATAGCAATGGCAGGGAGTCTGGAAAGTAAAATATATTTCAAATTTATTTGTACAAGTTTTAGTTTTCACACTTTTACCATCTTCAGGTCTTCCAACGATGGGATCCGAACCCACCATCTTCCGAATGCAAGCTCACAGATATGACACCCTATCCACATGACCAACTCACTCGGTTTGAAATCTTTATTAGCACCGAACATTTAATCCTGGATCATAACGAAAACAGGGATAGCTAAAAAATGTGAACGATTTCTCACTTTATATTTCAAACCGACTGTTTTAGTGGATGCCTTTCTTCTCACCCCTCCCTCCTAATTCTCCTTTTCTCCCTCAATAGTCACGTCTCTCTCGTTCTCTCCCTTCCTCGTGTCATCTTTCCATTCTTTAGCTCAGGATCAACACCCTTGAATGAGCCGAAAATCGAACCTGAAGCCTAAAATAACTCTCAGTTATCTCCTAGGGAATCGTGGTGCAGAATGATGACAATTGAACCAATAGGTGAGTCTGGAAGTTCTCTACTTGCATATAGCAGGCTCCTAACATTCATTATTCGTATCTGACGTCAACTGGTCAACTCTTTTTCATATAAGGTCCCGCCGGTATTATAACACTTTGTAATGCCTAGGATATCAATCATTTTCCTTCCGCATGTGGTCATTCTTTCCACTTTATAAGTATCTTCACTTTCCAAGGTACTGATCTTGTATTTTTTCTCTTGAGGTTAGAGTTAGGAAGGAATGTGATTATTATTTCATTTCCAATCAGTTGATGAACTTCTCTCGAGAAATTCCAATACACCTGCTTATTGATACCTTATGGCGTTCGCGCAATTAATTAGTGGATCAGATCCCCAGATCAAGGGTTGAAATCTGACAGAGGTATTGATATTCTTGAGTGGAAAGAAATTCATTTCATATTCCATGTTGTGCAATGTTGGCCTATAAACGTTCGGCAACGAAACATTCCACAAAGTTGATTAAAACATAACGTTTGGTCAACCAACAGAAATTCGGTTTCTCTACCGACTCGTAGAAATGCTAGTTATTTCCTATTGGAACTTTTAACCTCATACTTACAATTTTGGATTAAAGGGTTGTTACATGAACAATAATGACATGTTGAGATTGATGCTCTCACGGTTCACATTACACTGAGTGGCCAAAGTCATGGGAAGGCACTAGATCCTAAATTAGTTAAAGAGTTGTTCTTCATGAGCCCTCAAAACGGCAGCAATACGGCGATGCATTGACACTACAAGGTGTTGGAATCCTTCTGGAGGGTTTTGGACGCACGCATCTTGCAATGCTGCCCACAACTGGTCTTATGTAGTTGGTGCGGGGTTTACGGAGCGTACACGAGGATCAACAGCATCCCATAAATACCCGATTGGATTAAGATCGGGGGATCTGGAGAGCCAACTTCTTAACTTCACTGGAGTGCTTCTCCAAAGACCTGCGTGCCAACACAGAACGTTGACACGGCGCATTGTTCTGTAGAAACATGCAATCTATACCAATGTACTAGGGCCAAAAAGGGATGCAGATCGCCTGAACGAATGTCCACATAACATGCATATTTCAGCGCTCCCTGCAGCTGGACAATGGGGCCTAATTGCGACCATGAGAACGCCACCCAGACCTGAACTGAGCCACCTTCCACGTGAACACAACCTTGTTGATACGCAGGGTCCATAGCTTCATGAGGCATATGCCGCACTCTCACGCGCTCATCAGCTCAATGAAACTCGAACTGGAATTCATCGCACTATACCACATGCCGCTACTGTTCCATGGTCAATTGCCGATGTTCGCGGGCCCATGCACTTCGGTGTCAGCGAAGGGACACAAGTTGGTCGTCGGCTGATGAAGCCTATGCAGTGCCTCGTTACAGTCCTGGACGAAATGGTTTCGTGACTCCCAACATTCACATGGCTGGTGATAGGAATCACAGTAGCCCGTCGAACGTCCAATATGGTTCTGCGTAGGCGACGTGTTGTTCGTTTGTTAAACACCTGTACTCTTCCAGTACGACGGTTTACGCAGGTGGTAACATTTTCTCTGCGATATTTAAGATCCACCATCGACGCTGTTGACCGCGGAAATCCGAATTCGCGTGTAAACTCCGCAATGCTATAATCCATGAGCTGTGCGCCGATGATCACCCACGTTCAAAGTCGGTTAACTCGCGACGTGTTGCCATATTCACGACACTGGTGTCTGTGACAGACTGTTCAGCTACGCCACAGTTAGCCACCACGCTCAGGGGTCACATTTTCCAATGGGACACCGTTTCCCGGAATATTTTGCCACTCAGTGTATTAAACAAAATATATTTGAGGGTTTTGCCTAGTGTGGAAGATAACCGTAAAGAATATTTGTACTTCATGAAGAGTTTGTTTCACTTCGTCAGAAACTCAGCTGACAACGACTGCGGTGTTCTAACGATGCAGGAAGT
Source organism: Anabrus simplex (assembly GCF_040414725.1). Taxonomy (NCBI): domain Eukaryota; kingdom Metazoa; phylum Arthropoda; class Insecta; order Orthoptera; family Tettigoniidae; genus Anabrus; species Anabrus simplex. The sequence goes on along the minus strand of NC_090270.1, from coordinate 289,510,463 downwards.
TTTGAAATCAATTTACTGTTCCTCTGCTGATGAAATGGTACTCTCTTTCATCACCAGATGAAACGAATGTCCATGGCTATCTATGTGCTAATAGTCTATATTCTGGAAAGAATTCCACGTCGCCATTTTTGCTCCACGCCTGTTTATCTTTCATCGTCAATGAGTTAGAACACAAACAGTAACAAGGTTTTAGACCAATATAGGACGAATAAGCTTGATTGCAGTTTTTAAAAGTATGTTAGATCGTAATATGAATTCAAGGAGACAAATTGGGATAAGTATTCGTTCGTAGGGAGAGGAATAAAGGAATGGAATAATTTACTAAAGAACTTGTTTGATAAATTTACAGCTTCTTTGAAATAATGTAAGAAAATACAAGGTAAGCAAAATCTGCCATCTGCGTGGTACCCCTAAATGTAGATCAGTGTTTAATGACTTATTTGTTGAGAGATAGAAATGTAAATGAAAAACTAAAGAACAGTAAAGGGAAGATATGGAATCGAGATTGAACTGAAGAGAGAAATAAGAATAAAGTGGATGGAGGAGGTATGATTGAAATAATACAAATAAGTTGAATAGATGAGAGGAAATAGATAAATAACAGGTACGCATAGGTAATTCATATATGACACATTGAGCGAACCATACTTAAACGAGGAGGGTATGAATTTGATAAAGAGATAGAGAACAGACCAAATGAGGGACAGGACGAACAAGAAGTTAATTTCAACATGAAAATGAAAACCTACAACCTGTTTTCCAGTCAGTGACCGGGGCACGGATGGAATGAATCAAGCACCAAACTTTCAGCGAGAATAGGAATTGTGACGGCTACCGAAGCCTGTCGCACTCCACTGGGGCAATGATTAATGACTAACAGATGAAATGAAATGACATTGGAGAGTGTTGCTGGAATGAAAGATGACAGCGAAAACCGGAGTATCCGTAGAAAAACCTGTCCCGCCTCCGCTTTGTCCAGCACAAATATCACATGGAGTGACCGGGATTTTAACCACGAAACCCAGCGTTGAGAGGCCGACGAGCTGCCGCCTCATCCATGGAAGCTTCTTAATTTCAACAATAGAGTTATTAAATTAATTGGTTTCAAACCTTTAGGCATTGTTAGAAATTTCGCAGTCGTGACCAGTAGAGATTCTCTTCTGGGGATGCGCAGCAAGGTCTTCGCGAAACAGGAGGATTCCCCGTAGTTTCGTACTTATAGAAGGGGAAAATTCCTATATACTGTATGTCATGTCTAGGGGAAGGATTTTTTTTTTTTTTGCGCGAGTAAGTCAGAAAGCAAAGGTATTTAAGCAAGGCGCACGTGCCTTATGCCCGCATAACGGTTTTGCAGTGAGATTTGCATAAATATTAGCAATCTGAACTATCAGAACCCCTAAAGTTTATGCAACTCGCCGGCATAACTGTAGAGCTGTTAGACTACCCTTGCGCCTTGTTCAAACACATTTGCATTCTAAGCAATTCCTGCATAAAAATCCTTACCAAAGTCACGTCCAACAATAAAGAGAACGGCGGTCAAAGTTTGTACTTTGTGCTTTTTTGTGTCTCATGCAACACCCACAATGCCAATGATGATCGTACAAAATGTGTACACGAGGACATAAATATTAAACGAGGTTTGAAGTTAAAACTGTGTGCTGCGCTCCGCCGACACACAGTCTGATACTGATAGGAATAAAGCTAACGCACAGTTGACGCTCGAATATGCTCATTACTGCCAAGTCCCGTGGGTTGTTACGATAATTAAACTAGGGAGCGTAAATTCCCAAGCCGTATATTTCTCTTGATCTAATGAACTCGGTGGTTTTATAGTTTTAAATTGAATGCAAGCTATTATGTGGAATTAATACACTCAACTCACATTGTCTGTACAGTAGAATACCCAGTGATTCTGATGATCAGCTCCTGAAATAATTCAGATCAAAATATCTCTGTAGCATCAATAGGTATTAATGATGACAATAGAATTCATTGGGAAGGATGCGTGTTCGATTCCCAAATAGGAAGTTGAAACTTTAAAAATTAGTTTCGAGCAGCAGCTGGTGTACAGTGTTTCAAACTCCGGACATATTCGGTCTCTAATTTAAATTTAACGTTGTGCTCTTGGAGCTTGAACATATGTTATTGAGGAGGATGAGGTTGTTATTGAAATAAACTTTTATTCCGTTGTGGTCAGTGGAATTTTGTTTAAAAGGAGATTGGTTTAATTTGTGGTTAGTATGGGTCGTTCTTGAGCCAGCCCCGCATTGTAGGGGTAGCGTGTCTGCCTCTTACCCGGAGGCCCCGGGTTCAATTCCCAGCCAGGTCATGGATTTTCACTTGGACCTGAGGGCTGGTTCATGTTCCACTTAGCCTACGTGATAACAACTGAGGAGCTATCTGACGGTGAGATGGCGGCCCCGGTCTAGAGAACCAAGAATAACGGCCGTGAGGATTCGTCGTGCTGACCACACCACACCTCGTACTCGTAATCTGCAGGCCTTCGGGTTGAACAGCGGTCGCTTGGGGCTGTTGCGCCATGGCGTGTTTTATAGTTCATTCTTGTTGTGGTTTGAAGGCAGGTCCATGGGGGCGAAGGTCTGGTGGGTCCTTGGGTCAGGAAGGTGCGATGCTTGGTGCAGAAAGGAGGGGGATGTGATTGTGGAGGCTTGCAGTATTTAGTGGCGAGAAGGAGGAGTCTTGGCTTGAGAAACTTGATTTTTCTTGACTGCTAGTCACTCAGCCACTCAATCCACCGAGTGATTCTGTGTACTGGGCTCTGGTTGGTTTAGGACTCTTTGTCGGGTGACTCAGCGGATTTCTTCTGGTAGCCTATTTCAGAAATGTGTACACAAGTTAAGATCATAGGGTGATAGAGTATAGAACTAACCATTCTATTCCAGTTACAAGCGATGTCTTTGGGTCGACAGAATTGATCTTGGTAAATGTTTAATTAAAATATCACAATCCTAGTAGAGATTGTCATTCTACCACAAAGTAATATGTATCTAATTATTTAGGTAGTGTTGCTATTCCTTGCTGAATACATTATTTCCGAATCAGACTCCTCTTGCCACATGCAAAAGTAAAATATAGCTTCCACTGAAGTCCCATTTATGAATGTGATGGTATAGAAGCTAGTGAGATGCGTAAGGCGGTGATTAATGTCATTCGGAGTACGACCAGTGCGATTTAATGTTAAGAACGGTACTACTCATAGCACCACTCGTATAGCAAGAGCGCGTTCTGGCCCGAAGAGGAAAGCAACGGCAAACAACCTCACTACTGTACGCCTCATTATAACGTCCCTCCGTTTCCTCTTCTTTTTCGGTTTCCTTACAACCTCATAACACTTGGCGGCGATGTTTGATGTTCGAATCAGCATCCAGGCTGAAGACTAAACAGACTTAAAATTATAAATTTATTGCTGATGTTTAACCTTTTCCTTGCCATGCCCGAGGTAACTCGGATGCCAACATGTGTCTTGCTTTCCCCAAAGCAAGTAAACTGGGATGTCAACATGTCTACCACTGTCCAAACACGAACATATCTCCCGCTGCCCCAAACACTAGTAAAATTGGATGTTATTGTGTCTTCCACCGTCCCAAATACGAGTTAACTCGGATGTCAACATGTGTCCCGCTGTCCCAGACACGAGTTAACTCAGATGTCAACATGTGTCCCGCTATCCCAGACACGAGTTAACTCGGATGTCAACATGTGTCCCGCTATCCCAGACACGAGTTAACTCGGATGTCAACATGTCTCCCGCTCTCCCAGACACGAGTTAACTCGGATGTCAACAATGTGTCCCGCTGTCCCTAACGCGAATAAACTCGGATGTCAACATGTCTCGCGCTGTCCCAGACGCGAGTTAAATTGGATGTCAAACGAAGCTCTCTTCTTCACTTCTGAGTTCAGTCTGACGCTGTAGTTTTGTTGTTCATCACATGTTCTGTTCAGGCGACGGACGATTCATAAGTCACCTTACCGTATTTTGACAATAATTATGCGCCTTTCACAGCTGTCTTCTGAGATGGGTGCACAGAAGTCTAAAGAAAGCATGAAGGAAGATTATATTTTATAATGTTCGGGGAATGATGACGAGCCTGACTTTTGTGAGTATAGTGAAGATAAGCTGCAGTCCGACTCGTTGGCTAAATGATCAGCGTACTGACCTTCGGTTCAGAGGGTCCCGGGTTCGATTCCCGGCCGGGTCGGGGATTTTAATCGCTTCTGATTAATTCTTCTGGCTCGGGGACTGGGTGTATATGTCCGTCCCAACACTCTCCTCATCATATTCAGACAACATACTACACTACCAACCACCACAGAAACACGCAATAGTGCTTACATCCCTCCATAGAGGGTTGGCGTCAGGAAGGGCATCCGGCCGTAAAACAGGGCCAAATCCACATGTGCGACGCAGTTCGCACCCGCGACCCCACAGGTGTGGGAAAAAGCGGCAGGAAAAGAAAGTGAAGATAAGCTGCAGTTCATGTAAACTCGTGTCCTCATCCCGAGGTGTTGCAGCTATTTTCGGGTACACCTCCATTGGAGGTGAGCTGCACGTACCATTTCAACCACATACCAGCCCTCCTGCCATTCTTAAATTTCTGGCAGTACCGGAATTCGAACCCAGACCCCCAAGGACGGGAGTTAATAACACTAACCATTACGCTACGGAAGCGGACTAAGCTGCAGTGAAACAAATTGTAGACGTTTATCAAGCCATTGTCAAGTACTGCTAAAAGAGCCAGGAGGAAACTCTTGCTAATGTCGTTCCATGGCTGTTCTGTAGCTGTGTATAAAAGGTAAGAGGCCCATATTTCGTCCCGTTAGCAGATTTGGATTTGTAGAAATTCAGGAATGTTGTTGACAAGGCAACAAATTGGTGTGCATACATATATAATACAGAATATTTTCTACACTTTGCACAAGCTTCATTGACATTCTTTTAACGAATGATAGTCATTATTTGGCATGAACATTACAAGAAACTAGCAAAAATTTGTTCCTAATTTCATCCCCCCCTCAAAATTTATGAAAAGTACAATTCATTTTAATATATCTGTCCTTTCTAACCATACCAAACACTTTCCTTATAATGAATTACTTGAAGGCCATTTACGAAAAATGTTTTCTTGGTTTTCTTTTTAACATAGCTTTTCAGCCTGGTTGAAGGGAATTTGAACGCTTTACTTTCACGCTCTTAACCCATGACCTTTTAACTCGCTGCCTTAATAGCCTTTTTCATAGCCTCCTTATCCCACTGCTTGGGTTTCCCATCTGAAAATAATAATAAACTTCATAAATGACAAATAATGGGAGGGGGACGAAATTACGAACATTCCCTGATTTATTATAATAGTTCCTACAGTAATTCACGCCAACCACCTAACTGTGGTGATTACACGTCAGAAACTACACCACACGACTGAAATGCAATCCGGAATTTGTTACACATATCAGTGCTCACTCTTGGAATGACAGGCTCTTAATTTGAAAGCTGCAAAAACTCTGCTCATCATGAAAAATGAATCCTCCTTGTACACGGAAACTAAACGTGGTGAACACAACCAGCTCTCGCAAAAAGACAACGCATGTGTGCGCGGCTAGGCATTAGGTACCAACCGTGCAAACAGGAAATCCTTAGGGTAACGAAATTAGGCGAGGGGACGGAATTTAGTCTCCCTACCTTGTAAAGTATTTTTAGCCTATTTCAGTCATTGTCGAAACGTCCAGAAATATTTAGCATGGGATATTTAGAAGGCTGATAAGAACTCTGAAGTAAAATGGTTAAAATGAAACGTGACGAATCAAATGCGTCGGTTGGAATGAAATAGAAGTAAAGCAAAGTCATCTGCCTAAAGGCCACGAAGAACTTTAGAATGGTGGAAGGTAAAGGCTTCCACTATACGGAACTTCGGCACTTGATGGGGTAGAGTGCTTAGTTTTCTGCTTGGCCGCCTTTGCTCCCAGGAATTAACCTGGTACTCATTTTTGGAGTAGTCTGAGTGAACCTCAGGGCCATGTGCACCTCTGGAAGTGTAAAGCTCGTTTTTTATTTCGACTTCCTGGCGGGGAATCGAACCTACGACCTTCCAGATGAAACTTGTGCAATCAAACTTGTGTAGAATGATAAATTAAATTATGCCAGCCTTTATTAAGCTAAATAGACTTTCTGTAGCATGGCAAAATTAGAATAGAAATTTGAATTTATTGATTAGAATTTGCCACAGAGGCTAAGGAGCCCCTTTATGTTGCATCTACACTGAAAACAATACACATTACAATTATAACAGAAAACAGAGGGGAAAAAATTAGACTAAAATCGGTTTTAAACTGAAAAGCATACACGTAAACATTATAAACAGAAACTGCATTATAATAATATACAGTGGTTAACCTTAAGTATTACAAACATAGAAATAGGTTATCTTGGTTGTAGTAAGGAGTTCTACGGATGATTGACAATGAGTTAGTGTAATTATCTGAAATACTGCCAAAGTAATGAATCAATTTACTGGGTAGTGAAATTACTAATGTTAAAATATTATAATAATTATAATTTAAAATGTGCGCCAGTTGAAACTCCTCTGCTGGAGGAAGTCTGAACTTTATTGACGGTGTTAATTTTCAAGTTTCTCAGAAGATGTCACTACCTGGAAATTTTAGAGTTTTTGAACTGTGTCATTTTCGACGTATTTTTGTTTTGCTTGTAGTAAGAAGTCTGAACTTTCTCTTCTAGAGGACACTACTGCAGATCAACAATAGTACACCTAGTGCGGAGTGAAAGAACTATTTTTTTTGGAGAAAATTTTATTTCAAAAGTTTGTTTCTTGTTAAATTTCTTTCTGTTATTGTTTAAGTTGGCTGTATACCCCTCTCTTTCCCCTTGTTTTGTATTTAGCCAATCCCGAATTTCTTTAATTAATTTCTGACCTATCGGATCTATCTTCCCCCAACTTGAATATGTTGCTGTATCCTACCCAATAAAGTGCTTGTGGGAGGGTGTTTTCATTCCCCTAACGCCTCGAACCTTCCGCGAGAGGATATAAACTGCTGATTTTTGGGTCTCCGGGCCACTTCTGTTCCATCCTTTCGTGTGTAAAGTACATAGCAGGGGGCGGGAAGCGCCTCTTTCTTCTCCAGCTGTTCAACACCAGGTAATGGCCTCTTAATAACTTCTTTTCTTGCTAGGTCGGCAGTTTAACTCTCGGGGCGGGTTCGAAGCGTTTCCACTATGTAACCTTTTCCTAAAATGTAACTACTCTTTTCATCTATTCTCTTTTAAAGCTACATATTGGGATAGAGAGTGCTAACCCTCTCGACCTCCCACTCATATTGTTTTGAGGTGAACTTAGTTCTCACAACCTATTCTTCCTTGACGTAATGTAAATTGTTTCTTGTTAAGTCACCTCTTTAGTATGGGATTAGCCCTTGTATTAACGGCCTAGTGCCAAGTAGGTCTTAAACAAAGTGTATCAGGAGTGCAAGTTCGCCTCCTCTCAAATTGTTATTTTAGAGGTCATGTAATCAACCTTCTTTTCATTTAATAGACCTCAGTAGGTTGGGTATTTTACCCCTGTGTATATGTCCTTAGAGGACAGCTTGAAGGTGGAGTTTGGTGTGGCCCGTAATTGGCCTAAACTTTGAGAGCGGATTGCTCTTTTGGGAATTTGACTTTTGTATGCCTCGAGGAGGCTTTTCTGTGTAAAGAGGAACTAGTGCTCCAGGGCATGATTGGGGCCTTCTGCCCCTTTGTTGAATTTTGTATATCGTAAGGTTGGGCTTCTAGCTCAAGAATAGTGTGTTTGGCTCTCGGAGCCCAAATCCTGTAATCTCTGTAATTGTACATTTCAAATTGTGTTTCGGCCACCAAGTACCTGTTCTATGTGTTATTACTTATCTTGAAAAGAAAATATAACCTTGTTAAATTTTAAATTAATTTTACTTTTGTAGCCTGGGACCCGTTCACACCCGCACCTTCTTTCACCACTAGCTACCGCTAAACCTCGGTAACAAGTGGTAGCAGAGCGTGGTTGAATGGGTCTCAATTTAGCCCCTTTTGACGGCTAAACATTGTTGTGTTCCGAACTCTAACTATTTTCTCAGTTGCTGGAATTTTTTGAGTTTTTCAAAATTGTTCTGTCATCATGCCCGGACCTCGCGATGTTCTCCATCTTAACTATTTGCGCAAGGAGGAGTTGATCTATGAATTAACTATCAGAAATGTGCAATCTGGAGGCACGGTTGCGGTAGACACCAACAAACTTACAGAATCCCTTGATTTGCCCATTTCCATCCTCAATTTGGGAGAGAAAGAAATTGACGACTCTCTTTCCACGATCACCGAGAATACTACTGGGCTAGCATCTGTAGTTAGTTTTTTTGATGAAAATGATCCTTCTCCTAATCAAATTAAGCGTGTGCAAGCCAGGCTATATCACTTTTCAAATAGAGTTAACGATCTGTTGTCTCTAAAGTTGAATGACGTTCAGAGGAAGGAGGCTAGTACGTTGCTTGAAAGTATTTCTGAATTATCTAGCAAGGTCACTCAATTGTTAACTGGGGAAGTTCCTCCCAAAATTGATCAACCCACCACGATGAATGTAGGTAGCGAGGAAGTGCCTCCTAAGGGAGAAGCCAATAGGATAACCGTTGCTGCTCAAACTATCTCTGCCCCATTGGACAACGAGTCTGAACGCCGTGCATCGTTGAGTAACATCCGTTCTGAATTAACTTCCTTGCCATTGAAACCTTTACCTACTATGTCACCCGGGTTCAGCAGTCTGCCTCATCCATTGGCAATGTTGCTCAGAGGTATCTCTAAATTTTCCGTTAATACCACCAGTGAAGTAATTTCCTTTTTAAGATTTTTAGTTCAATTTCAGGATCATGCCCTTGTTTTTTCTCTTTCTCCATGTCAAATTTTGCAAATTATCTATCCGTATGCTATTGGTATTCTCTCTGATAAAATCGTAAGAGCCATTGCCGAGCAATCATCTATTGAGGATTTCCATGCCCACTTGCTAGCTAACTTCATCCCGGCTAGGGCCAGGTCCTCCCTTATTCAGAAGTACTATTATCGGGTACAGCGCTTGGATGAAAACTTGGCAGACTTCATCCAAGATATTAAGTTTTATACTAGGGTGTTTGCTCTTCACTTCCCTGAGGATCAGATTGTACAAGCTATTGTGGAAGGGATCTCACCACCCTACAGGTCATATTTGTGTTTCGCGGCGTGCCCGCAAACTTTCTCGGAACTTGACGCATTGGCCGTCTCAGCGGAAGGAGTTAGATACGCCGATTCTTTGCGTGTAGCGAAAGAACCCCCGCCTTCCTTTAGTAATACTCGGCCTCCACCTCGCCGATCAGTCACCCCTCGTAAATGTTATGCTTGTGGGTCGCCTGACCATCTGCGCAATAAGTGTCCACTGATCAAGTCAAGTGGGACAAGGAATGGAGCTGGTTTATCACAAGGCTGTTTTAAATGTGGGGCTTTCTCACATATCGCCAAGAATTGCCCAAATTCGAATAGCACCCCCTCCTGCTCAACTTCTGGAGCAAATTCCACCTATGCCAATAATAAAAAGTGACTAGTGGCTTCGGCTGAGTCGACTAATCCATCTTCCCGAGACTCAGCCCCTGGTAAACAGGTTGTAAATTCAGGGAACGAGCAATTTTCAAATTCATCTTTTGAATGCCCCAAAGAGTGTCTTAGGATTGCGGCGGATTCCCCCGCACCTATTCCTTTTCTTAAGATTGAGTTAAATAATGAGCCTATAACCGCTCTATTAGATTCAGGCAGTGTCTGTTCGATTATTTCGGCTGATTGGTATTCAAAATTGAAATCTGTTTGCAAGCTTCCTAACTATTGTTTGTCTGCGATCCAATACGTTTCGGCTAATTCCTCTCCATTAGAAATTCTCGGTTCCTTATATGTCAAAATTCGTATTTTTAAATTTACATGGAAAGTTAAATTGTTTGTGGCCAAGCACTTGTCTTGCCCCATTATATTGGGAGCGGACTTTACTTCTCACACTGGTCTTGTGCTCGATCTTCAGAGTAGGTCTTGCACTTTCAAATTTGCCTCTAATTGTAAAATCCCATTATTAAAGTGTAATTCTGCATCATGTTCTTCTATTTCGCCTCCCCAGGATGAGATGTTGTTAGACCTTAGACATCTACCTGAGGAGCAGGCTGATAGTATTCGCAAATTGTGTCAGTCCTTTCCAGAGGTGTTCTCTGATACTCTTGGTGTTACTGACCTTATTGAATACAAAATTGAGGTCACGGATTCGATTCCTCTCCGTTTTCCACCTTATAGGCTATCTCCACCTAAAATGAAGGCTCTGAAAGAAATTATCGATCAGATGTTGAAGGATGGTATTATTAGGCCCTCTAAGTCAGCGTATTCTTCGCCTATTTTTCTAGTCCCGAAACCACAAGGGGGCTTCAGGCCTGTCATTGATTACAGGGCTCTCAATCGGAAGGTGGTGTTACAATCTGTGCCCCTTCCCGACCTTCATTCTTGTTTTTCATGGTTTCGTAAGGCCAAGTTCTTTACTATCTTGGACTTGAATCAGGCCTATAATCAAATTCCCCTTGCCGAAGAGTCTAAACACCTTACAGCGTTTGCCACGGACTGGAATTTATATGAAAACAACCGCGTGCCTTTCGGGCTCCCCACGGGAGCAGCTGTACTCACTAGGCTGCTAGATAGGGTCTTCTCCGACATCAAATTTGAGTACTTGTATCACTACTTGGATGATGTCGTCGTATTTTCGGAGACCTTTGAAGAACATCTAGATCATCTGCGAGAAGTTCTCAATCGCCTTCGTCAGGCTGGGTTAACTGTTAAGTTGTCCAAGGTTGCCTTTGCTAAGCCCTCTATGTCATTCCTAGGGCATATTGTGTCACCTGATGGTGTTGCAGTCGATCATTCGAGAACACAGGCCATCCGTGATTTTAAACCCCCTAAGGACATCAAAGGTATTGCCAGGTTCATTGGTATGGTGAATTTCTTCAGGAAGTTTCTTCCTAACTTCGCTAACAGAGCGGCGCCCTTGAACCTTCTTCGTAGGAAAGGCATCAAATTCGAGTGGGGACCTTCTCAACAAGCCGCTTTTGAAGATCTTAAATTAGCTCTCTGTAATGCCCCGGTACTTGCTATGCCTGACTTCTCAAGGAAATTCATCGTCCAAACCGACGCGTTGTCGTCAGCAGTAGCTGCAGTCCTTCTTCAAGAGACTGAACTAGGGAGGCGACCCATCGCCTATGCATCTAGGACTTTATCGGCTCAAGAAGCCAAGTATTCTGTCTATGAGCTCGAAGGGTTGGCAGTCTTATTTGCCTTAGAGAAGTTCCGTCCTTATCTGGAACATGTCAAATTCGACCTAGAGACAGATAATCAAGCCTTAAGCTGGGTCTTAGGTAGACCGCGTCGTACCGGTCGTATAGCCCGTTGGGCCATCCGTATTTCTGCCTTCCAGTTTGATGTTAGGCATATCAGAGGTACCGAAAATGTTGTTGCTGATGGACTCAGCCGTATGTTTTCCAACGACGTCGAGACCCATGAACCGGTCGACAGTTCAACACCTTCCGAGTCCATGCTATCTGATGTTAATGCCATCTTAACAGATCCTCCCATGCTCTTTAGGGATATCGAGAAATACCAACGTGAAGATCCGACGCTGGCTCCGATAATGGAAACCCTTTCTTCTGGGAAACATGTTGTCCCTTATGTTCTGAGGAATGGTGTTTTATGTTGCCCTTCGAGGCATGACAAGATGATGAAGGTTGTCGTTCCAGCTGTTCTTGTGCCTATGATCTTCAAATACTATCATGAGACCCCAGTGGGGGGGCATCTTGGAATCTTTAAAACTCGTGAAAAGATTCGTGAAATGTTCATCTGGAAAGGTATGGACGGTGAAATCCGTGAACTTGTAAAAGCTTGTAAATCTTGTTTGATCAGTAAACCCACCATGTCCACCAAGGTAGGCCTTTTGTCTTCCCATCAAGCGTCACGCCCCATGAAACGCCTGTATATTGATTATGTAGGACCCTTCCCCCAGTCGAAGGGAAATGCCAACAAGTTCATCTTTGTATGTGTAGATGGTTTTACCAGATTTTCTTGGTTATTTCCGACTAAGCTGGCTACCGCTCAGTCCACCATTACTTGCCTAAATTCTATTTTTGCTTCTTTTGGTCCGTGCCAATATATTGTGTCTGATAATGCTAAGGCGTTTACATAAAATCTTTTTCGTAAATTCTGTTTTGACTTGTCCATCTCTCATGTAACTACTTCTGCTTATTACCCTCAAACATCTCTGGCTGAACGGGTTAACCGTAATCTCAGGTCCGCGCTTATTGCCTATCATCATGAAGATCATTCCAGGTGGGACACGTCCCTGCATTGGTTAGCTTTTGCTTTGAATTCAGCGGTTCATGAATCACATAAATTTACTCCAGCCTCGTTGATGTTCAAGTTTGTTCCCAACACGCCGCTCTCTAAACTCTGGTCTCTGAGTGACATTCTACCCGAGACAATAGATCCGGACAACATTAAGGATCTTTGGAAGAAGGCTAAAGCCAATCTTAAGGTGTCTCATGAAAAGGTTAGGGAAAGGTATGATCGTGGACGGAGACCCACCCCTTTGAAGGTAGGTGACCAAGTTATGGTCAAGAACTTTGTTCCCGCGGGCAAGCTTGCCCCCAGATTTCATGGGCCTTGTATCATTCTCGATTTTCTTACGCCGGTTACGTTGTTATTAAGTAATCCAGCCACCGAGAGGATATTTAGGGTTCACCTGTCACAGGTGAAACCAGTGTAAATTTTGTGTCAACTTCCTTCATATAATTTAATAGGAATATGAAGGTTATATTTTTTTTGAGTTTCCACTCTTAAGGCATTCTGCTCCTCCTATAATATTTTGTTTTATATGTAAGCTTTTTGTAAAACCTTCCCCGATCCGTTAAACTGCCATTTTGTCCTTACCACGGCCATTACCACGCTCCCGTCTCCTGCTATACACACTGTGGCTTGCTTATATTAAAGGCCATGGATATCTGCACGCCGCTGGCCCCTCAACCTCTCCACAAAGCCTGTGCCCTCAAAAAAGATGATGGTCCAACAAATTCTGCCGCCTAGTTTTATTGTTTCAGTGCCCCCGCAGCCGCGTGGCGCCGTGCCACAACTGGGCTAGAGGAAGGGCCCCCTCGACCCCAGCGAGGACGACATGTGCACGGCGAGCCGGAGCTCTCCTCCCGGCCAAGGCTGATGTGCGGTGCACGACCTGCTACTTGCCCGCAGCCTTTATATGTTCACCGCGGGCGCGGCGTGCTTCTACTCCACTGCTCCCCTCATAGTGCGGGCGAACGGTATCTCAGGGTACTTGAGGGGCCCGGGCGGCCTCCTCTGAACGCAAGCAGTGGCGGCTGGCCTGGCCGTTAAAATCATCAACGTGTGAAGTACATATCCAGCTATATGGACATTCCAGTTCAACTTTAATACCTTTTCTTGGGAATTCTACAACAAAATCTGGTGGACTTAGAAAATGTTTCCTCAACTTTAACACTAAAGTTTTCCTTCTCAATTCAACCTTCTACAAACATTAAGACAGTACTTCCGCTGTTACTACAAGATTTTTTGAAACTGAATCAAACCAAATTAAGAAAATCTTATAAACTCTTCTGCAATCAATCTTCATATCCACATCATAACTTGGACCTTGTTTCAAACAATTGCATGTGTCACCCCTGGAGGAACTTTTGGGGGGGAGGTCTGTACCGGGCGGTACACCTCCACGCCGCTAATTTAAAATGTGCGCCAGTTGAAACTCCTCTGCTGGAGGAAGTCTGAACTTTATTGACGGTGTTAATTTTCAAGTTTCTCAGAAGATGTCACTACCTGGAAATTTTAGAGTTTTTGAACTGTGTCATTTTCGACGTATTTTTGTTTTGCTTGTAGTAAGAAGTCTGAACTTTCTCTTCTAGAGGACACTACTGCAGATCAACAATAGTACACCCTAGTGCGGAGTGAAAGAACAATTTTTTTTTGGAGAAAATTTTATTTCAAAAGTTTGTTTCTTGTTAAATTTCTTTCTGTTATTGTTTATGTTGGCTGTATACCCCTCTCTTTCCCCTTGTTTTGTATTTAGCCAATCCCGAATTTCTTTAATTAATTTCTGACCTATCGGATCTATCTTCCCCCAACTTGAATATGTTGCTGTATCCTACCCAATAAAGTGCTTGTGGGAGGGTGTTTTCATTCCCCTAACGCCTCGAGCCTTCCGCGAGAGGATATAAACTGCTGATTTTTGGGTCTCCGGGCCACTTCTGTTCCATCCTTTCGTGTGTAAAGTACATAGCAGGGGGCGGGAAGCGCCTCTTTCTTCTCCAGCTGTTCAACACCAGGTAATGGCCTCTTAATAACTTCTTTTCTTGCTAGGTCGGCAGTTTAACTCTCGGGGCGGGTTCGAAGCGTTTCCACTATGTAACCTTTTCCTAAAATGTAACTACTCTTTTCATCTATTCTCTTTTAAAGCTACATATTGGGATAGAGAGTGCTAACCCTCTCGAGCTCCCACTCATATTGTTTTGAGGTGAACTTAGTTTTCACAACCTATTCTTCCTTGACGTAATGTAAATTGTTTCTTGTTAAGTCACCTCTTTAGTATGGGATTAGCCCTTGTATTAACGGCCTAGTGCCAAGTAGGTCTTAAACAAAATGTATCAGGAGTGCAAGTTCGCCTCCTCTCAAATTGTTATTTTAGAGGTCATGTAATCAACCTTCTTTTCATTTAATAGACCTCAGTAGATTGGGTATTTTACCCCTGTGTATATGTCCTTAGAGGACAGCTTGAAGGTGGAGTTTGGTGTGGCCCGTAATTGGCCTAAACTTTGAGAGCGGATTGCTCTTTTGGGAATTTGACTTTTGTATGCCTCGAGGAGGCTTTTCTGTGTAAAGAGGAACTAGTGCTCCAGGGCATGATTGGGGCCTTCTGCCCCTTTGTTGAATTTTGTATATCGTAAGGTTGGGCTTCTAGCTCAAGAATAGTGTGTTTGGCTCTCGGAGCCCAAATCCTGTAATCTCTGTAATTGTACATTTCAAATTGTGTTTCGGCTACCAAGTACCTGTTCTATGTGTTATTACTTATCTTGAAAAGAAAATATAACCTTGTTAAATTTTAAATTAATTTTACTTTTGTAGCCTGGGACCCGTTCACACCCGCACCTTCTTTCACCTCTAGCTACCGCTAAACCTCGGTAATAATAATAATAATAATAATAATAATAATAATAATAATAATAATAATAATAATAATAATAATAATAATAATACTTGCAGCAAAGGCAAACGGAAAATGAGATAATTCAGCGCACATACTACGTAAATTAATGTTCCATTAATTAATACCTTTTGTTTGCATTCAATGAGTAACTCTAAACAGGAATTCGGCAGGTTTTTTCGTTTGTGTTAATATTGAATAGAGTATTATATTACTAGCACTCCCGTTTATACATACCCGTCCAGCAACTGTTGTTCAAACGGTGCTATTTCAACTTCCAAAAAATACAACGGTATTTCGTCCAAGTACATTACAGTACTTGAATACTATCGACTGCCATGAGCAATCCAGATCAAAAAAGATGTAATTCCTTAAAATTTGTACCTAACGCGATCATGGGTACGTCTCCCACCCCGCCATGGCCTACAAAGCGACCGCTGCTCAACCCGAACGCCTACAGATTACGAGGTGTAGTGTAGTCAACACGACGGTTCCATCTGCCATTATTCTTGACTTTCTAGACCGGTGCCGCCACCTCACCGTCAGATAGCTTCTCAATTGTAATCACGTAGGCTTTTCAATTCGTAATATAATGTATATTATGTTAGCTTTAATTACGAACGTTACAGAAGTATTAAAACCTTGATAATTTTATATCGTCCTTGAAGAAACAAAACCTCGTATCTCACAATGCACTTCCTGTCCATTATAATCCTTAAGACTGGTCACAGCTCCCAGCCGTGAAGATGCAGTCCTTGAGAACAATGTTCGTTGTGTTCATTTTCCTTTGCACGTGTGTAAAGGAAATTTAACCTCGCCATACAATACTGTAGGAATATATGTTTGATGATGTATGTACGCACTCCTACAGTGTACTGTATTTAAGGCTCTTTTTCTTTACACTTTCGCATACACTTACACAATGTTCTGATGGACTGCATATCCATATGTGGCTGGGAGGTGTGACCAGTCTTAAGGAAAATAATGGATAGGACGAGCTTTGTGGCATACGAGGTACTGTTTCTTTTTTCCCCTTTTCATTCCCCTCCCTGAAGGGGAGGGGCAGGCCACCTTGAAGGTTACGCCTTCACCCTGGCCAGGAGTTTCGGCTGGTTGGGAAGGGGGGGATAGTATGAGGAGGAGGGTAATTTGAAGTAAGGAATGAGGAGGTGTGTAAATACCTGGGATGTGTTTAAGGAATGGAAATTTAGAGAAGAGTACTAAGAGGGAAATGAAGAGTTAGTACACGAGGGTGCTAGGGGTAATTTGGAGGTCAAGGATGTGAAATAAGGAAGAGATAAGGACGAGGGAAGTGAGTAAGAGACGGAGGAGATCGGCTGTGGGTGATGCTGGATGAAAAAAGCTAGGTGGGGGAGGGTAAGAAAGGTTATGTTGACTAGGTGGATGGAATGGAGAAGCTGGCCGAGGACGGTGACGGGATGTGATAGGGCGGTTCAAAAGTTGGGGAGGAGAGCGTGACAGTTCGACCTGATGGTGGCGGCCGTGACGATGTGTACCATTGGCGATAAGATGCTGGGCACCGTCGGGAGTCTGAAGATGTAGTCTCAATAAGTATGTGGGTCCAGATGCGTTGTAAATCCGGGCAGTCCTGCCAGGCGGAGTTCATTGACGATGTCTTCTGGTGGTATTAGCGGGTCCACTCCGCAGACGACGCAGGTGCATTCGGGCGCTTGTGGCGACGATCGTAGACGTGCCGTATCTGCAGGAGGAGAAGTGGCGCTGTCATCGGCGGATAACTGGACACTTGTATGCGGAGAACTAGGTTGGTCAGGGGTGGAACGGATGGGGAGAGAAGACGTGAGAAGGGAGGAAGGATGGCACATAACGGTCGTGATTATAGGAATATTGGAGGAGGTTTAAGCACAGGTGGTTGTTGTGGTGGTAGTGGTATTAATGGTGGTGGTGGTATAAGATGAGGACGAAGTCTGTGGAGTTGGTATCCATGGAGGTGGTAATGTTGTTGCAGGCTTCCCAAAAGCATCGGCGAAGTACGGCGGACAAAGTTCCACTCGATTCCAGGAGGTGGATATGTACACACCGTCCTGCATCAATTGCTGTGCGGCGTCTTCTCTTGGTAGTTGTATAAGAACCGGACTTGTTGGGACAAAGTCCTCCCGGACCCGAGATACATTTGTAACTGGGATGCAGTTAATGCGGAAAAAGTGGAGTAGATCGTCTTCAGAATAGTCGAGTTCAACATCGTGGATAATACAGTTTCGCATGATGGGAAGGCCGACTTCCAACTTGGTGTCAGGCCGATTTACTGATTGAGGTCGGCTGGGTGTTATAGTAAAGTTGTGGAATCCCCCGGCCGAACAAAAAGAGTCGTTGAGTGGAATTAGTGATTAGTCCACTTCCGAGATGATGCTGTGTGGATCTTGGCTATGGAAGCGATGATGATTGACTGTTCCTTCACCGACGATCTATTTATGTGCATTGAGTGTTGCATAATTAGCCTGGTGGAGCGTGAAATACTGTTCGTGTTGACTTGATATAGGCTTTTGGGCATATGCCGTGTCAAAAAACGTATCGCAGAGAACTTTGTTCCGCGTCTTCAGAAGAAAATCTCCACTGTTCACGAGGAAGACTTGTACAATAATAAAGGTTTGAATTTAAGAATCCTTCACCGCTGGTCGCTGTAAATGGTACGCTCATTCGTCACCAGATGGCTCGCCGAATGCTGTCACAGTGAGAAGCGACGGCACCATTAAGCCCCCGTTAAAATGTTCCCGTTACACCGTGTGTGCGAGATAAGTAACCGAGAAGCCATCAGACCAAAAACCTATATTATGTCTACAAGTACGGGCAGTTAAAGTATCTATGTTAACTGTTCGTGTTGTCCAAATACAATTCTTGGTATGAGGTAATTTAGGCAAATATAAAAAAGAACCTTCGGGATATTTCTACAGAGTACACTAATGGCCATTCGATGTTATGGTCAGCTAACTGGTTCGAACCACTCAGCTATTTTTCGGCAATTCATCATAATATTGTCGTTGAATTTACGACAATATGACTATCAGCATTACATTTGGGATAGGTTCATTTATCATTCGTCCAATATTCAGTGAAAGCTGTTAAGTACAATAGAACACTCTCCTCGTTAGAGCCTTTACCTTCAATCCTTCGCACGGGGACGGATTTCTTTACATCAAAGACTCATGATTTGTACTACATATCAGTGCAAACTTTACTACAAACTTGAAAGAAACCGTTGTGGTATTTCAACAACAAAGTTCAAAAATTAGATATTGCCGTTGTCGGGACAAATCCTCATATGTGATAATATTTTTGGAGATATACTGACCCGCAGCACATACATTATGAAGAGCGGGAATGCCTTGACGCTCTGCACACAATATTGCACCTTAGATGACAGAACCTTACCGGCCAAAGTTCTAAGCAAAAATATTTCACATAGGAGGTTTTGTCTCGGCAGCGACGAGATATGCAATAAGAATTCTACTGAAGGAGTCGACTCATGATTTAATTGGACAGCGTAGTAACCTTCCGTTCATGGGACCACGGGCTCGATTCCTGACCGTGAGGAGATTTTAGCTGCGACTGGTTAGTTCCTCTAGCTCGGGGACTGGGTGTTTTTCATCGTCCCAATACACATTCTCATTTACATACGAGGGTTGTAAGTAAAGTATTGGCAATATTGATAGAACACAATATTAAATTAACTAACAAGTAAAATTGCACTACATTCCTTCAGTGTAGCCATCCGCAAAGTATATTACCTTTTACAAAATGTAGAGAAGCCGTTGGGGACCGTTGACAAGGCATCCTCCATTTATCACAACGACGGAGCGCTCTACTGAGCTAAGTGCAGATGCCACGTCAGGAAATCGGCGGCGTCGAAGGGGTTCCTTCAACTTCGGAACAGGTGAAAGTCACAAGGACTCATGTCAGGTGAGTACGGAGAGTGATCCACGACTTCATTCCGACCCGCACGAAACGCATTGACTCATCGTGACCGTCCTATACGGTAATACATTCTCGCCACAGGTTTCATAGTATACTCGATAGCATACTGATCCACTTCTGCCATGGATAAACTTGACTTTAATTCACGAACGCTGATCACCTTTTGAAAACACGCTTTAGAGCGGTAAAATCGACTATCTTCACTTCAACGCCATACAGCAACAACACTCCCAAATGGATGCCCGTCAAATGCACACTACACATCGACAACAGCGCCACCTGACCGCTCCCATATCCTATTTGCGTACGTCCATTTGCCTGGTGTGAAAATGGAATACCGAGGAAAAAACACCTTCAGGTCTGCTGACAGTGAGGTCGATCCCACTATATTCCGGATGCAAGCTCACAGATGCGCGGCCCAAACCGCACGGCCAACTAGCCCGGTCAAACCCAGAAGGAATAAAAATAATATGGTATATTTGTAGAAAGGATTTACTACCTATGATTTAATCAGGAAATATGTAATTCCTCAGGTCTCAAAACTTTTGATTTAAGAAGAATTTTTAACGTGTGATGCTTGCAGCTTCAAAGCTCCACTTTAACACGCACTTCATCTAATGCAGGGTCAAACTTTTCTCGTGAACGCTGCTGAACTTGTAAGTACCCTTCACCTAGTACACATTACTCTACTTCCTGAGTAATGTAATAAAGTGGAAAAAAGCTTCATCTACAGAAATTTCAACTCACATAAACACATGGCTCATACTTTTAAAACCAAGTAGTTGTCAATTTCTTTTTTTCATTACCATGAAGGTTTAATTTTACGTGTTAAGGAAACTTGCTAATTTATAGCACCTAGATGTTGACATCAGTTTCTTCTCCCTCTATCCTCGTACCTAATATATTATACTGTACTTGTATGCTAGCAGATCGCATGAGACAGTCCACTGTGGTAGACCGTACATGTGTCTAATGGATTATCAGAATAGAAAGAGGAATTTCAAGAGAAATTCCAAACCTCGAAATAAACACTAACAACTAAGAATAAGTAAAATAATCATATTTTAATTATCAGTGATATAGAATTGAAATAAACAACAACAGTAAAATATAAACCGAGCTCAAGTCGCTAAGTGAATTCTCAATAAATGAAAATAATTATCCTTCTAGTGAGTCGACTCTTCATCATGTAATCAATTAATTAATTTTACATACAAATGCTAATTTTCTGTTTAAAATCTTATCATTTAATAAAATGATTAACAATAAATTCCCAAGAATAATTTATCTCGAATGAAGATTAAGTGATCTCTTGAGTTGTCCAAAGTTTACAATTTACAACATAACTCTTCACATAATTGGTTCAATCTTACAGCATATTCATGGCATTATTTCATTTAATTTTACAAACATTTACACTTTAGGCTTAAAGAAAAATATTACAATCTCGCCTAAATCATAGTCCTCTACATTTCATTATAAATTCATTTAAGAGGGAAATAGATAGATAGATAGATTTATTTTAAGTGGCAAAGTTATGGACACGTGTCCCTGTCTTACACTTAACCAGAGAAATACATAATTAACATAAAAACATGTAACATACTGAATAAATGAAAAAAGAGACAGAAACAAATCAATACGGTACTATGCTATCCTGCTGTATATAAAAATAACTATTATAATACACAATATAAATTAAGATTTTGCTTCCTACGAAGAAATTAACATACAACAAAGAACGAATTACAATTTCAATAATAATAATAATAATAATAATAATAATAATAATAATAATAATATAGATAAACCTACTAATATTTACAATTAATTTGTCCATTTCCAGAAGTATATCACATTGACGAATGTTCAGTTTTCATGTGTTTACTGTGGATGAAAAACATTGCCAAATGGGGATAGGGATAAGGATAACTATGCAGGAAACCACAACTGAGAACTTTCTAACACTGTTGATGAATAAGAAGAAGAAGAAGAAGAAGAAGAAGAGGAAGAAGAAGAAGAAGGACCATGAGGAGAAGAAGAATGAACAGAAGAAGAAGAAGAAGAAAAAGTAGAAGAAGAAGAAGAAGAAGAAGAAGAAGAAGAAATAAAAGAAGACTGTCGTACTACGAGCTCGTTTCATAGAGATATTTTGAACACATACTTTTAAATCTTCCGTGGTTTGATATCCCTCTGACCTCCTGCGGAAGGAAGTTCCATTCACGGCTTGCCACAACAGTGAAGGAATTGTTGTAGGTTGAGGATTTATGCTTAGGAATAGCGAGCAATGTCGAGCTCAGCGCTCTGGTGGTTTTATCATGATGTTCAGAAAGGCTATGAAATCGTTCATACAGGTAAGATGGGGATTTTAAGGTAAGGATTGGTGCAATGAAGTCAGGGTACGCAGCTTGCGTCTGTCTTCAAGGCGTAGCCATCCGAGGTCGACGTAAGACTGGGTAACATGATCTGAAAATTTCAGATTACATATAAATCTTACACAGGCATTCTGTGCACGTTGTAGTTTATCTCGAAGCTCGGTTTTCACATCTTTGTAAACTACGTCACAATAATCGAATATTGGAAGAACGAGGGTTTCAACTAGTTCCTTCTTTAAACTGAACGCAAAAGTAAATTTGAAATTGTTTAATGTGTGCAACGTAGCAAAAACTCGTCTACTCACAGATATTATCTGATCCGTCCACGATAGGTGCTGGTCAATGGTTACTCCGAGATTTTTTACGCTCTTGCAAAAGGTCAAAACTTGATTTTGAAGTTGTACGTCGGGGATGGACATACGGAAATTGTCGGAAATAAGTCATGGATGGGCAATTACTATAGTTTGGGACTTTTTTGGGTTCAAAATAAGTCCATGCTGGTAAGACCATTTACTTATGGCCTCTAGATCCATGTTAATATTCTCGATTGCTGTCAAAACGTCTGTTGGTTTTGCATGGATGTACAATTGTACGTCGTCAGCATAGATGTGACGTCTGCAATGTGTCAGCTGATTAGCTAGGTCGTTGATATAGATAGAAAATAGCAAAGGAGCAAGGGTTGACCCTTGTGGGACACTTCTTTTTACATATTGCCACGTAGAAAATGCACCTTGATTGATGACACGTTGTTGACGTTCGTTTAAATAAGCTTCGACCAGTCGTCTGTGAGACAGTGAGCTGAGCGGATGTGCTGAGTGGAGCGCGGAGCAATGGGTATCACGTTGACACAATATAGGATAGCGATCGGCAGATGGAACTGTAAAAAGGGAAGCAGAATGGAAACAAGAATGGAGTTAAAGGGTGAAAAAAGGAAGATGGTGGCTACGTTACTGGTGGCGGCGGTGGTGATGGTGTTGCTGATAATAGGAGGAGTAGAGATTAATCCCGGCCCAGGTCCAGTAGGTTCCATTGGATGGGAAGAGTACGAGGCGATTAGAGAGATGATAAGAGAGGCTTGTCAGACGGAGCAAATAAAAGAAATGTTCCGAGAGTTATCCAGGGAATTTATGGACCTAAAATTGAGTGTCAAAGAAGATGTAAAGGAGTTTTTGGAAGAGGAAGGGTGTAATAAAGATGAATTAGACCTATTGAAGCAGAAGGTAAGAAGCCTGGAGTGGGACCTGAGAGAAACGAAGAGAGCAGTCGAGAAGAGTTTACAAGACAACGTAAGAAAAAATATCTTCATATACGGTGTCCAAGAAGAAGAAAGAGAGTCTAAAGTTGAACTAGTGTACAAAGTGGTAGAAGTTATCCAGAACAGGATGAAGATCAACTTCAGTGAAGTTGATATTGACGATGTACAGCGTGTGAGAAGAGTGAAAGGTAAGAGACCAATTAGAGTGAAATTACTATCGACACTGATGGCGGACATTGTAATAAGAAATTCGAGTAATCTGAAAGGAGAGAAAGTGTGGATAAAACGGGAGATGGACAGGGAAGCCATAGAGAAGAACAGAATTCTGAATAAACATTTAAGAGAGGCAAGAAAACAAGGTCTTAAGGCATATATTAGAGGGCAGCAGCTGATGGTTGGAAACGGATGGTGGAATCGAGTGTGGGGGGCGGGAAGGCTGAAAAAACTTGATGAAGAACACCAACAGCAGCAGAACGTGTCCTTGGCAACAGTGGAAGTAGCAAGGAAGGTCAGTGACGTAGAAAGGAGTGATATTACGGAAGTGAGCGAAGTCCACATCACATCAGGTGCGGGAAGTAGGGATGTGCTGAACAGCAGTGCCAGCAACCAGGTGGACGGAAATGGAGAGTCCTTGAAGAGTCATCACAACACAGAGATGGAGGAAGCAAGTAATGTGCCACAACTGGTGAGGAGTACAGTGAAAATTGTGAATGAAGGTAACAGTAGGCAGGGTAAGAATGCATCCTCTCCGAGTAAAAGGAACACTGAAAATAAAATGGAAAAAAGACAGGCGCTAAATAAGGAAAGATCATTAAGTTTGAAAGATCTGTGGGGAAAGAAAAAAGGCGTAGGTATGGAGAAAGGGAAGGATGACGGGAGAAAAGAGAACGAGGAGAGTTCTGGAGAGGACTCACAGGGAAGAGTGACAAGGAGTAGAGGTGGAAATGGAGAAGCACAGGTGCAAAGAGTGGGAGGGAATAAATAACTAGAGATGGCGATAGGGTTGTGGAATATTGAGGGGTTGATGGGGAAAATAGGGAATAAAGAATTGGAGAAAACAGTAAAGGAGTATGAGATTATTGCCCTAGTAGAGACGTGGTTAGGAAAAGGGATAGAAATTGAATGGGATGGGTATAGAGTAGTCAACGTGATAAAAGAAAAAAGGGGGAGAATGGGAAGAAATCCGGGTGGGATAACAGTTTTAATAAAAAATGAGTTAGTAGAGAGAGTAGAGAGAATACAGAATGAGGTAGAAGGGGTGGTATGGCTGAGAATTAAAATGGGAAATGATGCGAAGGAGGCAATTTGCCTGGCTCTATTATACAACCATCCTAAAGACTCAACTTATGCTAATAAAACATTTTTTGAAGAACTGATTGAAGAAATAAACAAAATGAAAGGATTATATGTGGAAGATGGAATGGTATTGTTAGGGGATTGGAATGCAAGAGTGAGTAATAGGGTACCCGATTATGGGAGAGAGGATAAGGAAGTGAGTGAGTACAGAAGAAATAGTAAAGACAAAGATATAAATAGCTATGGGGTAAGATTATTAGAGTTATGTGCTATAGAAAAATTATATATTTTAAATGGGTGGATGAAGGGAGATAGTAATGGTGAACTGACATTCATCTCATCGAAGGGCGGGAGTGTAGTAGATATAGGAGTTAGCACGGAAATAGCTCTAAAGAAGATAATAAGTTTTGAGGTGACAGAATGTGTGATAACAGAACATATGCCCATCAAGATAAAATTAAGGGGGGAGTATGATGGAGTGAAGAGAAGGGTAGGAAAAAGAGATAGGTATAAGGAGGGATGGAAGTACATTTGGAATGATACCACGATCGAGAGATTGGGAACAGAGTTAAAAGAGAGTGAAGAAAGTATAAGGGTTGAAAGTGAAAGGATGTTGGAAGGAGGGGATGTGGATGAAGTTTTAAAACTAATAGAACGCCCAGTATGGAAGGTGGGTAAGAAAGTGAGAATAAGGGAAGAGATAGACAGAAACATAGGCGCGGGGTGGTTTGATGAAGAGTGTAAGAGGAAACGAATGGTTGTAATGACAGCTCTAGCGGACTTCAAGAAAGGAGGGGAACAAGGGAAAAGAGAGGATTATTGTAAATTAAGAAGAGATTACAAGAAGTTACTAAATGAGAAAAAAAGTGCTGGAAAGAGGCGGAAGCTGAGAGAGTGAACAGGTATTGCAAAGAGAAAAGATTTGATAGGGTTTGGGAAACTATAAATAAGATAAAGAGATCTAGATCGACAGGGGGAGGAACAATGATAACAGAAAATGAGTGGATAGGATATTTTACAGAGCTTTTGGGTGGGAGGGGAGAAGGTCAGGGGGGTATGGAAAAGACGTATATTGTAAAAGAAGTACAAACAGGAGTACAGTTACTAGATGAGGAGATAACAAGTCAGGAAATAGTTAGGGTGTTAAGTAAAGTAAAAACCAAAACAGCGGGTGGGGCAAATGGTATTACTAACAGGATATGGAAGGAAGTAGGAGCAAATGAAGTAATGTTGAAAGTGATGGTGAAATTTTTTAACAAGATATGGGAAACGAATAAATTTCCTAGCGAGTGGAGAAAAGGAGTACTTTGTCCTATATATAAGAACAAAGGAAGTCGAAGTGATCCAAACAACTATAGAGGAATAACACTCCTGGACGCGCTGTCGAAGGTATATACAGGAATTTTAGCTAATAGGATTAAAAATTGGGCAGAGAAATATGGAAGGATTTCGGACTATCAAAATGGATTTCGTAAAGAGAAAAATACTGTGGATAATATATGGATTTTGGATACTTTAATTACGAAGTATGTGAAAATAGCAGGGAAGAGATTATATGTAGCAGCAGTAGATTTAGAGAAAGCCTTTGATGCAGTGAATAGAGAGGCGTTATTTACTAGATTAAGAGAGGTTGGGTTATCGGTAAAAATGAGAATGGCAATAGAAGGAATATATGAGAAAGTATTGGTGATGATTAAACTAAAAGGGGGTGGGTTGAGTAAGTGTATTGAATCGAAAAGGGGTGTGAGGCAGGGTTGTAAGCTATCACCCATATTATTTCTACTGTTTATAAATAATATATTGGATAGACATGGAGGCGAGAGATGGCAATGCCCTTGGATTGGGAAGAGGGAGATACCGGGGCTGCTATTTGCAGACGATTTATTGATCTTGGCATTAACAGCAAAGGGGTTGCAGGAAGGACTAAATGAGGTAGTGGAATATACTAGAAGATGGGCACTCAAGATAAATGTACGGAAGACGCAGATAATGATATGTAGGAAGAGGAAAGCCAAAAAAGAAAAGAAATTCTGGACAGTCGAGCAGCAAGAAATCAGACCAGAAAAAAATGGAGTATTTAGGAGTTATAATTAGTAGTAACGGCACGTGGGAAAATCAGATTAGAAGAGCCAGATATAAAGGGAGGGGAGCACTGGCAGTAGTGGGGATATTAGAAAATAAATTTCCGGATATAAAGTACAAAATACAGAGATTGGTGTTCCAAACAATGGTCAAAGGAAAAATGTTATATGGGGTAGAAATATGGGGATTAGAGGAAAATAGAAAAGAACTAAACCAGGTGGTGGCGAAATTTAGTAAGATTATCATGGGAGTCCCAAACTGTACTGCAAATGTGGGGGCTAGATTAGTATGTAAAGAATCGATAGACACTACTATAGCCAAGAGGGTGATGAAGTATTGGATGAGATTGGAAGAAGGGAAGGGAGGGGATTTAGTACAAGACACATATAGGTTCCAGAAAAATATGGAGAACGAGAGGTATTGGGTAAATAAGTGCAAAAATAAATTACGAAAACTGGGGTTAGGAGATACAGGATATGAGAGGTGGAGAGAAAAGAAAGAATGGGTATGGAGAAGGGTTATAAGGAGAGTTGCCGATATAGAGAGACAGAGTTTAATAATGGAATGTAGAGAAAGAGCCTCACTATCAGTATTTAATAAATTGTTAGAAATCATGAACCCGATAATCGAAGTGGAGGACCGGAAGGGCAAGAGAGGTCTATACTGGTGGATTTTTGGAACTCCTACAAACAGAGGGTGGATTGGTACAGAAAATGCAGGTAGATGTATTCTGTGTGGAGTAAAATGGTCGGACCTACATATATTCATCGAATGTAGGGAGTTAGAAGAGTTGAAAAAGAAAGTGTTGAGTAAAAAAGAGATAGAAAAAGTAGAAAAAATTGAAAAGATGACGGTTTGGCTGGCCAGAGAATGGGGAAGAGGAACAAATATTTCGAAATATTTAAATATGGTTAGAATGAGATTTATAAAGAAATTAAGAGAATAAGGGGTAAAAGAGGGTTACAGAGGAAGGAGATGAAGGAGGTAGACGAAACTGCTAGGTTATATAAAAATTGAAGACAATAATAGGAGTTTGAAGTACAATCTGATTGTATGATGAAAAGAAGATTTGTATATATTTGGAGAGGATTGCATGTGTGAGAGAACGGAGGTGGTAGTTAATGTTAGAAAAAAAAGAATAATAAAGCAACGAGGGATGTGAGTAAGAGGAACTGTTGGACTGTTTAGAAACGGAAATAAGCGGAAGAAAGAGAAGGAATAAGGGAAAGCCAGGTTTGATTGTTGGCAATTCGATGGTTTAAGATTTAAGTTCAAAAAAAAATTAGAGTAGTTTTTTAGTTTTAGTCTAAGACTCGTAAGAGCTATAGAATTGTCAACAAATACATTTGTAAACAGTGTTAGAATATGAATGATAGGGTTAGTGGACAAGAAAGGTGTTTGGATAACATAATAGTAGATAATTTTAAACTCTGGCTTAAAAATTTTAAGAAGTAATGCGTGGCGTAAGGAAGAGGAACTGTTGGACTGTTTAGAGATGGAAAGGATTGATAAGTGATGTGAGGAAACAAGGAAAAGACAGACTTGTTCTGTGGCAATTCCGTGGTTAATTTGTAAGTTAAACTATTTTTTTAAAAAAATGCAATTAGGAAGTAGCTTTAGTTCAAGAGACGCATGAATAAGAAAGAAAAGCGATGAGCAAGGAACTGGAAATTGTCAACAAGTGCGTTTGTATATAGTGTATAAATATTAACTATACGGTATAGTGGAAAGTAGTTAGTAGTTAGCGAATAAGTATTATAAGAGAGATGGACAGAGGCTAGGAAGAGTAAGAGGGGAAGATGGGGGATGCAAGGGGCGAGGGGTATAAGAGACAGACGGGTGGGATGGTACAGTCCCATCCCTAGGTGAATGAGGAAACATGTCCGCTCACAGAATAACAAGTGAATCAAGATGGTGGCAGTAAGACGACACGATTATAGGCGGAGCAGTAGATAAATACGTGACGGATCGTATGATGGACCGGAAACCGCCTCTACGATTCGCCACGTAAGATGAGGAGAGAAGTACGAGTTATAGGTGGGGGTAATATCTAACCCGGGAGGAGTGGCTGAAGCGGCCAGGGTGGGATGGCTCTCTCCTCACAGGGAATGCCGCATGCAGCCGACGTTTTTTATTTAATTTTTTTATGTATAGTTAGCTGTAGAGAGTAGATAGGGGATGCCCTTACATGCGGAGGAGTTCCTCGCATACCAGAGGCATCTCAATAGTTTTAGACAAGTTGGTGCAGTGTTAGGCTGGATTCCCCCGACATTGACACCACTAAATAAGTAGAGTAGATAGTAATTGTATTGTTTGGTTTATATTATTTTGTGCGGTTTTTTTTTGGGTTCTTAGTTAATAGTTTTAGTGTAGATAGTTAGAGCTTTATATTATATATAATAGTATGTTAGTTTATATTGTTTTGTTTTGTTTGGTTTATATTGTTTTGTTTGGTTTTTTTGGGTTCATGTGTATTTTATGCTCTTTATTGTCTGTAACCGATGGTGCAAACTAGGGTGGCAATAAAGAGTTATCTATCTATCTATCTAAATAAGCTTCCAACCATCTCAGAGCACTGTAGGAGAACCCTAGGTGATAAAGGTTAGATAGGAGCAGCTCATGGTCTACAGAGTCAAATGCTTTGCTGAAGTCCAATAATACTAGGATAGTCAGTTTTTGCTCCTCAATAGCCAGTCTTACATCGTCAGTCACGCTTAGTAAGGCAGTACATGTACTGTGATTGCGTTGGAAACCTGACTGGTGTGGGTCTAATATGTCGTGGTCGTTGAGATAGTTGGTAATTTGATTATGCACAATGTGTTCGAGTCCCTTGGCTACTATTGACAGTATATTTATAGGTCTGTAGTCACTGTTTAGCCTAGGAGATTTTGTCTTTGGTAAAGGATGCACCAGGGTCATTTTCCAGACAGTTGGAAATACAATATTTTGAAGGGAGAAATTGTATATAAATGTCAATACTGGAATAATAGCGTCGCTAATTTTCTTTAGCATTATAATACATATATTGACCACCCCTGTCGATTTAGTTTTAATTCGCATGATAGCCGCTTTCACTTGAAGGGGTGAGACATAACTAAAATAAAATTTGTCTCTGCCTACGGGTGGTGTGTTGTAATTTGCACACAAAAGATTTTCTTTTGCTTCTTTGTTTAATTGTACATGGGAGGATACGAAGTGATTATTCAATTCATCAAGAGAAACTTCCAAATCGTCTACCTTGTCCGGTTTATTTAGTCCAAAATGGCGGATTGACTTCCATAAAGTAGCGGGTCTTACGTCAGGTTTTATAAGGTCATGGGCGTACCGTAGTCGAGCGTTTCTTACTGTCTGAGTCGTTTTATTACGTAGTCGTTTGTAATAGGTAAAGTTTTCCGCTGTCGGGTAATGTTTACATTTCCTATGAGCTGCATCCCGCTTAGCCATCATTGCTCCAATATCATCATTTAGCCACGGGGAGAGTCTTTTACAGACGCGTGCTGTTCGTATAGGGGCATGTTTGTCAAAAATATGTAGTATCATGTTATTGAAAGTGGTGACCATGTCGTCAATATTATTTTATGAGTTATCTCCTGCCACGGCATCGAAAATGCGTCTTCCAATAATTTTTCGTGGTTAATACGGCTATAGTCTCGGTAAGTCACATACTTAGGTTTAAGTTTAGGGCATTGCAGTGCGTAAGACATAAAGATGATGTCATGGGCTGACAGTCCGGGAGCAGATGTCTGGCCGTGATGTAATACTCTGTCAGTGTTGTTCGTTACTATTAGGTCCAGTAGTGTGTGTGAAGTTTTAGTGTGGTGAGTGGGAGAAAGTGGGAGGACCGCCATGCTGCATGCCTGAAACGTATTCAATAGATGGGTGGCTTCGGAAGAATCTGGATCTAGAACATTTGTATTAAAATCTCCCATCATTATAAAATGTTCGTACATAGGTAACAGTCTGTTAATATCAGTCTCTAAGTCATTCAGAAGGCGAGCTTTAGGCGGTTTGTATACTACACCTACCAAGCATTTCACAGTAGCGACCTGTATCTCTATGAACATGTACTCAGGTTTACGCTCGTACTGTTGAGCCGACTGACAGATAATTTGAGGTTTCAAGCGCGAAGAGACAAAAGCACAGACCCCACCTCCCCCTTTGCCAAGTCTGACATTCCTCAGAAGCAGTAGCCAGGTAATTCAAGATTCTTAGCTTGAAGTTTGACTTCCAACCAACTTTCACTGCATAAGATGATATCAAAGGACAGTGGAAATGAAAATCGCTTTTAGTTCATCTATACGAGTTTGAGAAACTAAACTCTGGGCATTAAGGTGACATATGTGAAGTGCGCTTTTATGTCTATTTAGGGCTGACTGGAGAATGTGTGTTGTAGCTTCAAGGGGTGGGGTTCGGGTCAATGGACTAGCAGGTAGACAGGTTGGAGGGATGGGCGGGGAAGGGGAAGTGTCACAAGGAAAAGTATTGCAATGGTCAGAGGGATTACTGCTGTTAGTGGTATGCATTGCCAATTGCTAAAATGAAAACTAACTAGAAGTAGAACACAACATGCGAATACATCCAATGAATAATCAGCAATTTACGTATTTTAGATAGCTAAATTGTCTATAATAATAATAATAATAATAATAATAATAATAATAATAATAATAATAATAATAATAATAATAATAATAACGCGCAACAGCAGATTACGCGTACAGAATAACTCGAGTAGAAGCTTATTCAACGTAGTGTAGATGTTAGATCTATGTAAACTTAAATACGGGGGCCTGATTTAAATTAGAACCAGTTAGGAAAGTGATTAAAGAGTAAGTCAATCGACAGATTGGTACGATAAGAAGACAGATAAGCTAATGGATATTTAGGTCAATTAATACGGTAAATGGATGGATATGTAGATAGATAGATAGATAGATAGATAGATAGATAGATAGATAGATAGATAGATAGATTTTCATAAACTAAATAAAAAGATAGCTTCTCGGCTGTGACTTACGGTAAAGGATGGGAGTAGACTCACATTGTCAAGTGATAAAGCAGCACTGCAACAGAAACTTATGCCATAGGAAGTTCCTTTAAATGGCAAACTCTTAACTTCATCCCGTCCGCCTTCTTGATTATGATGTCTCCTGAATCAGTCCAAGTGTTTGTAAGTCCAAAACGCTGGATTGCTGTCTTCAAGGTGAACATTCTGACAGCCGTAAGATCTTCACGGATTGTTGTAGATGATCCTTTCAGTTTCCTTTTCTTCGTGAAGACGTCCTGCCGTGAGCGATAAGACACAAATTTCACTAGGATAGGTCGTGTTTTTCCTGGAGATCGAGGTCCTACTCTGTGACACCTATCGATGTCATTAAGTCTCACATCTGCACCTACTGCTTTGCACACGTTGAGCAGCAGTTCATCGCAGTTTTCGTTCGAACTTTCAGGAATGCCGAAAATTCTTACATTATTTCTCCTGCTATATTGCTCCAATGAATCACACTTAGCGTCCATATCATCCTTCAGTTTGCCTCCTTCTTATCAAGTTTTTCAGTTAACTCTGACAACGCTTCGATATTAAATTTTAAACTTTTTCAAGTTCTTTTATGACCACTTCTGTTATGCGGGTCGAAATGGCCTGCACAATTTTTTCAAGGAAGCTGTCCGAGTTAATGAAGTCATCCAGCGCGCACTTCACGAGGCGGTCTACGTTGGCAGCACTGGTAATGGCTGGGCTTCCAACTCCGTTGTTTCGGCGACCCATTTTCTTTACAATGCGAATTTGGAAGAAAAAGAGGATCAATACCAACAAAACGTTTGTGTATATTGATTGGTAAATACAAATGTAACACTTCCGCAAATTTTTGTCACTTTCACTGCTGTATAACACCTTCAAATCACTTGATTACTGTGGAGCCTCACTCACTCACGTCCGTCACCAAGCATGGAAGCAACTGATTATCCACCTTTTAATACACTATGAGTAAAATGACAATTTAAGGGACCGGTTTCAACTGAACTACAGGTCATCCTCAGCCTTATAATTCTAAATATCGTCAAGTTATGCACTGTATGTACAATAATTAGGATCCCTTAACGTATACATTATCACAAGACATAAAACACACATAAAAATATATAACGACAATATAACAGACACTTAAAACACCAGGCGTGAAATTAAAATAAAAGTTTTGGTAAACTCTTTTAAACAAGTTCTGTTGCACTGGAAGTATGTCACTCAGTTCACATTTATTTCTTGCGTGTGTCCCATTTGTTGATAGCACCGGTTTACACGATGTTCTAACTTTATCTTCTTAAATCATGTTCAAACATTTTCGCCGAAGTTCTGTGGTTAATTTGAAATCATCGGCGATTATAAGACAGGACCATACAATATGTGGGTATTATCCTGCGACAAAGATTCTTAGAAAATATAAGTTGTAGGCCAACGGTGGATTAGGCTCAAGAATATCCTCCAGACCGTGCCAATGTAGGAAAATATCTAAATGATTATTAACAAGGGGAGGATATTAAGTCTACTAGAAGTTGTGTCAAAGTCGATGAGCCTAATAAGAAATATATAACGTCCTTGCCTGTGACTGACATGCGAGAATGGTCAACCTTCATGAAGTAAAAATCAAAAATCCTTTGTAAAATCACTGTAGAATAAACCACATAATAGATGAATGATTGGAACTGAAAAGGAAGGCATACGACTGCTACCCTAACTTTGCTCAAGCTTGGTATGGTTCTGTCATTCAGTAGTGTTGAAGTGAGAAGCAAATACATGATGCCCCTATAAAACGCAGTAACATTATTCACTCGTGCTCCTAAATATTATATGTGACCACTAGTGAGGCTCGGCAGTCTATCTGTAATTGAAGTCAGTAATTTTTCAGGAGACAGGCAAATTATTTTTAGTGGTTATTTCATGGTATTCATTACTTAAACCGATTCCATGTGCAAGTGTACAAATAAATGCACCTATTAAATACAATAATTTATTGTTATAACTTAAGCTTTTAAAAATAATGTACATGATGTGTTGTGTGAAATTCGATGAGCCTAATAACTGTTCTATTTTTTAACGTCCTTAAATTAATCCGTGACATGTTATGACGTGATGTGTTTTGTCAAACTTTCTCAGAGGTCTTTGTGATTACCAAAATATAGAACAAAAATTACATCATTTGCGAAATTTTTGGGTTAAATATCACTTAATAGCTAACGCCCAGGCCTTAGCAAATACGCATCTTGGAAGACATAACTTGCACTGATCACGACCCCAAGCCAAACCACATTGCCTTCTAATTCCAGTAAACTCTGGTTATGACGCGGAGATGATAATGACAATAAAATGTCAAGAAAATATTTCAAAATATAGGTGCGATTTCGTGTGTGATCTATTTTTCCTGGTGATGAGCCAACACAAGCACTTCCACCATCTTGACTGATGTTCTATCATAACACCGAGGAGGACAAAGTTCTGCTGCCCGTAAACCAGTTTGAAGTTCAAATGTACTGTAAGACATTAAGATGACATTAAAGCATAGAGGCATTATGATACACCCTGTTTTCACGGAAATCTTACTTTTTAAAAGTGTGTTGGTTACATCTTTATTCTGAGAAAGTCTTCAATTTTTTAACAGCGCCATTTCCTGTTAAACCTAACAGAGTCAAACGTAACCACATCCCCATATCTATGCGTATAAATTAACTACTATTAATTTACTGGATTATTACACGATTTAGGATAAGTCTATATGATGATTATTATTATTATCTGGCATGCTTTGTAATGAAGATATAGTGAGATGACTTCCTCTTCGTGATCGAGATAAAAGAAACTTGTCTGCCTTGACGAACCTAATCGCTTAAAACCGCAAAATGATCCTGAATGGTCCAAAGTGGCATGTCACACAATTTAAAAATATGTACAACTAACCTAAGAAATTCAGATTATTAGATTTACACTTTATCACATCCGACGTTGACCATGAAAATATGCATCTTTGATGACATAACTGTCACTCATCAAGACTACAAGCCAGTAAACTCTGGTTATGAAGCGGAAATCTCTGTCATCAAGGCCAATTTTCTTATAACTTTCAGCAGTCATTCGTATTTCACTTTATCAAACTCCTTCTCATCCTTGTTCATTTCTTTGCATTGTTGTTCCAGGACTTGTACTAAAAATAGGGCGTCCCTTATCTCAAACCCGTTCCTAAAACTGCGTTTTGTACAGTAAGTTGCTCTTCGCGTTGATTCGCCAATGGATTACCAGGAATACCTTGAGAACTTGGCTCATCAGGCTGAGAGTACGATGTTACTTGCATCGCTTTGCTTATGTTTACTTTAGTAAAGCAACAAGAGTGGCCTTGTTCTGTAGACTTCGTTAAACAGATTTGTGAGGATATCAGTGTCGTCAATGTAGATCAATTTAAGTATTTCTGCAGGGACTTAACCTGCCCTATGGCCTTTCCACTCCTCGCTTATCGGACAATACACCTCATCCCACCCCCTAGATGATGCCAAGTTGGGAGAAAAATTTACTCAAATATCTTTAATACATAAAAGTGAAATGACGACTATATGCGGGTCTGTCTTAGTTTCCAATCGACATCTCGTCTAAACCAATGGGTAGGATGTCACGAATATTCGCACGAACATTCACAGAGGGGTCTGTGACATTATACGGGAGGGAAAATACATTATTTGCGAAAATTTCATTTAAATATCACTTAATAGCTTACTCCCAGACCTTAGCAATGGCATAAGTATATTGGTCTGAAGGCGATAGCTGACATGTTGATAGTCTGTGGTTTAGAACAGCATGTCCACCTGTGTAGTAGCTCCCTAGACAAAATATGAAAATAAAAATCCACAGCCTGTTTCCAGCCATTCGACCGGGTCAGGAATGGAATGAATGAAGCCCCATCTAGCGGTGAAGATAGGAATTGTGCCGGCTGCCGAAGCCTGTCGCACTCCTATGGGGCAATGTTTAATGAATGACAGATGAAATGAAATTAAATGAAATTGGAGAGTGTTTCGGGAATTAAATACGACAGGGAAAACCGGAGTACCCGGAGAAAAACCGCCTACACCAAATATATTCCTTAATAATAGGTTTTCTGTGTAACTGATATCAGATTTCTAACAGAGTCGATTAAAGATCATTAACATCTCTAAAACTACTTAAAATTCAGGTAGAAATGAAATTAAAATTTAAACTTCCGTTATATATTAAGTTTATTACTTTAAAATGAATTACGAATTTTAAATTTGAATCTGTGTAAATTTGGAAAATGATGATATCCGAGCTCATGCCCGTAGGATTTAAAGTAACAATGATTCAAAACGTCACAAAAATTACATAAAATCTTTTTGAACAAGTAGAAGTCGCTAACCTCACTGCTGCCATCCATTGCAATACAGCTATCAAGCGGCTGCCAGACTACTGGATGAAACGGAATATAATTCAGTCAAATTAAGTCAGGTATTTTGGGATATATCAGATTAAGGGAAAAGATCTAAAAAGGTAGATCAATATTTTTACTTAGGTAGTAGAAGAACCAAGATTGACATAAATTAGAAGTATTGGAAATGCGAAATAGCCCAGAGAAGACGCTATTCCTTAAGAAACGACATTTTCATATTTGAAACATAGATATGCGTGTTAGAAAAATACTTTCGTCTGAAGCATGGCATTGTATGGAAGTGAGATATTACCAGTGTCCAGCGCAGAAATAAGGAGAATGGTAGCCATTGAAATTTAGTGCTATAGAAGAATAATGACAGTAGAATGTAAATTCGTGTTTTCGCATTTCTCGACGTGGCGCAATTCTTTTCAAGCACATCTGAATGGAGGTTAGCTGTGTGTACCATTTGATACATATACCAGCCCCCACTGAAGAAAGCTTAAACCTCTGACAGAGCTGGGAGTCGAAATGGGGCCTCCGTGAATTGAACCAGTAGTGTTAAGCGTTAGGCTACGGAAGTGGGTATGCATAGGGGTAAAGTGGGCATGTCGGATGGCAAAATGAAATGGCGTATGGCTTTTAGTGCCGGGAGTGTCCGAGGACATGTTCGGCTCGCCAGGTGCAGGTCTTTCGATTTGACACCCGTAGGTGACCTGCGCGTCGTGATGAGGATGAAATGATGATGAAGACGACACATACACCCAGCCCCAGTGACAGTGAAATTAACCAATGATGGTTAAAATTCCCGACCCTGCCGGGAATCGAACCCGGGACCCCTGTGACCAAAGGCGAGCACGCTAACCATTTAGCCATGGAGCCGGACGTCGGATGGCAAATGGAGAGATACAGAATCAAGCTGGTGAAACAATTTAATCAGAATAAATTATAGACTGTTAGTATGTATCTTGCGACACTTAGACCCTAAGGCTTGTTCAGAAAAGTAAGAGTAGTAGAACAAAACCTATATCTAATATTGCAAACAGATATTATTTATTTATTTATTTATTTATTTATTTATTTATTTATTTATTTATTTATTTATTTATTTATTTATCTATTTATTTATTTATTTACTACAATTTTGCTTTACGTTGCACCGGCACAGATAGGTCTGATGGCGACGATGGTATAGGAAAGTGCTAGGAGTGGAAAGAAATTGGAAACCACGGAAAACCATTTTCAAGCCTGACGACAGTAGGGGTTCGAACTCGCTATCTCCCGGATGCAAGCTCACAACTGCGCACCCCTAACCGCACGGCCAACTCGCCTGGTGCAAGCAGATTAAAGTACTTGGAGGATACGGTACTGAAATAGATATGAAGAGTTTTGCACAGAACAGAGTGCATGGAGAGGTTCATCAAACCTGCCTATATACTGACAGCGCAAACATCAACAACAACAAAACTGTCTAATTCTAATTCTAATTCTAATCCTAATTCTAATTCTAATTCGTGTTCTTGTTCTTGTTCT
Source organism: Anabrus simplex (assembly GCF_040414725.1). Lineage (NCBI taxonomy): Eukaryota > Metazoa > Arthropoda > Insecta > Orthoptera > Tettigoniidae > Anabrus > Anabrus simplex. The sequence continues at coordinate 289,473,253 of NC_090270.1, read as the reverse complement.
TGTTCTTATTTCAATTTACTTTACGTCGCACCGACACAGATATGTCTTATGGTGACGATGGGATAGGAAAGACCTAGGAGTTGGAATGAAGCGGCCGTGGACTTAGTTAACGTACAGCCGCAGCATTTGCCTGGTGTGAAAATGGGAAACCACGGAGAAAACCATATTCAGGGCTGCCGACAGTGGGATTCGAACCCACTACCTTCCGGATGCAAGCTCACAGCCGCGCGCGTCCAACCGCACGGCTAACTCGCCCGGTATTCTTATTCTTACTCTTACTCTTACTCTTATTCTTATTCTTATTCTTATTCTTATTCTTATTCTTATTCTTATTCTTATTCTTATTCTTATTCTTATTCTTATTCTTATTCTTATTCTTATTCTTATTCTTATTCTTATTCTTATTCTTATTCTCGTCATTAATGAAAACACGAATTGCACTTATTAAAATGCTCTGGGCAACAGTCATTTCTATTATATTGAGCAACATATCACAGTTCCGTCCATGAAAAGAAAAGACTCGCTCTATGTATAGAATTTGGAACACGTTTTCCTATTCAAAATGGGAGTTCTACTAAACAATAGTCTCTGCGACGTGTCGGATGAAAGTTATCTCGAATGCTTGCGCTGCGTTGGTTTCACTCAACAAGAACGCAGCGTTATTCATGCGATAGAAAGGCGCTGCATGCTTCAGACTATGGGCTGGATTGTAGCTTCCCCGACGTCGCCTCACTGGCATCCAGCCCGTCCATTCACATAAGATGTGATCCTTCATAAATAAAGGAGATCCAGCCAGCAGCGCTCGTCAGACTGTGTTTCTGGATCGATGCCCAGCCAGGACGTTGCAGCTAAGAGAGTGATTTTCCACACGAAGGGACCATAGAATCAATCTCTGCCTTTCCCTCTAAGCCTTTTCTTTACATTAAAAGTGAATACATCAACGTTTCTAGACAAATAGCATTTATAAAGTTTTACTATACGGTATTTCTCACGAAGACTGTTTCACGTTTCACTAACAAATTACTTAGCGTATGGCTACATCACTAAATATTAATATTTAAAATTAACTCATAATTACGAACTAATATCCAGGCCACGAACGTAGTCTATTGGTCCCTCCGGCATAACCAGAAACTCTGTTGGATCGCCCGGGAAACCTTTCAACGGACAATTTTGAACTATATGGTGAATAGTCTATACTTCAGCACCACAGGCACAACTTGGAGAAGTTATTTTCTTCGACTTGTGGAGAAAATCGACACACCTGTCAGTGTTGGTTCTTATTCGGTCAAGAACAGACCAGATCTTGCGTGGCAATTCAAATCCAGGTGGCTTGGACGATATGCGCGGCATCGTAAGTTGTTCCGTTGTAGAATTGATCTGCCATGTCTGTCTCCAGCAGTCATTAATATTATACCCGTTGCCAACTAACATCTTTGCAGTTTCCAGGGGTGGGTGACGAGTGTGAATCCTTCCTTTACTGATAGTTGGGATGTCTGGATGAACAGGTAGGTAAGGATTTATCTCTAGACTATTGTATATTGAACTTTCCCGCCGCGTAGGAGGACGTGGCAGATATCTATGTACGGGTAGGGTAGCCAGAAAGTAGGTGAATGTCTGATTGCACCAGTTATGAGACGCATGGTATGGTTGAGCTGTGAGTCAACAAATCTTGTGTGAGTTCTATTCATCCAAGCTGGAGAGTAATATTCTTCAACAGGGTAAACCAATCCCAGAGTTGAATTACGGAGTGTCGATGCAGAAGGTGCTCGCGATGTGCCACAGAGTTTCAGAACAATTTTATTTTGATTTTGGCAGCTGTTCTTAATAGGTGTTGTTTGTAACTGAGAGTTCTGTTAAATAATCACTTGGAAAAATAAAGAGCTTTCTTTCGTTTGGGGTACACAGTACTATCGATCATTTGTTCGGGGTACGTAAGAACATCAAAATCGTTACTATAAAATGATTACATTGCAAAACAATTACACTTCTTTATTGGTTTCCATCAGGAAATTAGTGGGGGAGTCCTGGTCTCTCAGTTCCGCGCATTATCTACCTGTGAGCCACAGAGTTTCATTTTCCTTCACTTGACCAAAAATTCTGATAAAAGTCGGCTTCGATCTAACAGTACAATGAAAACAGCCCCTTTGATCGAAACTATATTCATACTGGTTTTGAGTTTTCAAGAAGAGCATAAAAGTCTCTAAAGAATTTCCTAACAACTTGTGGAAGATGTGTCTTCGATCAGCATAACGGACTTCAAATACTCTACAGAATGTGACTATGGAGTGTATTTCCAGACCATTTGGCACATTGTGAACGAATTCCCTCCTCGCGCAAACCATGTTAGTCTAGAGGAACTTGCCAAAACCTTGTCACTGATGTAATAGTGATCGGAAGACTTGGTTGGGAATAAAAATCTAGATACGTGTCCTCTTTCAGAATTTCAGGTTTCAGATTTTTGTAAATTATATACTTATTAAACGGGCTGCCTAGCTGGGACGGTAAAGGCGTGCTTGGTTCACACGGAAGGATATGAGTTCTATTTCCCGTCAGAAAGTCGAAAAATGTAAGAAACGAGATTTCGGATTCTGGAGATGCGCATGGTCTCAACCTACCCCAGTAATGAATACCAGGTTAATTTCTGGGGGTCAAAGGCAGCCGGGCGTAGAGCTAACCACTCTACCCCATCAAGTGCAGAGGTTACGGATAGTGGAAGCCTTTATGTTCCACCCCTCCCAGGTCCTCCATGGCCTGTATGGAGATTACTTTGCTCTTTGCTCGGCATAACGGGCTCCAAATACTCTGCAGAATGTGACTGTGGAGTGAAGTGGAGTAGACTGGAGTCAAGAAGAGCGTAGAAATCTCTAAACAAGTTCCGAACAACTTGTGGAAGATATGTCCTCTCTCAGCATAACGGGCTTCAAATACTCTGTAGAATGTGCCTGTGGAGTGTATTTCCAGAGCATCAATATGGAATGTTTCTTACCCAATTCATGAAGGATGTCCTGACTTATTTACATGGTGACGAGTCCTTTTTTAAGACAGTTTACGACAGTTACACTTAGGATGCACTTGTATCAATTTATGTTTTATCCATTTAATACATGCACTGGCGAAAATGAAATCCCAACACCAAGAAATAGTTGGGCTAGATAAGGGAAAATCGTGAGGCGAGTTTTGCATATCTGAAATATGACGCCTATTCATGAACCACAAATACGTTATACTGTAGGAGTGCATACATATGGTATGCAAACATACATTCCTACAGTGCGATAATATTCATATTCCTTTACACATTGGCGTAAAAAATGAACACAGCGAAAATTGTTCTGATGGACTTCATGCCCATATGTGGCTGGGAGGCGTGACCAGTCTTAAGGAAAATAATGGATAGGAAAAGCATTGTCAGATACGTGGCATTAGAACTAGGACATTGATATGGAATGTTTCTTAGCCAAGTCATGAAGAATATTCTGACTTATGTACAAGGTGACGAGTCCTTTCTTACGAAAGTTTCGAAATAATTTCAACTGAAGTAAAATATCGCCGTTGCCGGGACAAAACCTCCTATGTGCTAATATTTTTGGAAATATACTGACCCGCAGCACATACATTATGAAGAGCGAGAATGCCTTGAAAACATTCACACAATATTGGACCTTAGATGACAGAACCTTACCGGCCAAAGTTCTAAGTTAAAATGTTTCACATAGGAGGTTTTGTCCCGGCAGCGATGATATATACTAAATATACTCAAGAATACAAACTCAACGGTTTCCGCAATGGAGCAGCGTGCTTTTCATGAAAGAAACCGTAGTGATTCCATGTCAGCGTATTGTAAAATAAACGACAGTACATTTCCCCATTGTAATCATCTGTACATACAAAGGTTTGAAGGACATTGTTTTCTTAATTAAAGGTCAAAATTAGCTTCTTAATTACTGATGGAATTTATATAGTTTTCTTCCTGACAAGTACACATGTTAAGAAAACGGATTGCGAAAATAAAGTTTTCCGTAATTATAACCGACAGTGTAGATTAATTATGAAAACATGTTAATTAGTTACGCACAATAATATAAGCTTACATATTACAAACATACCCTTTTATGTATGATAATGACATAATGAATATCGAGACATTGAAAGCAGGATATTATCAAACTTGCTTTTCCTAATAGATACTATCACAAACGATATCACACATTTAATAGCCCATGCATTTTTGTGGATGTAGAAAATGAAAACAAAAATATCTGTTTTGGACGTATGTAGAAAACGCGTTCACTTTTGTCAAGCAACATTCCTAACTTTTCACATTTGAAAGGTATTCATGAATTCTTTGATGCCATTAGTGAGCGGGTCAACGAGCTCGATAGCTGCAGTCGCTAAAGTGCGGCCAGTATCCAGTATTCGGGAGATAGTGGGTTCGAACCCCACTGTCGGCAGCCCTGAAGATGGTTTTCCGTGGTTTCCCATTTTCACACTAGGCAAATGCTGGGTCCGTACCTTATTAAGATACCATAAGACCTGTCTGTGTCGGTGCGACGTAAAGCAACTTGTAGAAAAAAAAGAGTGAACGGGTCGTTCTGCTTAGCTGCAGAAATGGTAAAAAGTTAAGTGCATTTTAAAACTTTGCATTGGAACTATTTGCTACGTGGCCAGGAAGAGGGAAACCTGAATCTTGAGAAACATCATTTAAGCCGGCAGATTATAATCATCCTCATTCCTTCCAAGATCTCCTAATATTGTAGTAGAAGTTCGCGCTCTGTGAGGAAGTCATTGCTCTGGCTCGGATAATAGTGTAAGTTTGCAGGAAGTCATTAAAATATTGCTCTTCCACAGTCGGTTTCCGCGGAGTTTCTCGTCTTTGCAAGGAGAGTGTTAGCCTGCGGCTTCAAAGACTATCGACTGCCGGCGGTTGCACTCATTTGTGGCACAGAACACGCATGGAAAAAAACATTCTCATCTATCCGAAGGACTGACTTCGAGAATAACTGGTTAAAATGCTGGCCTTCGGTGCAAAGCGTCTCAGGTTCGTGTTTTGCCAGCTCGAGGATTTAAAACGCCATAGTTATTTCCACTTGCTCAGAGAATGGAGCTTTGTGCTGTCCTTAAATCGAAAGGCGTGCAGCAGGCCTCTACAGAGGGCACGAGCCATTATTATTATTATTATTATTATTATTATTATTATTATTATTATTATTATTATTATTATTATTATTATTATTATTACTATCTTATATATTCATGTCATAAATAACTCATTAACGTGACGTGCATTTCTTCGGAATTTATTTTGTAAAATTGCAATGATCTGAATAAACTAGTAAACTGAAACAGCAAGAGCAGCTTTTTTAATGGATGAATGTTCAAAAATGTTAATGAATTAATTAGGTGGAAGAAAATGAACAAATAGTACGTATAAGTTATATTAATACTCAATCCGCTATATTAATATTCAAAAGGATAACTACGTAAAAGGGAAATTTTTTCGGTGACACGAATCTAAAAACCTCCATTGAATTTTTGAATTTGTTTCATACTATACTTTCTATATTTTTTAATTTTTAATGTATAAACATGAATTCCTGGTATTTAGTATATTTGAAAAGCTCTCGAGTTATTAACGCATAAAATTATACATGCTTTATTTTTTTACAACATGCTTTACGTCACGCAGGCACAGTTAGGTCTTATGGCGACGATGCGATAGGAGTGGGAAGGAAATAGCCATGGCCTTAATTAAGGTACAGCCTGGTGTGAAAATTGGAAACCACGGGAAACCATCTTCAGGGCTATGGGTAGAGGGGTTCGAACCTACTATCTCCCAGATTCAAGCTCACAACTGCGCGCCCCTAACCGCACAGCCATCTCGCCCGATTTAAATGATACGTTTTGTACCACGAAATTTATTGCAGTTTACATAAACATCGGAATTATAATTACAGATGTATTAGAATTGCAAATCATTCCTGCTTCCGGATAATAACGAGTACATTTTTCCATTAACCCGTAGAGTGGGGCTCGCTTCAGGTGACGCGGCTGGAGCGAGCCCGATGGTGGGCGCGCGTCATGTGAAGCGCGGAAAGTTTTTATTTTTTATCTCCGTAACGAAACAAGCGGTAGGTTTGAAACTTTCTCTGTATGTTCCGAGAGGTGCTGCCATCTGACAGCATTTTTTTCACCTTCGTGTATCTAAGCAGTTCTCGTCTAGGAATCCCCTTATTATTTGCTACATAGCTGCGTAGCGCAAGAACAACCTATGTGGCGCTTGACGAGAAGCTCAGTCAGTGTGCCGCGACGAGCGTAGTATTTCATGTCCTGGTGTGAATGTTTTCAGCTCTCATAAGTTGTTTTGTTGGTATATAAATTTATCTTGTGATTTATTGTTTTAATTCTACATGTAGCGTTTCCTATTTGTAGTCAACATGTCCAAAAGAATTGTAGATCTTCCGAGTGATGATATACGGGATATTCTCGAGCTCAGTGAGGAAGATAGTTGCAGTGATTCTACTTTAGATAGTAATGGTGAAACTATCCCGCTATTAGATGCTCCAAGCACGAGTGCTTCCGTCGGAGTAGGCCTGTTGCCTAGATGCCGTGGACAGGTGTCGAGTTCGAGCTCCGATGAGAGTAGCGAGTCAGAAAGTGAGAGTGATTTGCCTCCTACTCTGCCTAATGACTGGGATGTAAGGAGATGTAGGAGAGCCCGATTTCCAGGTACATACCAAAGTGGAATTCAGGGCGAACTTTTATATAAAAAAGAACCGGACGAAATATTTGAGGATTTCATTGACGATGAACTGTGCGAACTTATTGCAGAGCAAACTAATCTGTACGCTCAGCAGTCAATACAAGCTAGTATAGGAACAGCTAAAATGAAAAGGAGAAGCAGGGAGAGGGATTGGGTTCCTACTAACAAGGAAGAAATAAAACTTTTATTTGGGATCTTTCTTCTTCAGGGTATAATTCAAAAGCCGAAGCTGTCTCATTATTTTTCACGTAATAGATTGTTTGCTACGCCCGTGTTTTACGAGACCATGTCCGAGAAACGTTTTTTCCTTCTACTGAAATTTTTACATTTCTCAGATAATGAGGCTTACGATCGGCAAGTATCCCCAAAACTCTACAAAGTGAAGCCAGTTCTAGACATTCTTGTATCAAAATTTAAAATGTCCTATTTACCAGATGATCGTCTATCAATTGACGAAAGTTTACTCCTTTGGAAAGGTCGCTTGGGGTGGAAAATGTACATTCCGAAGAAGAAAGCTCGTTTCGGGATGGAATCTTTTAAATTATGTGAGGCTAAAACAGGATATGTGTGGAATATCCTGTGGTACACAGGAAAGGAAACTGAGATAGCAAATGAGGTTTGTGGGGTAGATATTTCTCAGTATACCAAGCCCTCGAAAGTAGTGTTTGCTCTAGCCGAACCTCTTCTAAATAAGGGATATCTCATAGCTCTAGACAATTATTACAGTAGCCCGGAACTCTTCGATCAGCTCAATGAGTTTCAGACAGACGCTGTCGGCACTGTAAAATCTAACAGAAAAAATCTTCCGAAGGACGTCATGGGGAAAAAGCTGAAAAAAGGGGAGGTGGCTTTTGCCTATAAAACAAACTCATGGCCTTGAAGTGGAAAGACAAGAGAGACGTCTGCATGCTGAGTAGTATTCATGACGCGGAAATGCGCACTGTTCTAAACAAGAAAGGAGAAACCAAAGAGAAGCCGGTCGTATGTATTGAGTACAATGACTCAATGGGAGGGGTGGACTTATCGGACCAATGTATCGTGCCATACAGTATGGCGAGAAAAAGAATGAAGAAATATTACCACAAGATTTTTAGACACCTACTGGATATAACAGTGTTCAATGCTTTTGTGATATACAAGAAACACGGCGGTAAATTCACTCAGCTGGAGTTTCGTATTCAAATTGTGCAGAAACTATTTCAGAAGTATGCGAACGCTACCCCTAACGCAGCCTTGCCAATTCGATCAGTGAGACCCGCACACGTTGACTAGTCAACTCGATTCTCGGGAAGGCATTTTCCAGATTTCAATCCAGCCTCGAAATCAAGACTGCACGCAAATAAGAGATGCGTTGTTTGTGTGGCGAAAGGCCAGCGGCGGGACACTCAGTATTGTTGTGTAGTATGCAATGTCGCTTTGTGCCCCTCTCCTTGCTTCAGGCTATACCATACAGTTGAAGTATGAGCATTGCAAATATGCCAGCGAGTCTCAGGTTCCATACCCGGGGAATCTGAGAAGATCGTAGTCTACACGCGGTGACCGCTGTACATTCTGCGTGCCGGCAACATCAGTGACCATCCTGAAATAGTTCTTTTCAATGTTTTTCTCCAGTCATTTGTTATAGCTATTGTGTGTAAATAATTAGTGTAAATAGTGTTGAACAGTGTAGTGTAATTTTGTGTAATGTGGTGACAAAATTGTGATGAATGAACTCATGGATTACTCGCTGCCCTCTTCAATGGCAAGTTATAGGCCTACGTGGTGAGTAAATTTTTCTATTTTATTTCAGGAAAATGTGATATTTGAGTGAATGTGTCTGTATTATTTGGAGTATATGATACTTTTTTATTTGTGCGTAACGCATTTCAACTTTGAATTAATATAAGCAACACAAATAATACTCCGAATCGGAGTAAATATGAAATGGCACATAAGCAATTTTTGCACTGACACTGGATGAATTGAAAAATCGTTTTAATTGTAAATAATAACACATTTTACACCGCAGCGTATAATTTTATGCTAATTTTAACATAATATAATATTTAAGCGGGTGTAGGTTGGCAAAAACTATTTCTTTTCTAAAGAAAAATTTTTACCGAAAATGATTCCCCACTATGCAGGAATTCCTCTTTTATGACCTCCCCACTTAACGGGTTAATCTAGAGCAGGGCCTCTCAGGGTGCATGCGCGTGTTGCATACACTGTGCACGGTGCAAAAGACGACTTGGCTTGGTTGACCAGAGTGCAGACCCCCCACTCCTCGATTTGGAGCAATAGCGCTTACTCTCTCTTTCCGCACGCCTGTCTCGCTCGCTCCGCCTGTCTCCCTCTGCCCCACTTGCGCCGTAGCGCTCCAAATCCGGGCTGACTTGAGCCGAGTATAGGCGAGTTGAGCCGAGCTTAGCCGAGTAGCCCAGAGACGAAGCGTTGATCCGAGCCATGCCGAGCGGCAGCGATGCACAGTGCACGGAGCTCTTGCGCCTCTATCTGCACGCGTGAGATTTTGGGCGTTTGAGAGGCCCTGATCTAGAGAAAATTATTGTTATCACTATGACACTATGAATTCAAACATTCATGTAACGCGTGTGATATATAATGGATAAGTAAACGAGAAGCGATTACAGAAATAGATTTTTGTGAAGTTTAAGGTCTGAACACTGAAAGGCATAAATATGTAAGGTGGTATATAATTTCTAATCACTAGTTTGCGTGCCAAAAACCCGGATTCAGTTTCAAACCTCTCCTCAGTGTTTATATAAATTTAGGTCATATGACGCTGTCGATGGTGATTCGTCCGTCTAATAGAGACTTTAAGCCTTAACCAGACACCTTGGTCCTATTCAACATGAGTAGTACCAGATTCCACCCTCTCCCTTCCTACTGTCATTAACTTCACCTCATTAACTCCGCTGATGAGGTTCATGTCACGTGGGCATCATCACCATACATTGCAGCCTTGTCGCTGTAACCGTTCTCCTTCACTTTCTTGTTGTTTTTACATCCCGTCAAGTTTCGAAGAATATCTTCGTTGGTCTTCCCCTTCCTTTATTTCCTAGTAGCCTGTCGCACTCGTCTGTGGCAATGATTAATGACTGACAGGTAAAATGAAATGACATTGGAGAGTGTTGCTGGAATGAAAGTTGACAAGGGAAAACCGGTGTGCCCGGAGGAAAACCTGTCCTGCCTCCGCTTTGTCCAGTACAAATCTCACATGGAGTGACCGGGATTTGAACCACGGAACCCAGCGGTGAGCGGCCGACGCGCTGCCGTCTGAGTGACGGAGGCTCTGTCTCCGTTGGCAACCCGGTCATAAAAAAACCCGCTATGATGATTCATCTCACGTCATGCACTGTAACAATTAGTTTTAAACATACACATGTTTTCTGTTTTCTGAAATAATACTCCATGGAAAATTTTCCTTCTTAATCTCACCCATTCCAATTACGTTTTGTTATGAGTAAGTACATCCTTGAACGACACATTTCCACTCCTTCCACGTTCACGTAGTAAAGAGCCCTCAGGATCTATGCCAACAAGTCTTGTAGTTAATTGCTTCACCATGGGTAAAGGGATCGCAGGTCTAATCTCGCCAATATCGATAGAAGAAAGATCAATTATGCGCTTCATGCCTTCCTCCATCCTCCTTTCAACATCCTTCTTCTCTTTTTCGGAAGAAAGTGAAATTAATCGTGATCTTCTCCGAGCTGCTCTGGTAAACTATGCTCGCGTGCTTTTTACTCCTTGCAATATTGATAGGCAATCCCGTGCTACTACTGCCTCGTACATCAATGTACACCAACGGTTAAATGATGACTAGAATTGCAGTTCCCTAAATTACAGGTTGCAAGTGAGTGTCCATCTGACCGTCATCATTTTCATCTTGTTTACGAATTCGAGAGTCAATTTAAAGAAGTAAGCTCCAAAGGATTTCTGCTTGAAAGTGTAGACTCACCAACCAAGCAATCAATAATCAATAATCAATCAATCAATCAATCAATCAATCAATCAATCAATCAATCAATCAATCAATCAATCAATCAATCAATCAATCAATCAATCAATCAATCAATCAATCAGTCAATATTGATCTGCATTTAGGGCAGCCGCTCAGGTGGCAGATTCCCAATCTGTTGTTTTCCTTGCCCTTTCTTAACCCTGGAGTGGGCGCGTAAAAATAACCCCGTGAGGTGGGGTAAACGGCGTTTTAGACCGGATCGGGAAAAACTAGCACAAATTAAACAAAAACTATATTTAACGTTACAAAAATAGTAAATAATTTTCAACCAACTTTTAAATAATGTCGAAAGGTATTCTAACAATACAAAATTTGGATATTAAACAACTGACGTCCATTCTGTGTCATCACTTGATTCTTGAATTTCCCTACCGCACCGAACACATGTCGATGCCGAGATTTCTTCACAGATATGTAACTGGCATCTAGTCTTGGTTTTTCTGTTCTTTCCTTCAGTTTCAGCAGGCGCATTTTCCATGATCTTCTAGTTCTTGTGGAGCTTCAGAGGGCTGCTCTTCTTCAGGCAATCCTAACATTTGGCGAATGTCCATTTCTTAAAAGTCTTTGAATTTCTCGTTCTCTATTTCTATCCATGGTGTGTTGGACTTCAGCATATATGGAAATAAAACAAAACTGACACATTATTACCATATTAACTGAAAACATAAAATAACACTTAACTCATAAACTCTCATACGTCATTGGGCGCGCCAGGATTTTTTGACCGGCTCCGTCGAACAATGCACTCAGGCTGAAACTGAGGTGCGTGAGGGGTGAATTGTTTACGCACATTGTTAGTGGACGGGTCTAACGTAACGTACTGAGGGGATGGAAGCTAGCAGCCCACTACGTTAAGAACTATCAACATATATCTCTGAACCCGACCGAAAAGACCGTGACGCGCCCTCTCAAGGGTTAAATGATTGCACGGAATTTTGAACGAATATTTACCATTTGTTCTCTTTAATTCCAACTTTATCTTTACGTAGTGAACTTTCCTAATTTTAAAAACATCACTCGTCTGTTGATGTTATTCCACGCCATCTCTCCACTGACAGCTCGGAACATAACACTTAGTCGTGAAGCTCGTCTCCTTTCTCCCAGGTCTTCCCAGCACAAATTTTACAACATTTCCGTAACCTTACTCTTTTGTTGGAAATCACCTATAACAAATTGAGCTGCTTTCTATGCATTTTTTCCATTTCTTGAATCAAGTAATCCTGGTAAGGATCCCATAATCTGGAACCATGTTCTAGTTGGGATCTTACCAGAGACTTATATGCTCTCTCCTTTATATCCTTACTACAACCCCTGAATACTCTACTAATCATGTGCAGATATATGTACGTTTTACATACAATCTCATATATGTGATTAACCCAATGAAGATATTTCCTTCTATTGACACATGTGGCACGTAACTGAGTCTCCCTTTGCTTCCACTTACCTGGGAAAGCCTCCAAGCTTCAATAATTCCAATCAAAATCTCCCTCAGCCACCTTTTGGTCTCACGCCGCCAGGACGGTATTAGATTTGTGACGTCAAATGAGTCATTCGTGTTCACGCATTTCGTGGCTCTTCCTTTCATTATCAGACATACTCATTCTGATAAGGGACGGGACACCTTCATTCTTACGATTAGTGTTTCAGGATGGACAGTGGACGTCTCCTTAAAACAATAATCACCACCACCTTCTCAGTCTTATATCCAGTTACCCTTTACTATGACCCATATACCTCGAGCAATAGTAGGAGGAGGGGAGGAGGGAGACGGAGGAGGAGGTAATAAGATTGCTGGTGACTAGGTAATTCCTGCAAGAAGCACAAACTCGCTCCAAGCAATGATGTTACAGATGCCAAAACTGTGGATGATATCGTATGAAACATGACCATCATGCTTCAAAAACCAGACGCATAGTGATTCCACTTGCACTTCTTTAGCTTCAGATAAAAATCCATTACCAGAATATAGAAGAAATAAAACTTATCACTTGCCTTAATGAACAAATTATCAATAATCTATATAAATAAATTTGTAGGGGTCCGCTGTCTGTAATTTCTTTTGTTTTGCCAATTTTTCAGATATTTATCTGTTTTAGGTCAACTCAAGACCGAATCGGTGGATTTTACTTTTCGTGTCTGTTTGTCAGTTTGTCTGTTCCACCATCACGTCGAAACTGCTCGATAGATCTCAACCAAACTTCATATTTAGAATATACTCATCCCGGGGAAGATTTCGATATGCATATCATTTTAAAATCTTTGAATAGACGGGGGATTTATAGGAAAACCAGAACAATTTTCCTCCATTTTCTCTTATGCTATTGATTTTCTGTAAATTTTGTGAACCGTACGTGAAACGTCTCTTCATTATAAACAATTTTCGTTATGTTCATAATTTACCTTACTCTTCATTTATAACGGAGAAATTTACTATTTTATGCGGGTATCATGCTCTGCATTGAGTGACCGACAGACCAACAGCGAACCTACAGGTTACCATGGCAACGTCTCTGACTGCTTGCCAGCAGGGCAGTAGCGTATTGCCATTTTTTTCATCATGCTTTTAAATTCGTTGTTGTTCCTTGGGTAGAAGGCAAGAGAGGCGTCAATCGGCCTATCTGCGGGATATTGGCGGAATATCGTTGGAGGTTATTACCGCCCTCGAATAGATTAAGTTATTAGACCATTAGTCATCTTCTTATCTATTTACCTAAGAATCACTGTGCCTAAATTTCTCTCCGGTTACCGGCTTTATTATATCCATTACACACATCAGCATAATTTATTGAGGGATATTTGATTTTCCAATACATTCACTTGGCATTTACATATTTGTCGTTATCCGGCTGTCCTCAGTTATAATCCATTTTCTATTACATTCAACTTTCCTAACATTATTTTTTCCTTAATTACACCGTATGTACGCGAGTGCTAGAATTGACTGGATATATTTCAGCTAAACTTCATATTTAAAATCCACCTGTCCTTGGGTAGGTTTTAGGGCAAATATTGTTTCTAAATCCCTGAACTGACTGGGGATTTATACGGAACTGAAACCTTGATTTTGCACTCCCACAAAATAGACACAACCAAACTTAATTTAAATCTACCTGCCTTAATGGAAATTAATTTATAAACCGTTTTTCTCATGTGCAACATTTCGATACGATGATTAATAAGGGAGATATCATTAACGGAATGTTTTTCGGTACAAGTCCCATCGGACTTAACTCAAGAGCGGGTGCGTGTAATGCGTATTTCTTACAACTTGGAAACTGCTGAAGATATTCGAACCAAACTTTATATTTAGCATCCACCTGCCCAAAGGTAGGTTTTAAAGGTCTATAACATTGCATGTTCCCGGAATGGGCTGGTGGTTTATAGGGAACCGAAATGGCGATTTTACTCTTCCACCATATACACAGTACAAGACCAACCTGACTGGAAATCGACCAAACGTGATGGAATTCCATCTCTAAAACTTTTTTCATGTGCATTTTTCCGTCAGGAGGATTAATAAGGGAGATATCATGAATGGTCAGTTTTGCAGGTTAAGTCCAGCGGACATAGCCCAAAAGGTGTTGTACGTGGAGCAGATTCCTTATCTATCTATATAAATAAAAACGTAACGACTTTGTGCCTCTACATTGATTATTTTGGCGAAATTTTTGCACGGCTACCCGTTGAAAATGAAATGTCGTATGGCTTTTAGTGCCGAGATATCTCAAGACGGGTTCGGCTCGCCAGGTGGAGGTCTTTCTATTTGACTCCCGTAGGCGACCTGCGCGTCGTGACACCTACAACGAAACCAAAAAAATTATGCAGATGGTCATTATTACCCCTTAAACGGGTAGCTGTTTTTCTGGTTTCGTTTCCTGAGAGTCCTAATTTTTACCCTCCTCGTCCAAAATCCAGATTGCGGCATAATCTGCCAGACGAAAAAGAAAATTGAAATTTGACAAAATTATACGTTTTAGCCTGTCTGGAAGTAGGAAACGGGGGCTGCAGTAGGCAATGGGGCCTGCAATTATAATGTAAACTTCCCAACTCGATTGTGAATGGTAGTAGACAAGTGAGCCTGCTGTTATATCACAAATCCGTAACAAACACTTTACATTGGAAATATATATAGGGACCTCCCCATGCTGTTTCTCGGATAACGCTAAGAGACATGCAATTTTCAAACAATCTTATTTACTACATGTACAGTATTTACTTCGATATTCGAGTACAATGTAGAATACCGTAGCGAAGCACGGGTACATTTGCTAGTTTGAAATAAACTACAGAAGTTAAGCGCCGTAGTGTGCAATAAGCACCCTATTCTGCACCAATAATTTAAGTCTCCACACCAAAATATAAGTTTTCTACACATATCTGTATGAACTGTTGCATTGAATGCCTCTGAGACCTGGACACTACACAGAGTAGAAATCAACTCGAAGAATTTGACCGTGCGAGTGGCCGGGCAGCTTTGGTCACGTAGCTGTCGGCTTTCATTCGGGAGATAGTGGGTTCGAACTCCAATGCCGGTAACCCTGGATTAATAGTAGTAGTGCGAAGAGGAGGATGAGGAGGTAAAACAGTTTGCTGATGAATAGTTTTCCATTTTCACACAAAGCAAATTCTCGGGCTGTACTTTAATTGAGGTCACAGTTGCTTACTTCCTCCTCCTAGCCCTTTCCAATCCCATGGTCGCCATAAGACCTATATGTGGTTAGTGCGACGTGAAGAGAATTATAAAAAGATAAAAGTACTAATTACTATCTGAACGTGTGGTACAGACTATCAATCCGAAGAATCTCCTCAGAGATTCACCAGCTCACCGTTAGAGTTCTCCAGAGGTACAAAAATTATATTCACCACACACATTTTCAACTAGTATTGTCCAGAGGGTACGTACAGTAAAAAACAGGTCCTGGAGATATTAATTAGGGAGCAAAACTGACACTGTTGGGAACCGAAATGACAGACTTCCGCTGTCGCGCCCGTTGCTACACTAATTAAAGTACCGTGACCTTTCTCTTTCTGTTCTGTTGTCTAAGATGATAGTTATATTTGTGGTACTACTAAAATGAATTAAGTCAAGTAGGTAAACGTAATGTTATTATGCTCACAAATAAGTTTTTATTGATGTCCAATGTTTGAGTATTATTTGTACAAATACAGCTGAGATTTCGTTTTTAATATTTGAGAGAATAACGAATTGGTAAAATGTACATGATAATAATTTTAATAGGATACATTTATGCATTAATCTTACCACATATAACAATTCCCTTCAGTATGTTCAAGAGATCGAACACGCAATTCTTCTTTGCCTGGTACTTACCTGAAAATATAAGAAGAAATTAGTCACAAATATGCCTTAGTTACATCGTCACGAGCATGAAAATTCAATTAATGAAGACAGAGTAAAATAACAGAGAATTAACAACACTATATCAGATTATTAGATGCATCTTATAAAATGACATAGGGATGTTATGTATTAAATATCTCACGTGTGAATAAGATAAATTTGAATTTCCAATGAGTGATGCCATACTCCGTCAGAGAGGAAGGTATTTTATCAGAATAATTGTATCCGTTTTATTTGTGGAGGAGGGGTGTTTGACAGGTATATCTTTCCATCTCATTCAATTGAAACATCAAGTGCCTTATCGAAACCTAGCCTTTGGAGACATAGTCTGTGCCCCCGTCTCCCCAGACAGGCAAAGCCTACCGAGCACAACTTTACTTGCGGTAGTATATGGTTGAGGTATTATTTAATCAACGTGACTGATGCACCTCTACTTGATTCAAGGTAAACAGTCTATCAATGGAACCAAAACCGATTTAGAGTGTACCAAACATAGACAACCTGTACATAATATTTAGCGAGTGCCTCTTTGGAGTAGTAGATTTTTGGTCGAGACTATATGCCAATAACCTCTATATTCCACTTGTGCATTGAGACAATCAACTATAAAGGAAAGTCTTTATGAAATAAACGATAACAAAATGTTACCTTATAGTACCATTTTATTTAAAGATACGTTCACAATTTCCACATTCTGTTCTACACAAGTATTGTACCGTACGTTTCATAATGCTTTCATGCACCCACGGCAACATGCTATCCTAATTCTTTTCATATGATTCTACCAGATATCAGGTAATGTTTTTCAATTATGTGACACACGTAGTCCCACGTAAATAATCAATTTCTTAGACGTTTTCTGTACACTAATATCATACCCCCGAAGTCATTATTACCATAACTTCCCCGCTCCATGCAGTAACAATTAAAGGCGACTGAAACGTTGACTATTGCTTTACTAGAACGAATCCATAACGTCAACATATGCTCCTCCCCTCCAGTACGATGCTTCAACTTCCTCTAGCGAGTCGTAGAGAGACTCCTTTGTTTATGAATGCACAGTATTCGCCTTCTGTAGGGTAGACCATCCCGCCTGACAGGTAAAGCACAGCTGATGCCGACATTTCGAGCGATGGGACTGAAAATGTATATCTCCGAAGCTCCTGGTACTTACGGTCACACAGCTTGCTGAGCTGTGTGTGCTTGTTAGAAGCATGCGATACTAGTACTGTGAACAAAAAGTGGCCCTCTGGTTGAATGAATACGATAGTTCGGTTACAGCGCGACTCAGGTGTTCTCTGGTACTACCGATGGAAGAAAAGCAGTTACAGAGCATCAGAGGTTAACTGAACGGCCGCCTCCTGTTCCAGCACTACTTCCGACTGTACGGACGTACTGTACTGTATTTTCAAGCCTACGTTCATGAATACACACAACGTCTATATCACTGGCATAACATACAATACCTATGAGGATCATTGCAAGTACCTAGTTGTTAATATAATGGAAGATTTTCAATGGGCTAATCACATAAATGGGATTGTAAATAAAGGGTACAGATCTCTCCGCATGGTTATGAGGTTAGTTAGGGGTTGTAGTAAGGAAGTAAAGGAGAAGGCATATAAGTCTCTGGAAGAGTATGGTTTCAATATATGGGATCCTCCAAACCAAACCAAACCAAACCCCATGGCACTACAGCCTTTGAAGGGCCTTGGCCTACCAAGCGACCGCTGCTCAGCCCGAAGGCCTGCAGATTACGAGGTGTCGTGTTGTCAGCACGACGAATCCTCTCGGCCGTTATTCTTGGCTTTCTAGACTGGGGCCGCCATCTCACAGTCAGATAGCTCCTCAATTCTAATCACGTAGGCTGAGTGGACCTCGAACCAGCCCTCAAGGGCAGGTAAAAATCCCTGACCTGGCCGGGAATCGAACCCGGGGCCTCCGGGTAAGAGGCAGGCACGCTACCCCTACACCACGGAGGCCGGCATATGGGATCCTCACCAGGATTAATTGATTCGAGAATTGGAAAAATCCAAAGAACAATTTTTTCTGGGCGATTTCCGACAAAATATTAGCGTTACGAAAAATGATGAAAAGTTTGGGCTCGGAAGACTTGGAGGAAAGGAGACGAGTTGCTCGACTAAGTGGTATGTACTGAGTTGTCAGTGGACAGATACCGTGGAATGACATTAGTA
The DNA here is from genome assembly GCF_040414725.1 of Anabrus simplex. Lineage (NCBI taxonomy): Eukaryota > Metazoa > Arthropoda > Insecta > Orthoptera > Tettigoniidae > Anabrus > Anabrus simplex. The sequence continues at coordinate 289,454,912 of NC_090270.1, read as the reverse complement.
GACAAACAAGTTTGGGTAGTGTGTTTTCAAGTAGGAAAGGTGATAATATGAAGGTAAACATGGAATTCAAGAGGACAAATCAGAACGGATATTCGTTTATAGGAAGAAGAGTTAGCGATTGGCGTAATTTACCAAAGGAGATGTTCGATTAATTTCCGACTACATTGCAATTACTTAATAAAAGTTTAGGTAAACTGGCCTGAATGCAGATACCAACGAACAAAACATGTATAGTCGCTCAGAAAAAGAATGAAGCAACGTCGTAGTCAATATCAGACTATTTTAGTTACAAGCGAAAAACATTATAATTCACCTCCATGCAGTTATCGACCCCATGGATACCGAGAACAATGATTAAATTTATTCAGTATTCAGTAGCTTCTGAGAAAAATGTAACCGCGAGGAACTTATAAAATGCTAACCTTTTCAACAGCTGTAGATGTCTCAAATATTGCCATGACTTATTTAACACACACATAGACACATTGTGTGAAAAGTTACAAAACTCAAGATGCTTCTGGCATAATAAGCCCATATTTAGTGCATAATGTACCTATACCTATTGGACAACGGTAATTTAGCAATACATTTTTCTTTGGCTGGAAATTAAAGATGAAATCTTACTTGCCCATAAGAATTCAACGAAGTAACGCGTTACAGGTGCTAAAACTAAATGATTAAGCGTTTTCTTGAACTAAAGGTTAAATTACATGATTAATGACGACTATTAAAACGACGCCTTAATATAACAGAGGAGTGACCAATATTGGCCAATATCCCACTGCAGACTACGAAGGAACTTTTCTGTTGGCTGAGCAGTACGTCTCTTCATCATAAATAATTTATCTCGTCCCCTACAGAAGGAAATTAAAGGTAAACCAGTGACAGAAGTATGCGATAAATATCTAACGTCTTTTAGGCACGAAAAAAAGACCAAAGTAATAGCCATAAGCAAACATGTCATTCAACCTATTAACTTGACAGTAGCTGGCACATCACTGGAGTAGGTGCAACGCTGTAAGTATCTCTGTTGCGTACTTGATCACAGCTAGAACAATGCTGTTGAAATTAGGTCCAGGTTTGAACAGGAAAAGACTGCATTCAAGAGAATGATTAAACTTCTCCGTAACAGGAACTTTAAGACACATCTCCGCCACCACTTACTTCGGTGTTATGTATTTTCTTTCTTACTTTATGATGCCAAAACTTGGACCCTAACAGAGAACACCACTCACAAACTTCGAACCTTTGAGATGTGGTGCTACCGACGCATGTTCAGAATATCATAGGTTGACAGAATACGTAACACTGAAGTACTCCAACGCCTGAACAAAGAGCCAGAGGTCAAGTACAACAACAAAAGGAGGAACTTTCAATACCTTGGCCATGTCATTAGAAATTATAAATATAGAATCCTTAAGCTTACCTCGCAACGTAAAATTGAAGGGAGGAGAAGTAGAGTAAGAACGATATCTTGGCTAACGAATATACGAGGGTGGTATGGGCTCAGCACCGAGTTGCAGAGAACAATAACCAGATTCTTTTCCGAGTTGCTGAGAACAAGAACCAGATTACCCTCATGACAGCCGACATCCAATGAGGACATGGTACAACAAGAAGAATAATAAACATTATCAGGTCTGGCCGCGATAGTATAATAAACAATATTTAACGTCAACTGTGAACTCAGTGGAAAAGTGACTGTCCGTCTATGTGTTATGTAGGCCTACTGTTTCAAGAGTCGTAAATCTGACGAGATCCATATTTTGATAAAACTGGCTTTCCTAAACCCCGGGCGAGCGGAGGATGCAAGGAAGCAACCCGAATCTGAAATAATGTCTACGAAGAAGTGAAAGTTAAAATCCATGCCATTGTTCAGCAGCCTACACAACCAGACAGTGTCAACCGAGGCAACTAGAAACGTTTTTATAAGTGCGGGTCAGAACATTGAAAAGGCTCTCGCGTCTCCGATTACAAATAGTGATGTATTGGGCCAAAGAAAATAAAAGTACCGTCATTAGTGACGTAGCCTGATGGCATCGCTCCGAGGCAACAATAGCTATTCTGTCGGAGAGTAGTGAAATTAAACTCTCTTCGCCCGGAAGAGAAGCTGGCGTCCTTATCTTCCTGTACAAACACTACATGTGAAGGAAGACTGTTGTTAACGATACATATTTATGTTTTTAAGAATGCCAAATAATTAAATTATCAACCCAACATGTGAGCGAAGCGCTCACTCCCAATTTTACTTCCTCCTCCTTCGTGAACAAATTAAGTGAGCATTTTCGGCATTCCTCTGGCTTCTTAAAGTAATATTAGAAGTGGGACGGACACAGCAATAACGTGCAGCATGGCCTTCTGTTCGGGCTGTGACACCATTATATCTACAGCGACATGAGCGTGCGCCCCGCGCTCACATGTCGACCAGCGGACTGACTTTGCATTCACAGTGATATTTTATTTCATAATTTGCTTTACATTTTGATGTGAGAAGTAAATTTCAGCCATAGATAGAGACGACGTTATCAGGGGGTTGTGAGAAGAGAGTAACAACGAAGTGAACTTGAGTTTACCCGCAGATTTACTGGTATGTGGAGATTCTGATATCCTTGAGATATTTAATAGTGATCTGGACAGTAATAGTGAGACTTCGGGAGGCGATCTTCTTCCTACTGAATCCGATCCTGATGCTTCCATTTTTGAAAATATTCCCGACCCTCAGTAGATAGGGATAGATAACGAACGTTAACAACATTTTACTAGTTGCAGTGTTGGGTGGAATTTTTCTGTCTTTCAAGTATCAGACTACCTCCATCGGGTTTGAACCGATTATCTTGGAATTTGGGAGACTGAAACTTTACCATTAACACGCAAAGGAACACTCACAATCAGACAGGCTTTCAGTATCGATGGGATAAGATCCCCGGTGGGTGGGTGGGTGCGGTAGAATAACACCCACGCTATCTATTACCTTTCGTAAAAAGCGACTGTAAGGGTCCCCTAGGGGCTCTCAGCTTTCGATCCTGGGTTGGCAACCACGGATCCCTCAGCTGAGGCTTGGCATTGCTTCCACTTACTTGTGCCAGACTCCCCACTTTCATCTATCCTTTCTGAACTCCCATAGTCAACTCTTGTCCTTTTCCGACTCCGGCGGTATGAGCTTTGAAAATCCTATGGATTTCTTTTTTTCATTTTCACGCCTTGTTGTGGCCCTTGTTTTCTTTATCCGGTGCCTTAATTTTTGTCGTTTCGGACCCCTTCCCCACTTTCCTATGATCAGTGTTAATAGAAAATGGTTGCCCATTTGTACTTATTCTTAAAAAATTAATCACCACCACCACCGCCTCCATGATATGATAATCAACGCAGTAACCAAAATCAAATTAAGGTAGAGCTATGCCATTTGCTTTGTATAAAAACGGAAAACCACAGAAAATTTCCTTCCTTTCATGTAAGAAATTATTTAGGGTTTCCAGCATAACCCAGTGCTATGGAGGGAGGTGTTATGAAGATTGGGAATGTAGGATATTCTAAAATAAATACACTATTCTTTCTAAAAGAATGAAATTCACCTCTAAAGCTATTGTTTTTATATATTCCTCATCATTATATAACGGAAAGAAGTCCTCTGATAGATTCTCCTTTCTTTGTGTATTAAATAAATATCGAAGCGACTGAAATTAAACCACTCAGTTTAAATTTCATATGCACAAACAGATCGATTCACGGAGCCCAGTTACAGAACTCACTTAACATATTCCCGTCTTATTCTTTGTATCTGGGGAAACTGTACAAACATTTTCTCTCAAGAGTTTCTAAAGAAGCTCTTCCAGACCACTTCAAAGGTAGGATTCAGAGAGTCCAGTCGTATCCCAAAGGGAATGTCTATATCTTATACGCTTGCGATCAGCCAAGTCTGCTTCCTCTCAACTAACTGCTTTGCTTGAGCCAAAGAAAATTCTGTGTTTCGCTTCACATTTCCTACTACATATACATAGTTATTCTTCGAGGAAATTACCGTAAAGAATCTGGTATTACATTCTTCTTGCTCCGTTTATGGAATAGGGAAATTTATCAACCCAGCATCTCAATGCTTGAAAACTAATACTACCTAACTCCGCTCCATATCTCTTCGTAATAATTATGTTTATTTATTATTTTCTAGCTTTTGCTCGTGGCTTCGTACTCGTAGAATATTGTGTGGTCATTTACACATAGAACAGGTGAACATTGGAATCTGTATCAATATTTTAATTACCTTAGAACACGTTGAATTGTGTTGACTTTTTTGGTAGAAGTTGAATGTTTCCAAAAAAGAATAGTAGCAGTGTAGATAAACTATCAACTCCTATAAGATCGCTGAAAGTGGCCATATAATACCACGACCAGCAAAAAACTCTGGTATTGGAGCCTCTAGGTTGCACATCAACTTCATATCAGTAATCAAAGAAACTGGTACCTTAGGCCCTTATCATATTGTAAAATCCGAAGGTAAAAAACATAGATAGAACTCCGAAAGCACAAACACTGTCCTACCCCATAGCAGAAGATACAGAGCACCGTAAAGACTACATCTCTTCACAGACAGATCTAGGTAATTACGCACTTTTTAAATCTACCTAAAATCACACTACACATTTCCATATCTCAAATTGGCTATCAGTACTCACTGGATCGTACTCACTGTTTCCTAACAAATCATTGACCTGACATAAGGAGAACATTTTTCCTCACAATTTCTTAAACATAGCTGTAATTAGAGTCCCGATTTTATGCAGAAATAGGTTAGAATGAAACCCTACTGAAGCGAATAGTAAGTATAGTCTAATCTGCACAACGGTTATGTTACGAGATTTGCATAAACGTTAGGGGTCCGATCCATCAGATACCCTAGAATTTATGTTACACTCACTACATTACGGAATAGCAGCCTAAACTACACATCCTAAAACCAAATTAGTTTGCATTCAAACTTATTTTGAATAAAAATCCTGGGTCTAGTTGTAATATCTATGAGTGATGCATGCAGCTGTACCTCCAGTAATAAGGTGAATTTGCCCTTGGTAGGAATACATTGCCTAAGTATGTGCAGCCTGATGATAATGACGAACATTTTGCCTATAACTCATACTTATTCATATTCTAGGGTGCCCAAAGAATATTATGCAAGTGAATGGAACATACTGTCATATGCATTAGTGGTAACCTATACAAGACACAATTCCTCTTACCTAGATAAGGGGATGCTCGACCTTAATGATGCTTCCTCCCTAGTTGCCCAATATTCGGTATTACAATACAGATATTTACAGGAAGGATGATTATATATTAGATCCTAGATTTCTTGCGGTATTTTATGTGGAGTTTTCAAATTATGCTTCGCCAAATCAATTAGGCTGCATTAATTCTTGTGTCCCCTCTTGGATAAGTTGGTGATCGTCATCAATCGTAGGTCCAATATATCATTAATAACAAAATCTAAATGTGTTTGCGCACCCTTTTTCTGCACATGTTAAAGAATAAACGGAATGATTACTTTTAAAAACAAAGCATTTTTATAGCTAGCGGCTAAAACGAAAAAGACACACATAAAATGTTTTCCATTCTAAAATTATTGTCCATGTCTAGTCATAAAACAAGATCGTTAGAGATGGGAACAAAATATCCCATACCAGCATATTTTATGAACTTCGTGCAGAACAATCTCATTCTCCTGCCCTTTGATTGTAGGCACACTTCACAAAAACTTTGTAGTTGGAGTCGATGTCGGTTCAGATGTTCATCTATCGGTACGGATTCCTTCAATGCTAGTTCTCCCCTACGTTGTGGATTCGCAGCCACTTTGATGTGATTTCCTGTAAAGCTAAATCCCAGTTCCTTCGTGAAATCTCGTCCCTTGCTTAAATTTTTCTGGCTTGATTCGCTCAGTACTCGACCGTTCAGACGTACTTTAAATGATTAAATCGCGTCATATAAGTTAAGAGTGTTAATTACCACACAAAACATTACACAATACAAGAAAATACTCTACAAGAGATAATTTGGTGAGTTGTATATATTCATGATGAAGTGAACTCTGAAATGGTGTTAGTCGAGCTCCACTGCATAACCTTCCAGAAACATCAAGCTAACTATTTTCCGAGCATCAAATATTTTCTGTATTTTTTCTTTAATGAACAGCTACACAGAGTGTTATGACTCAGAGATACGTCCACAACGTTCCTGTTAAGCAGGGTTCCGGTTCGATTCGCGAGTATATCAGGAATATTATCTGAAATACATTCAGCTTAGTTGAAAATAATTGAGTAGCTACCTGATGGTGAGATAGTGAAGGCGGTCTAAAAATTGAGGAACAACTGCCACCTTCGGGTGGAACAGTGGTCGCTTGGTAGCCGAGGACCTTCAGTAATGTACGGCCATTTCGTTTGTTTGTTTATTTGTTTGGTTTGGTTTGGTTCGTTTTGTCTTTTGTTGTTTATTTTGTTTTGTTTTTTTGTTTCGTTTTGTTTCGTTTTGTGTCTTGTCTTGTCTTGTCTTGTCTTGTCTTGTCTTGTCTTGTCTTGTCTTGTCTTGTCTTGTCTTGTCTTGTCTTGTCTTGTCTTGTCTTGTCTTGTCTTGTCTTGTCTTGTCTTGTCTTGTCTTGTCTTGTCTTGTCTTGTCTTGTCTTGTCTTGTCTTGTCTTGTTTTGTTTTGTTTTGTTTTGTTTTGTTTTGTTTTGTTTTGTTTTGTTTTGTTTTGTTTTGTTTTGTTTTGTTTTGTTTTGTTTTGTTTTGTTTTGTTTTGTTTTGTTTTGTTTTGTTTTGTTTTGTTTTGTTTTGTTTTGTTTTGTTTTGTTTCAGTTCTCAGTTCACAAACGAATGGTTAAATTTTGTCAGACGTGACAGGCAGTCGCCTCGGGATATTTAAATGAAATTGTACAGGCAATGTTTTCCGATCATTAAAGTTTCTTCAGTTTCTTTTTAATACGCAGTAATGACTGATAATGTGAACAAAAAAATAACCCTTGATCTAGAATGAATAATAATAATCATAATAATTGTTACTGAGATTCCGTGGTGAATAGAGGTGAAAGAAGGTGCGGGCATGAATGGGTCGATATAAGACAGTCAGAAGATTAATTAGAAACTTTAAAATTTGAGATTTGTTCCCTTCTTTGCTATCTTTTAATTTCTTTTCAAAGTATCAAGTTTACAAAATTCAGGTAATAATGCTCGTAAAATTGGGTAACAATTATAGGAAATCGAATAAAAATATATTAAAAAATTTGAGCTTGAACTTCTCTAATTATAAATAAATGCTCCTTGAACGCTGAGGCTCCTTTCAACCAACAGTCAAGGAGACGGATCTCCCAATTTCTTTTACATCAGTAGTAAGAACATGGTATCCAAAATATAGAATCATAAAAGAGCAACTTTGCTCCACAAAATTATCTAGGAGACTACTCCCCGAACATTATAGCACTACAGCCTTCCAAAGGCAGCATTCAACCTTTACATTAATAAGAAAAGCGTCTTTGCACTACAAATTTTCACTTAGGAACATATTTCAAGAAAAGTCCAGGCCTATCAAAGGCACAACCTACATTTTACAAGATCAAACTGTATTCACTATTTTAAATGCGTAACAGTCTAGCATCTTTACATGAAAAGAATGAAAAGAATTTAAGAGGGGTATCGAATACCCATTCTACCAGGCCTTTGTGAAAAACAACAGGTTAATGTTACTGGTCCAAAAATGAAAATAGTGAGGAAGCGGACACTTGCGCTCCTTGAAAATGGAAATGAAAAACTTAAAACCCTATTTTGGCTTCTGTCCGGAAGTTAGAGAGGCTAAGCCTATACTACCGAGGTGACTAGGTGGAAAAAAGTTAAGTTACAGAAATTGCAAGATAGAAAAGTTTGCAAAATCATAGTCACCTCAAAATGAAGTTGAGAGGGAACGCGAGAGGGTATCTCACTCTCTATTCCCTGATTTCGGCTAAGTTCTTTCGATTTGCTTGAAATTTACATTTTAGAAAAATGAAGTTACATTGGTAAAGGTTTGAAACCCTCCCCTCGAGATAACTTTAAAAGACTATCAGATTTTAGACTGGATCTGCCATTACCTTGAGCTGGTGGACCTCCTGAAGATGGGCGAGGCCGTCCTATACCTCCTTTGCAAACACACACACACACACTAGACTAGAGCGATGAATAAGACAACCTGGTCGAAAATTTGCCAGCTTTTGTACTCGAGGGGAAGATTGCAGAAAACTTTACGCTGAGGCCTGACACATCCCCAATTCTTATTTGGTAATTAAAACATACCAGATAATGTTGACTGGATGAAAAATAAATATACCAATATTTTCTATCGGCCAATCTCTTAAGTTGGCGGAAAGAGATAGAGGTGTTGTAAACTTTAACACACCAGAAACAAAGAATAAACAATTCAGTTCAGTAAACCTTAAAATACAAAATTACTCTAAAATTTTATAGTCAATCTTCACACCAGAGTGCATAACATAGGCTAAGTTTATAGTAACGACATCTGTCGATAAATGTTCAAAATTCTTGCGCTAGTTGTTGCGAGTTTTAGATTTTAGATGGCATTCTCCAAGGCGCTTCATCTAAATGTAGGGGGCGGATGAACCTCCGGTACAATAATAATAAAAGTTATTGTTTTAGGCCCCACTAATTACTTTTGGAGGTTTTCGGAGACACTGATGTGTCAGAATTTTGTCCCGCAGGAGTTATTTTACGTGTGAGTGAATCTACCGACACGAGGCTGATATATTTGAGCACCTTCAAATACGGATTGAACCAGGGTTGAATGTGCCAAGTTGGGGTCAAAAGCCCAGCGCCTCAACCGTATGAGCCACTCAGCCCTGCGAGATAGAAGGAGAGCATTCATCTTGGGTTCAGTGTTACCTTCACTTGAAAGCAAGGTGGAGCAACAAATTATCGATCCTTCCTCGAGGAGTAACCACCACATGATTTCCTGTTCCTGTCACACCGGGAACTGGTTGTTGTAGCGAGCCAAAATTACATCCTGATTCAGTAACGTCATCACAAATCTTCAACACTGGCATGAACTGGTGCCACTCCCTTCATAGGACCAGAATAGCTCCCTTACACACTTATGGTTCAAATACTGCTTTAGGATGTACAAACATAGTGCAATAGATCACTATAGTGATAGTGAAATTACAAGCCGGGTTCAAAATTTGGATAAGCAGTTCAGGGACGCTTTTATGAAAAGAAAAAAAAGTTATAAGCATATGTCAAAAAGACATGCCTCTTTGTGTAGAGATTGCATTTTATTGACGAAAATCATGAATAATAACTGGTACACACAGAAATAGTCCACCTCTGTGGTGTAGTGGTTAGTGTGATTAGCTGTCACCCCCGGAGGGCCGGGTTAGATTTCCAGCTCACTGGTACATACAGAAATAGTCCACCTCTGTGGTGTAGTGGTTAGTGTGATTAGCTGCCACCCCCGGAGGACCGGGTTAGACTTCCAGCTCACTGGTACATACAGAAATAGTCCACCTCTGTGGTGTAGTGGTTAGTGAGATAAGCTGCCACCTCCGGAGGGCCGGGTTAGACTTCCAGCTCACTGGTACATACAGAAATAGTCCACCTCTGTGGTGTAGTGGTTAGTGAGATTAGCTGCCACCTCCGGAGGGCCGGGTTAGACTTCCAGCTCACTGGTACATACAGAAATAGTCCACCTCTGTGGTGTAGTGGTTAGTGTGATTAGCTGCCACAACCGGAGGGCCGGGTTAGACTTCCAGCTCTGCCACAAAATTTGAAAAGTTGTACGAGGAATGGAACAGAGTCACTTCAGCCTCGGAAGGTCAACCGAGTAGAGGAGGCTTCGATTCCCACCTCAGCCATCCTCGAAGTGGTTTTCCATAGTTTCCCACGTCTTCTTCAGGCAAATGCCGGAATGGTACCTATTTTAAGGTGACGGCCGCTTTCTTCCGCCTTCTTTCCCTATCCCTTCCATTCTTCCCATCCACCACAAGGCCCTTGTTCAGCATAGCAGATGAGACCACCTGGGAGAGATACTGGTCCCCCTTTCCAGTTGTATCTCCGACCAAATATCTCACGATCTAGAATACTGCCCTTGAGGCGGTAGAGGCGGGATCTCTTGGTGAGTTCGAGGAACAAAACCAACCCCGAAGGGTAAACGGATTAAATTCGGCCAAGCTTCTATAACTCGAAAGTCTATAACTTGAATTTTTGATATTTCAAAGAGATTTTGCATTCCCCGACGGAATCTAATGTTTTCTATAACTAGAATTTTCTGATACCTCGAAGCCCAGATGTTAAATTTGTTTCTGTAACTCGAAATTAGACGTACACATTATCCTCATAAACGGAAAGACACATATTTTCACACATATCTGATAAAATTGATGTTGGTTATATTTTAAACATACCATGAGGATGTTGAAACGAAGAAAATATCAGGCTAATTCAAGAACCTCATGATAAATAACAGTTTGTTTACTGCTCCTTTGCTCAGAGGTAAGCAGAGTATTATTGTTCAGATTTGAAGTTTCACATCTCTCCCGTCTGAAACCCGACGAAGAAGCAGAGCTTTACACAAGTGATGATAAACATCGCATTACGTGACAGCCTTCGTGCACATGAGCTGACATACATACAGTAACACAGCGCTCTCACACAACCGGTAGACTCAGCGTTGAGCTTTGAATGAGTCAGTCACTTAGGCAAAACAGAAGGCCCTCAGAAAACATCAATTTAAAGCGTTATTTCAAGAGTAAGCTAAAAGGTTTATATGACAAAATTGATGGGCCATGAATCACTTACTGATGATGAAATAGAAGCGCATCTTTGTCAATGTGATGAATCTTCTCAAAAGGGGATTGTACTGAATATGTATATGAAGATTGTGACACTCTCAGTATAAGTGATATTGGTTGGAATAATTATTGTGATGATGATGATGATGACGATGATGATGATGATGATGATGATGATGATGATGATGATGATGATGATGATGATGATGATGATGATGATACATTTCTTCCTCGTGCTCAGTACACACGTGCTTCAGGATGACAGCTTCAAGCGTGCGAACTGTTGCGGAACTGAAATGTAACAAAAGTCTGTGTTTAATGAACGTAAGTTTTCGCGGTTCATTGTATAAAAATAAAGAAATAAATACGCGATCTGGATTAAAGCGACTTATATACTGTATATTTAAGAAAGCCGAGCTTTCTGCCAAATGATGAATGTCTGATGAAGGCCAATGCTATTTGGCAGAAAGCTTGGATTTGTTAAATATACAAGTGGCTTTAATCCACATTGCTTATTTTTTTAAATAGTCTGTGTTTGTCTGTAAGATTTATTTCTTTATTTTCACTTTTTGAACTTTTTCAATTTGGTTTTTCGTCGCACCGACACGGATACACTAGGTCTTATGGCGACGATGGGAGAGGAAAGAGCTAGCAGTGGGAAGGAAGTGACCGTGCTCATAATTAAGGTACAGCCCCAGCATTTGCCTGGTTTGAAAATTCGAAACCATGGGAAACCATCTTCAGGGCTGCCGAGGTGCCAACAGTGGGATTCGAACCCACTATCTCCCGAACGCAAGCTCACAGCTGCGGAATCCTAACCGTGCGGTCAACCTCGTTGGGTTATTTAAAATGTCATTGATTATAAGTTCGCCTTTGTGGTGTAGTGTTTAGTGTGATTAGCTGCCACCCCAGGAGGCCCGGGTTCGATTCCCGGTTCTGCCGCGAAATTTGAAAAGTGGTGGAACGGGTTTTGCTCTCTTGAGGTCAGTTTAGTATAGCAGGATTCGATTCCTATCCTAGCCATCCTCGAAGTGGTTTTCCCACTGCTTCTCTGCTTCTCTAGGCAAATGCTGGGATGGTACCTATCGGCCGCTTCCTTCCCTCTTCCTTGCCTATCCCTTCCTATTTTCCCATCCCCCAACAAGGTCCCTATTCAGCATAACAGGTGAGGCCATCTGGACGACGTACTGGTCATCCACCCCAGTTCTATCCCCAAATTCCAGGTCATCGCCCTTGAAGCAGTAGAGGTGGGATGCCTCGCTTAGTATAGGGGAGAAAGCAACCCTCGACGATAAACTGATTAAATAAATACATACATACATAACTAAAAGTCACTTGGGGTCCTTTTTTACCCCACTTGGTACTCGACGGGCGTTAAATTACTTCGCCCTCCAAGGGTTAACGCACGAAGTAAAGAATGAACTTCCTATTGTTGGCTCATAAGGAGAACGATCTTCAACAAAGCATGCCTCTAGTGTCATATGAAGTAACATGGTATATATGAGTGGTTTGGGTCTTGTGCTAGCACTCTTCGCCTTCTCCATATTCGAAATTACAGTATTATCAGACAGGTTCTTACCTTCCTATAACCGACCTCGCTTGGAGGATATCAAGATGACTGAAGAAAAACATCATGAGAAGAAATTTGAGTCACAATCTGCATCTACAAAGAGAGTAATCCACCTGGAAGGACCATTGTTCTTCTGGCAGGACATTGGGAAAGGGTGTTTACCCAAAAATGTTCTCATTATCATCATCAGTCAGTTTACTCATTGCTGACCTCATTTTTTCACTTCATTAGTAACTGCATCCGTAACGAGATTTTTCCATCCTGCGCTGTCTTCAGACCGGTGATCTTCTTTGCTTGGTCTAACCATCTACTTCTTGTTTTGCCTCTTGGTCTGGTGCCTTCAGTTTTGCCTTGCAGAATGGTCTTTTCTAAATTGTCTCCTTCTCTCCTCAAAATGTGTCCCAGGATCTGGTGGTAACTTTCGCTATCGCGGGAATATAAACGTTTTTTGATGCCCAGTTCTTCTATAAAGGAGGCATTTGTTCTCCGCCAACACCACATCTCAAAGGCATCTAGCCTTCACAGTCCAGATCTCACAACCGTACAGGAAAAGAGAAAACACCAATGAATCCACCAATCTTATTTTCACTGTTTTGGATAATGCCCGGTTCTGCCAGATCTTTGCAAGTTTAACCATTGCGGCACGACCTAGGACAGTCCGTCATTTTATTTCTTTATCACAATTTTTCGTGTTACTGATTATGAAGCCCAGATATACACAATCATTCACCAACTCCAGATATTTCAGGCATCCTGTCATCTGGATTGGGATCTGACATAGTCAGTTAATAAACATTAGTTTGGTCCTTTTCGTGTTAATTTCTAGATCAAAATCCTAAGTAATGATTTTCACTCTAGAGAGCAATTCATCAAGTTCTTCTCCGCTACCTGCAATGAGTGTAGTATCATCAGCTAAGCGTAGATTGTTGATTTTCCTACCACCGATTGAAATTCCTCTATTCCAACCATCCAGTGCTCTTCTCATTACATACTCTGCATAGATGTTGTAGAGTTGTGGTGACCAGAACTCGCGGCATTTTTCAATTATCTGCTTACGTTTGTTATTGACCCACGTGCCACAAAACCTGCTTGTTCAGCAGAAATCTGAGATTGCAAGAAAGCTTTTAGTCGCTGATTCATTATGTACAGTAGGACTTTGCTAGTATGTGATATTAATGTTATGGTGCGGTAATTAGAAGTCCGTAACTGACCCTCTTGTGTGAAGGGGGATGAGAACAGATGTAGTCCAGTCTTTTTTTTTTATTATTTTTATTTTTTTTGCTAGTTGCTTTACGTCGCACCGACACAGATAGGTCTTATGGCGACGATGGGACAGGAAAGGGCTAGGAGTGGGAAGGAAGCGGACGTGGCCCTAATTAAGGTACAGCCCCAGCATTTGCCTGGTGTGAAAATGGGTTAACCACGGAAAACCATTTTCAGGACTGCCGACAGTAGGGTTCGAACCTACTATCTCCCGAATACTGGATACTGGCCGCACTTAAGCGACTGCAGTTATCCAGCTCCGTAATCCAGTCTTTAGGCCATTCTCAAGTTTTCCACACTTTATTACATATTGAATGTGAAGCATGGAGGCCCTCTTCTCCCATTACTATCAGCATTTCTCCAGTAATACCATCTATGCCTGGGGCTTTGTTGTTGTTGTTTTTTTTTCAAATGTTTGATGGAGTTCTCAATTTCACTCAATAGGGTAGCAGGCTCTATGTCACTGCTGTACCTTAATCTAAACCTTGAGGAGTCACAAAGGAAACGGGAATCTCAGAAGACTTACTAAATGTAATGTTATCAACTGACCAAATGTTGATTGTGTGTGTCTTCAGCATTATAACAGTGAAGTTAATTGTATAGCTTACGCCAATGCATCCTTATTTTGTGACTAATATACGAATATTGGGGCAAAAATCATTGCACCTACCTTTTCTCGCACGAATTCTGGATCTACCAGGCGAATGGAAATAGAGAGATGGGAATGGGGAGCGTAAGGTTCAGGGTAATGTATTATTAACACCTAGCAGGTTTACCAGGTGTAGGATATCAAGCAAGGAAACTGTTATTGAAATTCTTGTTTGTTTTCAGGAAGTAAAGTAACCGTTAAACGGTAAATCATCAAAGTACTCCCCTAGAGTGTCTACTTCACGTTGACAGTGATGTGGAGACGTCGGATACCAGTCACCTCACCACATGTGAATTTTGCAATTCCATGTTTCGCAACGGTAACAATGCCCTCTCGTTTCCCAAACCACATCCCATGCCATAGTTCTTTCCCTTTCGGGATGAGATCGAAATCGCACGGAGACAGCTCTGGCGAGTATGGCGGGTATTCTAGTATTTCCCAACCCCATCGCTGAAGTTACCACGTCACATCCATTCTGAACGGAGCCTGACTCACTAGTGCAGTCCCATCGCCCTGTGCGTGGTACCTATCCAATTCACTACTGTAGTCCCATAGCCCTGTGTGTGGTACCTGTCTAATTCACTACTGTAATCCCATCGCCCTGTGTGTGGTACCTGTCTAATTCACTAATGTAGTCCCATCGCCCTGTGCGTGGTACATGTCCAATTCACTACTGTAGTCCCATCGACCTGTGCGTGGTACCTGTCTAATTCACTAATGTAGTCCCATAGCCCTGCGTGGTACCTGTCCAATTCACTACTGTAGTCCCATCGCCCTGTGCGTGGTACATGTCCAATTCACTACTGTAGTCCCATCGCCCTGTGCGTGGTACCTGTCCAATTCACTACTGTAGTCCCATCGCCCTGTGTGTGCTACCTGTCCAATTCACTACTGTAGTCCCATCGCCCTGTGCGTGGTACCTGTCCAATTCACTAATGTACTCCCATCGCCCTGTGCGTAGTACATGTCTAATTCACTACTGTAGTCCCATAGCCCTGCGTGGTACCTGTCCAATTCACTACTGTAGTCCCATCGCCCTGTGCGTGGTACCTGTCCAATTCACTGCTGTAGTCCCATCGCCCTGTGCGTAGTACCTGTCCAATTCACTGCTGTAGTCCCATCGCCCTGTGTGTGCTACCTGTCCAATTCACTGCTGTAGTCCCATCGCCCTGTGCGTAGTACATGTCCAATTCACTACTGTAGTCCCATCGCCCTGTGCGTAGTACCTGTCCAATTCACTGCTGTAATCCCATCGCCCTGTGCGTGGTACATGTCCAATTCACTGCTGTAGTCCCATCGCCCTGTGTGTGCTACCTGTCCAATTCACTGCTGTAGTCCCATCGCCCTGTGCGTAGTACATGTCCAATTCACTACTGTAGTCCCATCGCCCTGTGCGTAGTACCTGTCCAATTCACTGCTGTAGTCCCATCGCCTTGTGCGTGGTACATGTCCAATTCACTGCTGTAGTCCCATCGCCCTGTGTGTGCTACCTGTCCAATTCACTGCTGTAGTCCCATCGCCCTGTGCGTAGTACATGTCCAATTCACTACTGTAGTCCCATCGCCCTGTGCGTAGTACCTGTCCAATTCACTGCTGTAGTCCCATCGCCCTGTGTGTGCTACCAGTCCAATTCACTGCTGTAGTCCCATAGCCCTGTGTGTGCTACCTGTCCAATTCACTGCTGTAGTCCCATCGCCCTGTGCGTAGTACATGTCCAATTCACTACTGTAGTCCCATCGCCCTGTGCGTAGTACCTGTCCAATTCACTGCTGTAGTCCCATCGCCCTGTGTGTGCTACTTGTCCAATTCACTGCTGTAGTCCCATCGCCCTGTGCGTAGTACATGTCCAATTCACTACTGTAGTCCCATCGCCCTGTGCGTAGTACCTGTCCAATTCACTGCTGTAGTCCCATCGCCATGTGTGTGCTACCTGTCCAATTCACTGCTGTACTCCCATAGCCCTGTGTGTGCTACCTGTCCAATTCACTACTGTAGTCCCATCGCCCTGTGCGTGGTACATGTCCAATTCACTGCTGTAGTTCCATCGCCCTGTGCGTGGTACCTGTCCAATTCACTACTGTAGTCCCATCGCCCTGTGTGTGCTACCTGTCCAATTCACTAATGTAGTCCCATAGCCCTGTATGTGCTGCCTGTCCAATTCACTACTGTAGTCCCATAGCCCTGCGTGGTACATGTCCAATTCACTACTGTAGTCCCATCGCCCTGTGTGTGCTACCTGTCCAATTCACTACTGTAGTCCCATAGCCCTGCGTGGTACATGTCCAATTCACTACTGTAGTCCCATAGCCCTGCGTGGTACCTGTCCAATTCACTAATGTAGTCCCATCGCCCTGTGCGTGGTTCATGTCCAATTCACTACTGTAGTCCCATAGCCCTGCGTGGTACCTGTCCAATTCACTAATGTACTCCCATCGCCCTGTGCGTGGTACATGTCCAATTCACTACTGTAGTCCCATAGCCCTGCGTGGTACCTGTCCAATTCACTAGTGTACTCCCATCGCCCTGTGCGTGGTACATGTCCAATTCACTACTGTAGTCCCATAGCCCTGTGTGTGCTACCTGTCCAATTCACTGCTGTAGTCCCATCGCCCTGTGCGGGGTACATGTCCAATTCACTACTGTAGTCCCATCGCCCTGTGCGTGCTACCTGTACAATACACTGCTGTAGTCCCATCGCCCTGTGTGTGCTACCTGTCCAATTCACTGCTGTAGTCCCATCGCCCTGTGCGTAGTACATGTCTAATTCACTACTGTAATCCCATCGCCCTGTGCGTGGTACATGTCCAATTCACTACTGTAGTCCCATCGCCCTGAGCGTGGTACCTGTCCAATTCACTGCTGTAGTCCCATCGCCCTGTGCGTGGTACATGTCCAATTCACTACTGTAGTCCCATAGCCCTGTGTGTGCTACCTGTCCAATTCACTGCTGTAGTCCCATCGCCCTGTGCGTAGTACATGTCCAATTCACTACTGTAATCCCATCGCCCTGTGCGTGGTACATGTCCAATTCACTAATGTAGTCCCATAGCCCTGTGTGTGCTACCTGTCCAATTCACTACTGTAGTCCCATAGCCCTGTGTGTGCTACCTGTCCAATTCACTGCTGTAGTCCCATCGCCCTGTGCGTAGTACATGTCCAATTCACTACTGTAATCCCATCGCCCTGTGCGTGGTACATGTCCAATTCACTAATGTAGTCCCATAGCCCTGTGTGTGCTACCTGTCCAATTCACTACTGTAGTCCCATAGCCCTGTATGTGCTACCTGTCCAATTCACTAATGTACTCCCATCGCCCTGTGCGTGGTACATGTCCAATTCACTACTGTAGTCCCATAGCCCTGTGTGTGCTACCTGTCCAATTCACTGCTGTAGTCCCATCGCCCTGTGCGTGGTACCTGGCCAATTCACTGCCATCTCGTGCTGTGTCCATGCACTATGAGTACCATCGTTTCCTGGATACATGGCCATTGCATGGTAGCACAGTGCAGATATGAGGAAAAAAGTAGTTGCAATGACTTATGAACCAACCATCGTATTAGTGCTCAATCAATCCTATCGTAGAAGATTACATTTACAGTTCAAATAAGGTGGATGCTGACCAATGAATATCAATACGGAATAGGATACGTTGAATTATCTTGTTCAAATAAATAGTATTACTGATGCATTTGTAACGGACTCTTCACTTCACCGGCAACTACTGTTATGAACCTCGCCACGCACATAACCTTTTTCTACTATTAATATGGACTTACCCTCATCAGGATACACACCGCATTTTCTCTTGAACTGGAACTTACATACTTATGTGAATTTGCACACATCATACCTTGCACGAACTCTGCTCTATCCACTTTTACGATCTACGACAAACTAACTTCCTTTTCGCTGCCTGACGTCATGTGACATCGCCCGCTTTGTCACGCATGCTCCACTAACCTCTGGAATCTTCCAGACATATTTCTCATTATTCCACACTATAAATACCCGGCCTTCCTCTGAATGTGTTGAGATGGACTTTGGCCTGTGTGGAGGGAGGAACCTTAAACGTCATTTCCGTCCTTAGCGACATGTGTCCTGGACTCTCCATTTTCGGGCAGAACTACTTGGTTCAAGATGAGGTATGACAAACTGATAATGTCCTTATTGTAAATATTTCTATGTTGCATTTGGAGCTATTTTCTTTGCATATTCTAACTGGGAGCAGTGCATTTCCAGGCCGAGATTTCACTTGTATATTCAATATCTAAGCCTCTATTGACTAACTAGTGACAATTTGCTTTCCAAATGTGCGTGTGCTATATCGGCAACTCTGCGACTCCTATACACACTTGTGCTTAATCAGTGCTTCGCCATTTATGTTTTTGCATACTTTGAGACTGTTTCATTATAGTATACAGTGACTTACGCCAGTATGACAACGTTAATTTGTGCCTATTCGGGTGATAATTGAAGAGGTGGCTACTTTCATATTACATTTAGACTTTTGCTTAGAAGACTTCATGCTGGTATACTCCAATCTGGTAACTGTGTACATCCTTTTCTTATTCTCGTTGTTCAACATTTCTCTTTATACCGTATTCATCCCTTTCTTGTCCATCCCTTTCCTCTCCTGGCCTATTCTCTTATTTGCTTTCATTCTCTTGGATATTTTATTCTTGGTGTAACAAATTTGTATTACATGTGGTTGGGAAAATTCCGTATCTGTACAGACTTCTATTCATCCAATATTGCAAGAGCTTGATTTAATTCTTCTAATATATCTATTTCCAAATTTTATCTTGGTTTCTCATCTATTTTCACCCGTCATGTCCCTTATTTCTCCTGCCATTTTCTTTTAATTTTTTTAATATTATCTAGCATAGTTTCCACTGCGCCATCTGTGGTTATTCTGGAATGCTTATTGGAGAACTTTTTTTTTTACAACGGCCTCCATTCTCAATTTGGCGTTTTACTCGCTGCGTAATATTACTGCCTACCGTTTGAAAGTACTCGGTGTCACCGATACTTTGGATTTCCTTCGGCAGGATTGATAAATAAAGAAATATATATGTGCATATACCCCCATAAAGGGGTTACACATTACATGCGAGTCCCTAGACCCACCTATTGGTAAAGTAATCAATATCCGCACTTTGTTTTTGCTGAAAAGGGTCTCCAGTGTGAAAATTATTCCCAGAACGAAATGTTACCTAACACTGCTTAAAAACAATCTGCAATATCCTTAGAGAAGAGAAATGTATAGGCCTAGTGTTATAATGTCTCATTTCAGAGTAAGTTATGTGAATTATATGATTGGAAATACGGCATTGAAAGCAAGCCTCTGTGGTTCAGGGAGAAGCGTGCCGGCCTCTCACCGCTCGGGTCCTTGGTTCAAATCCCGGCTACTCAATGTGTGATTTGTGCTGGACGAAGTGGAGGTGGGACAGGTTTTCCTCCGGGTACTCCGGTTTTCCCTATTATATTTCATTCCAGCAAGTCTGTCCAATATCATTCATCTGTTAGTCATGAATCATTGCCCCAAATAATTGCGACAGGCTTCGGCAACCTCGCCACTAAGTAGGGCTTCATCCATTCCGTTCCTGACCCAGTAGAATGACTGTGGATTTTCATTTTCATGGCATCGAAAGATTTCCTTTCTACACATGTATTGTTTTTCACAAAGGCTCGTATTCCATTAGCAACTGGAAATTGTGGGATTTCCTTTTAAAAAGTCTTCATATGTTTGTAGGTCAGTACGGAGCTTGAAGGAGTGTAGCTACGAAGTTCCTCCCGTCAGAATTCCCTGGTTTTTCAGATTTTTTAATTAGAACAATTCCGACTAGAATTTGATCCTTTAGGCACTACACGTGTCTAAAACCCCATAAGTATATTTTAAAATGTATTAGAGGGTTTAAACTAGAGCTGTATAAAGCCTCAACTTCTCTGCCCAGAGACTGGTAGGATCCAGAGCAACTGCACCATCAGTTCTCATAGATGACGAGGCGTACTAATTAAATGAGGAGTGATGTAGTTTCCTGCTGTACTCCTCGCCTAGGTAGAAAGTAGCTTTGCATATCACTCTGACAAGTGCACTCGAATTCAAGCATCAGTTGACCCTGTGAGTGACATATTCACACTGCCAAATAATTTCATTAGGAACGGCGTTACTAGCATCACTCATAGCTCGGAGTGACAGGCCTATGAAATAAACTACCTTACTCTATCCATCGTGTAATTCACGCTAACGCCTTGTACATAAATATTTTTAGGCATTCAAAAGTTAAGTAATTTCTTTTTAAAGTAAAATACCGTTGCTATTTGTTTTGTTTCTTCAGATAGTTTATAGATTTATCACTCAAAATTAGTTTCGGCACAGTGAAGAATCTAACAGTTACTTTAAAAAATTAAAAATGTGCAAATCAGTTTATTAGGGTTGGTAGTTGATGTGAATTTGGCTCCTTTTCCATGCAGATGCCCATCGTGGCGAAAATATTGCGTACAATGATGTATTCACTATTATATGTCTTACCGGGCGAGTTGGCCGTGCGCGTAGAGGCGCGCGGCTGTGAGCTTGCATCCGGGAGATAGTAGGTTCGAATCCCACTATCGGCAGACCTGAAGATGGTTTTCCGTGGTTTCTCATTTTCACACCAGGCAATTAATTAAGGCCACGGCCGCTTCCTTCCAACTCCTAGGCCTTTCTTATC